>NC_141088.1:14880178-15327678 GCF_041138505.1 Cibotium barometz | reverse complement strand
ACTATGGATCGGCAAGCCCCACACAGTGCATCATGAATATGTCATGTGCCATTGTGTTTGGCACATGAATGCTAGTCACCCTAGCAATTTTGCATGTATAATAAATTAGTAGAATGATCACATATAAGATTTTTGTTCATTTTAATCACAAAAAAAACAAGATGCAAGTCCACTTACTTGTTTATCATGTGCAACACCATCAGGAACTCGGCCTCCTCCTCTACAAGAATCGAACCACCCTACAACTCACCTTTGGAAACTTCTCTCTATCAGCTCGGGTAGTTCTTGCCCATTCTTGACAAGCTTTGAGAAGATGGTTTACATCCCAAACAACAAACATCATCTCGACCATGTGTCGCCATCCTTCCGTCTTCTCTAGTACCATGTCAAACTCTCCGGACAATGACACTTTGAAGATCGAATGGAATGGGATCTTGGCCTAGGAAACTCTCTGAGAGAATGAACGCCTCCATTGTTGTCTAGTAGGTGCTCTCTTTCATGCTTTTAATCAACCCTTTGATGCAATCCTCAGTTGTGCAAACTGCAAGGTTTATCATCAACCAAGTGATCATCCACCCAAATTCATGGAGATGTGTCGATCAATCACTTAGCTGAAACTTTAGAGATGATATGATTATTGTTGAATGTTATAGGAGCATGCCTCGCTCGAACTTGTAATGCAGATGCATTGGTCATGTCACTTGATGTGGCAACTTGCGACATGCCCACATCCTGAGATAGTAGAATCTCGTCTCGATTTTCGGTGAAGCCCTTGGATTATAAACGAGTTCGGGGAGGCATTATGTTATTTTCTTACTATGCCAAGAGAGGTTATGAGTGAAATAGAACCTGTATAGGAGAGGGATTGAGAAGGGGGGAGGAGAGGGTTTAAGATGAAGACATTGAGGGGGTTTAGAGTATTTGAGAGGGTGAGAGGGAGAGAGAGGGGGGCAATTAGTGGGAGGGAGAGGGTGAGAGGGGGGCGATTAGGGTTTTAGAGGTGAGAGGGGAGAGGAGGGCAACTTGAGGGCAAGATGGCACAAGAGGGTAGCTCGAGGGCAGGATGGCGCAAGAGGGCGGCTTGTGGGGCACCAATGGGGGAGAGAGAGGGAGACATGTAAGTATTGCTAGTGTAGCAGGCACCACATGTATTGCCCGACATTAGGCAATACATGTGGCAGTGCCATGCAATACACATGGCATGCCATGTGTGTGTGTGTATTGCCCGAGCACGGGCAATACACGTGGCAAGCTTGGGAAATATGTGTGTCTTGCCATGTCACATGTATTACCTGAATGTGGACAATACACATGGCATGCCACGAGTAATGCCCGGCTGGAGGCATTACATGTGGCACATTGTTATGGCCTGCTACACCTCCCAAGAGAACTCTACACATTCACAATTGGAAGAAGCAATAGACAATAATCATCGTAGGGTACTTACCAATGCTTCGAGCTCACATCCCTTGAGGCTCTCCAAGCTTACTTTTGGAAGCTCCAATTCTCCAATCTCCACCTCCACTCTGTCACCGCCCATGGAGTCGCTCACACCACAATGTAAGGTAATCATCCTCTCACTCTCCTACACACAAGCATGGAAGAGGCACATGCACTAGAGTACTCTCTCTCTCTCTCTCTCTCTCTCTCTCTCTCTCTCTCTCTCTCTCTCATACACAAGACAAGACAAGAGCTCTCATAGCACAAAGAAGGATTGTGTCTTTCCATTATGAGAAATTTCCTTATTGTTTTACTGCTTATATCACATCTTTCACAAACTTCAAGGGAAATTCAGACTTTCTGATAAACAAACTGACAATGCCAGTGTTTAATGGTTATGCAGCCAAGCAGCAGTTACACAGTTTGACATTTCAAATGACACTCTATCTGACAATTGAGATAATCCGAATTTACACAGAACTTCATTCACACATCACAGACATTTCTTTGTCTACATCACTGCATATCTACTACACTCAAGTATGAATTATACATATGATAAAAGTAATTCCTCCTAAGGTCTAGCCTAAACACCTTGCACAGCTGATTTCTGACTAATCTGCCGACTGTCTATTGATCTGACTTCCTGCCATGATGTTGAAAACATGCTTCCTCCACATTTTGAAAATTGGACCATACTCCCTTGTTAAACAGAATGAAAGAAACATGACTGTCAAATCAGATAACACTTTCAGAATACTTAAAAATTTTGCATCATAATTCTGCCTTGAATCTGATCTAATCCTCCACACCTGTTTTGCCATAATCAGATTTGTAAAACCTGCTTCACATCTGTCAAATATCTGCACTTGACATCCTCCAAGTTGAATGCTATCAAAACAACCTTTGTCAAATAAGTCTGAACCCAAATTTGCCAAATAGTCAACTTGATCACCAACTTTCTTCACAATGAAAACATTTTGAAAGTTAGACTGAACATTTCTCATCAACATCAGAGATTCAGATACTTCAAAACCAAAACTTTGACCCTTGACAACTTTTGCATCTTCCCTCATAAGAGTTTGACATTCTGTTTGAATCCTCCAGCCATCAAAATCCGCCTCAATCAGCTCCTGTAGGTTTATTTGGCCATCTGCTATGAAAATGTGACACGAATAAGCAAGAAACCTACTGAGATGTATACAAACCAAGGTTGCTCTGAAATCTGAAAATTCCATAAAAATCAAGTAAATAATCCGCATATAATCCGCTAGGGTCCGCTGAACCTGTTTAGATGCAACCTGATCTACAAACCATAGAAATTGATCATTATGCACCCTGTAATGCAATCCTCTTTCACCAATTTGCAACTCCAAAATCTGCAACACATGAATATCTGAATTTTGACAGTCTGCCATCATCTGTATTTTAGAATTTGTCATCCACATCTGACAACCCATTCTGTAAGAATCCACTTCTATTGGCTCATCAGCTTTAAAACACACATCCTCTGACGAAAGTATGTTTGGGTTGACAATAACTTGTCCCACATCTCGTTTAGAATGCACATCCATCGAGCTAAAGCTTGAAATTGCATCATCATGCATGTCAAACATCATATGCTGATCCTCCAAACTTGTCAAACCTGCTTTATACTCTTCAATGACTTGCTCTTGACAATCCTCCTGCTCAATTTGATCCGTAAGACCTGTATTTGATTCAGACCAAAAATCAATCCACTTGTTCAAATTCTTTGCATCTCCTTGCTGAATATCAACCTGTGACATCAAAATATGTCCTTCAAAACATTCAGAGTCAAAATTCTGATTTCCATGATCATCCGCAATATCACTTATATTAGTCAAAAAATCCGCTTGAATCCGCCAACTATCAAAATTAGCATCTGGAAACTCCTCTGGTATTCCTGCAGCACCTGAAATGTGACCATAACAATTATCTGCAACAACCATGCTTTGATGTACAAGAACGGATTTTGCTCTTGTTCCGCCATATTCCTCTGCTTGCTAGAAATTCCTCCCACTGGTTTTTTGATTGCAAAATCTGTTTATAGGGTTCAAATATCGATTCTGCAATATCTTTTGGCTGCAAATCTTCCTGTGCGGATCTTTCTGGTGGAAATTCTTCTTGAACTGACATATTACCCCAAAAATTTCTCTTCAGCAAATCTGATTTCAGGGAGTTCCTCCTGATTTGATTCTTTATCTGTAATTCCACACACATCATCCATGGAACCTAAAAACAACTGAATCACATCCTCCTCTTCATTCATCTTGGTATCCACCTCTTCAATTGCACTTTGAATGACATGAACAACATTATTGCTATGTATGATTTGCTTCTTCTCACAACATTCCTCAGATGCAAGTGACATATGTAACCTAATGTTGAGCAATGAATCTTCCTCTTCCACTCCATGAGCATACTCTAGTGGTAGGTTAGGGGTATCTAGGGGCTCTTCTAGGCTCTCTTGGCCAACCTCCTTTTGCACCTCCTTCTCCTCCATCTTTGGTATCCCCACTTGATGGCTTTCAAACTCCATGACAACCCAAATGTCATCATCATCACTTGATTCCCCATTGAACTCATCCTCATGTGCATCCCTCAACTTCTCACACAAGGCTTTTTGTAACTTCCCAATGCTTTTCCTACTGGAACATGACTTTCGCCTGTCTCCTTTGTAATCAGCTAACCATTCATATGCACTCTCTAAGTCATCCTCAAAATCCGCCAACCTTTCAAATGCAGTCTCCATTTCCTCCCAAGATGATGCTTTATGCACGTTATGGATGATTTTATGAAACTTTGTGCACAGGTCAACCATACACCATTTCCTACATGCATCTTTATTTGAGCACTCATCAATTGCACATGGACAATCATCCACCTCATGCTTCCTACTCATGCAAATCTTGCACTTCTTCTTCTTCTTCTTTTTACCTCCCATTATGATCACATCATTAAAATACAACAATCATATTCAGCCCTCAAGAAAGATGCACCACACCAATCTGAGACCCATTAAATTTACTAAACGGAGAGCCACGGATGCTGTACCGGGATCCGCAAAGTTCATTTAATTGGCTGCTTAAAATTGATTGAAATATTTTAAATTGATAATATTATGATTTCTCCTTGAAAAAATTGCCATAAAAAGTTACCTTCTGGCTGCAAAACAGATTCAGTCTGCAAATCAGAAAAAATGTCAAATTGTGTTGTCAAACTGCATTGTTAAAACCTGCCATACTGCCAAAATCTGCCATGATCCTCCTTGCTATGAACCTTGCCGCCTTACTACTAATCTTACAAAATAAGAATCTGAAGGCTATTGTGAATTCTCCAGAATGTATTACCATTTAGCATCTGACTTCCAAGAAATCGTAATTGCCAGTGTAACTGCTGCTTGGCGTCTTCTTGGCACTCATCCCCCTTACAGAAGAAAGCAAACTCGACCATAAACACTCTTCATAAGCACCGTCATTCAAACTACCCCCTTTCTTAAAAATAGACAGCCTGATTCTTCTTCAATCTTCTGCACAGCCTGATTATGTCTGAATCAGATTTTGCCTCCTACATCTGATTTCGCCTCCTGAATTTGATTTCGCCTCTTGAATCTGATTTCGAAACAACACTTGAATCTGATTTTGCCTCCTGAATCTGCAGCAGTGCCTGAATCTATAGCACTTGCTTTGCATGCTCCTATTGTAGGCTCCATCCTAATCAACCATTGTGGTTGAAACCACCGTGAATCGCCAGTGTTTACTGCTTATCACATCTTTCACAAACTTCAAGGGAAATTCAGACTTTCTGACAAACAAACTGACAATGCCAGTGTTTAATGGTTATGCAACCAAGCAGCAGTTACACAGTTTGACATTTCAAATGACACTCTATTTGACAATTGAGATAATCCGAATTTACACAGAACTTCATTCACACATCACAGACATTTCTCTGTCTACATCACTGCATATCTACTACACTCAAGTATGAATTATACATATGATAAAAGTAATTCCTCCTAAGGTCTAGCCTAAACACTTATATACAATTAGCCCTTATATTCACACTTGGACGCCCAAAACTTACTAAACATCCCCATTACCTGCTGCTGATGTAGGTTCTGTCCTCAAAACCTCTTACCTAGGTTGAAAGACCTGATCGCCAAACTCATGTATGTAGAAGTTTTGGCATGATTGAAGATTTTTTAGGGTTCTTTTGAATGCTGAGTGTGACGTCCATCTACCATATCTTCAAATGTGACATGTATGTATCTTGGTAGACACTTGAGGCGATGATAATAAAGCATCATTTCTCGTTCATCTAGGCCTCTGTTCATATCAAAGCACAGCTGCTCTACATCATGTCCAACATATCTTTCCTTTGGTCAATCGATGAGAACTATGATCAACTTCAAAAATCTTATGGCAGCCACTATGTCTGGATCCGGGATTCTTTGTCATGCTCATATCCATGTCAGCATCATCTGATTTCTTTGACTGGTTATATCTTAGAATGTTAATGGCGAGAACTGGGGAAAGTTGTAACATATATGGGAAACCCGTTGCTTTACTTCGTGGAACTATAAAGGAGCGAGCCTTCGCTTGATCGGCATGTATAGTCTGGCAATATGAGGTACTCTTTGTGCCAGTCAAGCTGTATTCCAAAATTCTCCAGGTGGGGATTGGTATTATATGTTTCTATTGCGGTATATCCACCCCTTGTATACACTAGATTCTATTTTTGCCACCTACGAAAACAATAACTAATCATAAATGTGACGATGTAGATCTCCAACATATCGGCTAAGTGTGGGTTTGCCAGTTTGGTGTGTCATGCCACATTTTCCCACAAAGTGCCATATCCTTCCATTGGTAGCAGCTCTTCTAAGTATGGCATTGGGGCTTGGAGAGGATACAGTGCATATGGTTGCTGCCTCTCCACTCCATAGTAGAGCAGGCTTCTGCTGCTATAGGATTCTCTGTGTTGGCTCAAAGGGTGTAATCTGCATCAGCACCTTGAACATCAATTTGGGCTTTAAGAGGGGGTTCCCTGCTCATATGAGGTTCTCGTATTTTGTAAAATTGATAAAGACTCCATGACATTTTCATGCGTAAAAGCTTGTAAATCATCTCGAGGGGGTAGATTACATACCTCATCGAGATGCTTGGGTGGAGATAGAGTGCAACTCCTCGGGGGGCGAGAGGGTTAGTGGGAAATTCAACAGGGGTAAAAGAGTAACAAGAGAATATACAGTCTACCTCAGTTTGGTTATTAGGAGATACACTAGGATAGGGATTTAGTAGTTTACTTGAAAGGGAAGTAAACATGGGGGAAGTTACAAAGGTGGAGGATCGTGGAGTATCCTCTTGACCTTCCTCTGAACTGGTGGAGGTTGGGGGTTTTTAGAGTTTTCATAAACTCATGGAGGTATGTGATCTCTTCTAGGGCTATAGTATATGTTTACGATCAAAATCATAAATAACATTAGTGAGCATTGCCTCCACATGTTTATGTATTTTTTATATAATTTTATAATACCTAGGGGATGATATAAGGTTGATTCAAATAGATTTATATACTGATGCGTATTATAAACCTCAACCCACCCATGGCTAATAATCCACTAATATCTGCGAGCAACAACATTATAGTTGGCTGGTGTGCATGGCATGTCATCTAGCATGAATAGGTCGAGTTTGCCGACATTGTCATCTAGAATGACATAACGTCGTAACACCCAACACCAACTACGAAGGTTGAGCGCTATGGGGTGTAATTGAAAAAAGAAGATGTCAGCTGGGTTAGTAAGAATTACATCACCCTTTAATATTCCCATTACCAGTGTAGGGTTACTGTCTGTCTCTGTATTCTGATGTATAAGGGTTAAATCTCCTAAACTGAGGTCTTCTATTAGATTAATTTCACATTGAAGAAGAGAGAGTGTTAGTGTAGATAAAAACAAGGTAAGAGTTTGAGGAGGGGCCCGAGGAGTCACCGCGACAAAGAGAGCCTATCTCTGAAGCATGCTTGATGAGTTGATGTAGCTCATCGGTTTGGTCACTCCTTTGAGGGCATTCTTGGATGGCGAGCCGTCATTCCAGTTCCTGGATTTTGGTATCCTTGTTGTTGAGAAGTGTGGAGATTGATGCCTCATGTACATCCCGAGCAGCAGCTACTGCTAGATTTGTGTATCTTCTTTTTGACTTCTTCTTTGGCAATCCTGTGGATGGTGGATTGACCTTGAGCCTCCTCTACTTGCTATAGGCACTCCTGTGTGCCAAGATTTGGATGTAGAGGAGTTGCTAGTTGACATGCTCGAGAACTTGTTGGTGGCTTATGAGCATCTGATCCATTTCCTTTGTCATGGCACGAATAGTCTCATTGAGGTCTCTTAGCTTTTCTGTGTGTGCTTTGTTCAGCTATTCTCGTTCTGTTTGGAGGCTAGTCATCTTTTGTTCTAAGGCAACAAATTTTTTCTTGAGCTTTGGCCAGTGTACCCCTCTTCTTTGACTTGGAATGTGGCGTGTGTGTCCCTCAGCTATTGTGTGTGCTGCATCTCTTTCTCTTTGGTGTGCGCCACCTCCTTTTGAAGCTGTTCCTTTTCTTGATCTAATTGAGCTTTGAGCTTCTCATTCTCCTTGGTTGTTCTTACTATTGTCTTGCTCAATAGCCAATTATGCTCTTCTATGGTTAGTAGCCTTGCTTCCTATTCTTTCGGCAGTCTTTAAACTTTTAATGATGACCTCCTTATGTGTGGTGTCTATAGCTAATTGGTCTTTGAGAGCATGCACTTGGTCTATTGTGTCTTTGATCTACTTCCATAATTTCGCGTGTCTGTCATGTAGTAAATGAGTGGTCAGAAGGTGATAGCGCCACACTTGTTGTTCCTGTGACCATATAGTTTAGCTGGTAGAGGCTAAGCCGTTTGCTTCATGAAACTGGAGTTGTAGTAGCTTGTCAAGACCTTCCATGCTCTCTTTGAGGAATGTACCTGCATCCTTGTGGTGGGCATATCCAAATAGTCTAAGAAGGACCTTGTGCCGTGGATGTTTTTAGAGTCCAGTCTTCTTCTCTTGCTGCTGCTGGGACTAGGAATTTCTTCATTCGTTTTGAACTTGTCAGCTTCTTAGTCTTGTTCCTCCTGAGCAGCTTCTGGATATGTTGATGTGGCTTCTTTGTTCTCCTTTCCTACATCTGCTTGTGGTAATTGCTGCTCCTCTTGTTCTTGTGGTGCACCTATTTCAGATGAGGTGGGTAGATCCAAGATTACTGGATCATGTAAAGGTGATAGGTTTTGAAAACCAAAGTGGCTGGGCTAGAAGAGGGTGTTTGGAGTATTGATTCTGGAACTTCTGTTTCTGAGGGTAACTTTTCTGTGAAGCTTATGCTCTCAATTCCCAATTACGGGTCAAGGGTGGTGGTTACCTTTAATGGTGCTTGCTCTTTTGCCAAAGCTACCTGATATGATGCAATATCCTTTGTGACCTCTTCTTCCAAACGCTTGGTTTCCACTTCAACTTGCTGTACGCTGCCTCTCATATTTTTTAGTTTTTGTGGCTTCTTACCTTCCTTGAATCCTTTGACTATTTCCTTTAAAAGCTCTTTGGTATATGAGGACTGTTTGTCCTTATTGTTTGTTGCAAGTTTGTTGTAAGGTGTGCAGGAACCTCCATGACCCCCTATTGTGGCTGGGTGTGTGATATATCATGTTCTTGAGGGTCTTGGGGTATCGGGATGTTGCGGCATGGCTAAGTATCTTGGTTAGGAGGTAGGGGTTGCACACCTTTGATTGGCGGGACTTGAGGTGGTGCTCCATTTCTTTGTGGATGAACCAAGCCCAATCCTCTGGCTACTCATGCGCCTTAGTTATTTTGTGAAGAGGTATTTGGTTGCACCTGTCCACCCACCAGTTTTACCTGCATGATCATCTCGACATGGCTCGGCAGGCACTTTCATCGACTTCTTCCCCTAATATTATCATATTTAACCCCATTATAATTGTATGAAATTTTCTTTAACATATCATCCATTCACATCTGATCGATGTGATGGGATGGAAGGTGGCGATTGAAGTGCCTCTCGTATTGTAGTCTCCATGATGTGTACCTACTAAGTGGATCCATGGCTTTGTGATTGTCCCTCTTTTGGTATTCTTGTCATAGGATTTGAGAAACTTTGCACCTACTAGTGATTGATTGAATGTGCGGGGGAGTACTTCAGCCATCTTGCCCAGGCCCACCTTTTCCAGCTTATATTGGACGTCTGTGTTTTCCAAGATTTTTAGGCACTCTGGGCTATGGTATTGGAAGAGATTCTTGATCAGTGTTGATGTCCACATACAGCATGGTGCCTTTCAGATCCTTGGTATAAGGGCCAAGATATGTGAGCTTGGTGTCCCGTTGTCATCTCTTCTTTTTTTTACAGCCGATGATCTGATGGTGCTGGCTTAAGTTACTATCGGTGTTCCTTCAAACTCTAGGTCGGAGTCTTCTATGGTAGCCATCTATAATATTATCAAGAGATCATCAGTCTTGCGGACTGGTAGGAGCTCTTAGTTCATGATGGAAAGATTGCTAGTATGGTGAGCCACATAGACAGTGTGGTGTTGTGATGAATTAGAAGATATATGATGTGGAGTAGTAGTTTACTTTGAAATTGTTAGTCTGTGAACTAGTATAATGCAGTTCATGTCAAGAAAGTTATTGCATAAAAGTGTTAATGCATGAAAGTGTTAGGCCATGAAATAGCAGAATGTAATTCATAGCGTGAAAGTTTTTGTTCGTGAAACTGTTAATTTGTGAAATAGCGGAACACAGTTCATGGCGTGAACTGTCAATGCATGAAGGAGTTAATCCATGAGATAGTAGAATATTGTTCACGGTGTGAAAGTTTGTGATGTTTGTTAGTTAGTGGTATCTATTCATTAGCGACTTATCATTAGTAGGCAGATGTGGAAAAGATGGGCTTTTCTCGTGAAAGTGCAGGTGGGGGGTTTGATGTCGTGAAACAGCAGACTGTTGTTTCACGTCAAGTAATCCCATATGCATTTATTGAGTGTGAGCAAAGTATCATTTTAGACCATGCAAAGGGGGGGGAAGATAAAAAAGGAAAAGAAAAGAATCAAATACAAGCATTATAGTATCAAAAACAAGTGATGTTGTATGTGTAGGCAGTATCGAGCTTATTCACATGATAATTAATGATTGAAGCATACACATAAAAGCGTGTAGAGCTCCTACCTAAGAAACAAATGTGGCAAAGTGATGATGGGCGAGATGACGGAGCGCAGATGATGATCATAATCAACAGTGCGGAGAAGAAGAACTTCGAAGAAGATTACGAGCAATGAGCAAAAGTGCATGAAAGAGGAAATGCAATGTATTTATGCTTTAGCTGTCAACCATCTTAATTAGGCATGCCACATGGCCATAGATGATTCACTAGATCTTTTTAACTGTTTCATGACGTGAAATGACCTGAAGCATCTCACAACATGAAACAGTTCGAAGTGTTTCATGACGTGAAAAGGCATGAAGCATTTCACGACATGAAAAGGCTTGAAGCGTTTCACGACATGAAAAGCTCACGTTCTTGCATGCAAATGTTGATACCCTAGGGAGTTCTATATGCTTAAACATTCCAAGGTCAAAGAATATGCATTTAGAGGAGTAGAGCGGAGCTTGTGAAATGTCTGAACCTGTTTCACGGCGTGAAATGGGGTAGACATTTCACAGTGTGAATGCTTAACCATTTAACTTGTACCCATTGAAAATTAAAGTGATTGATTTGGTATTTAGGTACTTGATTTCACCCTCCCTCTTTCTTTCTTTTTTTCCGAGAAAAGATCCTTTCATTAGTTATGTAAAAAAAACGCCCGTAGGGCTACAAAAGAGATCTCTCCTGCTCCTAACAGAGAGAAGAGCAGTGAATACATCATGGCAGCCCGGGAGACTCTCCCTAGGTGCTGCAAAATACAAGCATCAGTCTAAAGAACTGAGCGGCTAAATCATACAATAGGGGGGGGGAAGAGCCAAACAGGTGGCCTGTAGTGCCAACGGGGGGATCCCGTGTGTAGGGTGTAGAACGGGCCGCAGCGCCAAGTGGTGTGAAAGGCTTGGCGCCGTAAGATCGCCTCATCCGAGTCTCCCCGGCGGATGCGGTCGTACTGTCCTCGCAGGGTGTGGATCAACTCCTGCCAAATCCCCCGAACAGTCTCTGCTGGTGGCTCTAATCTCCCCTCAAAGGCCGTAAAGCACCGGGCCCTCTAGGTGAACCAGATGGTGAGGCTGCTGAGGAGCTCCCATCGTAAATCCCTCTCCTGTGTCCAGCTGGCGGACGAGAAATCCGGTGCCGGAACCAGGCGAGGCTGGCCCCTAATAAATCTGATGGCCTGACTGCCCTGCTCCATCTCATAGCCCATAGCAGGCCCTGACGAAGTCGACCAAGCAGTGGCACCCCACGTAAACATACCCTCCGGAGAGAGGAGGGCCAGAATACGCAGCATCTGCAGCCAAATCTACTGTGCCTGAGGGCAGTCCCAAAGGCAATGTCTCTGTGTCTCCATAGGGTGGCGGCATCGGACGCAGGCCGCCGGAAGACCGCTGTAAACAAGCCAAGTGCCAACTGCTGAGCCCCTGTGGGCGACTAACCACTGAAAAGCCGAGATCCTGTGGGCCTGTCGACTAGCCCAGAGCCGAGCCCAGAAATCCTCCAGGAACTCCTGTGATAGTCCCTGCAAATTGCCAATGCCCCGCTGCCGCTGGAGAAACCGTCCTCCTCGCCATCAAAATATGCCGTCCCAGCCGAACAGTATACTGGAAAAAGGTGATCTCCGTGGCCTCAAGGGATGCATAAGGATCATGCCACTCGTACTCCCCGGGGTCCCATTGTAACCGGGCCAAGGGGCGCGTTGCATATGCCCATATGCGCCAATCCGGGAGCACGTCAGCAGGGTCGGGGTCAATATGCCACTTCCGAGAAGCGGCAGCCACTACCCGAATTCTCTGAAAGGTGCACTCTGCAACCAAAGGCGACTCCACCTCCACTCTCTGGAGTCTGCCCTCATCCTGAATCTCATAATAGAGGCATCTACCATCCTCAGTGCTAGCTCTGACAGCAATCAGGATCTCCAACTGTGTAAAGGCTCCCATCCACCGTGGGGCCACTGGCTCGAGAGGTGTGAACCACTCCTCTGTAAGTGCCTCCTGAATATCATCCCTCATAATCAACCCCCCTCTGAAGTGACTCAGCCTCTCCACCTGGGTCTCCTCTGGTAGACTGCAGAAAGCCTGCCAGTCTCCAAAACTACGAGCTGGGCCTGCCGCTAAAGGTCCCCAGGCTAGACGAGGCCGAGAACCCAGCATATGACCCTGCTCTGTACGAACCACTGGGCTCCAGATGAGCGGCTGCCTGGCCCGCTCCTCAACACAAGAAGGAGGCCACTGAGAGAGCCCCGGTCTCAGCAGCTCCCAAGCTCTCAGGATACTCAAAGCAAATCTGTCCTCCCATCCTCTACTGAGGCCTGTCCTCCTCATCTCTATGAAGATCCAGCAAATCTCTGGTGCCCAAGTACCCCCTGCAGGAGGCGCCCGGGCCTGCAGTCGCTGTAAGAGGAGCTCTTTCCAAGGCTCAGTGCCGCCTGGAAGCAACCCTCGAACAATAAGCTTCCCCAATAAGGCTCTACTCTGATCGACTGGATCTATAATGCCCAAACCGCCCTGAGCCAGCGGAAGTGTAATAACTGCCCATGCAACCTTTGCCCGAGCTGGCTGGCCGTCCCGCCCAGACCACAAAAAGTTCTTGATCAGCCTCTGTACCTGGCTGATGCAAGAGCTCGAGAAAATCCAGCAAGACGTAATGTACCACATAGTCGCTAACAGCACCTGATTTGCCACCACCACCCTCCCAGCCAAGGATAGTCGAGCTGTACTCCAATACAATAGCTTCTTCTGAATGCTCAGAAGAAGCGGGGCAATCTGCTGCTCAGGTGACAAATCGAGGCCAATCTGGCATCCCAAATACCGCACTGCTGTGCCTGGAGGAATCCATCTAAAACCGGGGTCCGGGCTCCATGCCGGAGTAGGAGCACTACTGATCCAAAAGGCCACTGTCTTGCGCCAATTGATCAATGCTCCCGAAGCTGCACTAAAAACCTGGAGCGACTGCTCTGCCCGAATAAGATTGGCCTCTTGGCCATGCAAAAATAAGCCCGTGTCGTCTGCAAACTCAGCATCAAGCAAATCCTCCCCCCGGACTGGGAGTTGAAGTCCTCTCAAACCAACCTCCTCTGCCGTCAAATACATACTCATAGCCTCCGCAAAGAAGAGAAAAAGGAAAGGGGCGAGAGGACACCCCTGACGGACTGATCTGGTCAGCTCAAAACTTGACCCCCGACCTCCTGCAATCAGCACCTGGCTGCGAGCTGTGGAATACAAAGCTGCCACCCCTCTGATCCATCCTGGCTCAAAGCCCAGGCGTAGCATAGTGCCCTCTAAGAATCCCCAATCAACTCTATCGTATGCCGTCTCAAAATCGAGAAGCATCACGACCAAGTCCTCGCCAAGAAACCTAGCTCGGGCTGTCGCCTCCCAGAAAGTAAAGATGTTGTCAAGGATACTGTGCTCCTTGACAAATCCTGTCTGAGTAGCATGAATCAACTCCCCCAGGAAGGGCTGGATCCTCAAACTCAAGGCCTTTGCTAAGACCTTGTAGACAGTATTGAGGATCGTAATAGGCCTCCAGTGCCGAATGTCATCCGATACTCCCTCCCCCTTGGGGATAAGATAGATCAAGCCCTCTGAAAAGCTCTGCGGCATCACCCCAGTGTCCAAAACATGCTGAAAGCCCCTGCGGAGGCCTGGCCCCAAAAGGTCCCAATAGCGCATAAAAAAGGCTGGCGTCAGTCCGTCCTCCCCTGGGCAACTATGTCGCGGCAGGACCCTCAAGGCCTCGGCAAGCTCAATCTCTGACAGAGGCGCACCTAGAACTGTGCGCATATGGTCTGTGACCCTCCTCGGCACATGGGCCCACACAGTCTGTCTGCACACATCTCGATCCTCAGTGGTGGCTGGCTCCGCTGAAAGCAGGTCACTATAAAAAGCAGTGGTAATGGCTCTGATCTCCCCGAGCTCAGTAGCTATCGATCCATCCGGTCTACCAAGCTGTCGAACTCCTGCTCGCGCATGACGGGGTCCAGTGATCTCAAAAAACTCCCCAGTCACTCTATCACCAAGCTGCGTCCACTGAGAGGCCTGACGACGATAGTAAAACTCATGTCTCTGCTCCTCTACCTCTCTAACCTCCTGGCGTGCCTGGCTCAGCTGGGACGCCACCCACTCACATGCAGGCTACTGCTCCTGAAGGCGCTGTAGCGAAGCAAGGCTGCGTCTCAGTCGTTGCTCCCGCTCGCGAATCTCTCCCAGTCGTGTCAAAGCTGCAGCGTGTAGAAAACAGCTAAGATCAATGAGTCCCTGGGCACACTGGCCCGCTGCATCCTGGTCAGAGCACTGACTATCATGCCAGATCCTCTCAATGTCCTCAGCGAGACTGGGATCTGCAAGTACCCTCTCTGGGATCCTCAACTGCAAGCTGGGCTCCCGTGTCCCCTCCTCCAATGTCAATATAACTGGCGCATGATCTGAAAATGAGGTGCCAGCAAGAATGCCGACGGAGCCCCCTCGCTCCCCTAACCAATCGCCCACATAAAAGCGATCAATCCGAGATAGATTAGTCCCTCCCTGTCGGCGATCCGACCGAGAGAAACTAAGACTGTCCTGAGACCGGGAGAAAGCCCCATGCTGCCATGCATCAGTGATCCTCAGTGACATGCAAAACCGGTCCCAAGCTGCAAGCTCCATGCCGTGCACTGTAACATGACTGCCTCCCACCCTATCTGCCGGGTCCTCAAGCATGTTGAAGTCTCCCCCAACACACCAATGTGCGGCCTCTGGCAATGCATCTGTAACCTGAGTCCAAAACTCTGCTCTGGCACTAGCATGATTGGGCGCATAGATGTTGAGCACACCCAATAGCTCATCATGCATCCTCAGAATGACATACTGTGCTCTACCAGGCACAATGATCCCTCGATCCACAATGGCCTGCCGCCATACATCTGCAATAACCATGCATACTCCTCCCTGTCCACCCAAAGGACCAAACCCTACAGACCAAAAAGTGTCCCATCTACCAGGCATCACCGAACCATATCTCCGGATCCTGCTCTCACCCAAGTGATGCTCCTGCATCATCAAAATGTCAATGCTACCACCAACCAGGCATCTCTGAAGCTCCTGCCTCAAGCAACCTCGATAGTGTATAAAGTGTGCTCCGCCAAGGCCCTGTACATTCCATGAGATGATCCTCATGGATGCCCTGCTGAGGTGGATGCTGTCTCAGCCGTACGGCGGGCCTTCGCAAGCGGCTTGGATGGAGAGTAGTCCCCATCCGAACGGCTGCGAATCTGCCCACCCGGTGTACTGCAAGAATCTCGGATCAGGCGCCAGTGGCTGTGGCCCATGGCGACTGCCTCCTGCTCTGACAGAGAAACCTCGTGTATACTCACATATCCAGGGTCGCGCGCCAAGTCTGCCACTATGCGCACGACCAAATGCCGAATCCCTGAGGTATCCACATTCCCGGGATCCAAGAAAAAATGAGCCAACTCCCAAAGTCGGCCTATCACATCAGTCACCTCCAGATCGCTCATGTGGTGAGAAAACTCAACTGCTTGAGTCTTCAAAGTGCTGAGAGCGAGCTCTAGAGTCCACTCCCGATCACTAGGTCCACATAGAGGGAACGAGAAGGCCACCGCTGAGTCTAGTGCCTCCTCCCCGCGGGCCGGAGGTATCACTACATGAACTCGAATGGGTGCTGGCTCATGGGGGCCCTCTGCTCCAAAAAGCCGTGTAAAGGTATAATCAAAGGCCTCCGAGCGCTGTCTAATGCCAAGGCGACTCAGCCGACTGCGGATAGATGAAATCCGTGAGGCCCTAATCGGCATAGGTCTCCTCTGTGATGCTCGAGCGAGGTCAGTGCTCAGCGCTCTCCGGACTGCAGGTGAGCGCCAGGGAACTGCCAGGGTCTCCCGGGAAGGTGAGGCAGGCGGAGGGGGAGGAGGGGGAGGCGAGGGAGGTGGAGAGGGAGCCGCTTTTTCCGAAACCGGAGCGGAGGCGAGAGGAGGCGAAGGTGGAGACGAGGCGGTGGGAGGGGACGGGGGTGGGGGGGGTGAAGAAGGGGGAGCTGGCATCTCCTGGTCCTCAGTCGCTCGCTGCAGGGGTCTCCTCCTGAAGGGGAGCAAAGCTGTTCCTCACGGGAACCCAGTGAGGCTGAGACTGTGGCTGCTGCTGCAGCGGTCTCTGTGCATGCTGCTGTGGCTGTCTCCCTCGGCGGCGCCCCTGTCCAGGCTGCCACTCCGAGGTCTCTGTGGCCTGAGCAGGTGTCCCTGAGGCAGCCTGCCGAGCCGAATCTGTGGGCGGGCCATCAGTAGCCTGCTGCTGTGGTGGTGAGGGTCGAGGTCTCCTGCGAGGGCAGGCCTTGGCCAGATGACCGACCTGCCTGCAAATGAAGTACTGGTTCGGGAGCCCCGAGAACTCCACTCTCTGATCTATCCACCCCCCCCTATCCTAGATAGCTGAATGACCTTAGGAAGGGAGGAGATGTCAGACACCAACACTCTGACCGAAGGTAGCCCCGCTGCTCTGGCCACCACTGAAGCTGCTGAGGGGCCCGTCTCTAGTACCGAGCCCACCAATGCTCCGAGCCTGGGGAGGAGCGGAAGATACTCCCGGCGGAGACCAGGGAAACAAACTGTAATATGGAAGAGGCGCTCTCCCTGCTCCGCCGCTGCTGGGTCAAATCCATGCTGCCAAGGTCTGAAGAAAGCCCGAGCACCCCTGATGTCCAGAGGACTCATGGCAAGGACCTTGGCAACGCTCTGGGCGGCATCGAACTCGATCTGATAATGGCCCCGGCCCAGGAGCTGTACATCCAGGATCTTGCCCACATCTGCAAGAAGGCGAGCCTGAAGAAGATCCCTGATCTCCCCTCTGCTGGGGCGAGTGCCGACTATACGGCCAGATGGTGGAATGAGCCTGGAGGCGTTCCACCTCTGCAGTGAGGCTCGCTTCCTCTTCCGGCGAAAGAGAAAGCCTGATGGGGATGACCTCGGGGGCGAGGGGGCTGCGGGTGAGTCCCTCTGAGGCGAGGCGGGAGGAGTCTCCATCAGAGTCTGAAGCTCAGGCGAAGGTGAGGCGAATGCGGAAAACCTGCAAGAAACGGGCTGCACCCAAAGAGGCGGAAGATCGGATGAAAATGAAGAAAAACAAAACCCCATGGGGGTGAACAACACGAAAGAGGAGGGAGAGGGGGAAAACGAAGGAGAAGCCCTCGGGGGGGGGGGGGGGGGGGGAAAGGAGGGGGGCGAACAGGCGACAGAGGGGATGGGGGGCGAACAGGCGAAGAGGGGGTTGGGGGCGAAAATACGAAGAGGCAGGGGACGAAAGGCGAGGAGGGGGGAGGCGCAGCAGCGAGGCAGGAGGGGGGGGCGCAAAAGCGAGCAGAGGGGAGCGAAGGCAGGCGAGGGGTGAAAAAGCGAACAGGCGGAGAGGTGGGAGGCGCACAGGCGATAGAGAGAGGGGGGGGCGTGCAGGCGGGCGCACAATGCAGGGTGGAGGCGGGAGCTTCAGCGAGCTACTCTCTTGATCTGACCCTCCCTCTTTCTTATTACCATGGGAATGAAGTTGGTACTTTGGATCTTGTGGGCATGTGTTGTTGTAGATGCTTTAGTTCTGAGTGAATGACAACTCCTTAGTTTCCCTTCCACCCAGTAGAGAAGTACATCTACCAAATCTTCGTGAACATGTTCTTATGCATGTGGGTTCACTTCTGCGTTTCCATTATCTAAAGCTTGGCTCTTCTTGATCTTTTTTTTTTTGGGTGACGTTGGAGGTGGGATTAGGTATTCCATAGGCATAACTGCTTCCACACCATAAGGTAGATGGAAGAGTGTAACTCATCGCTACCTTATATGATGTTCGATAGGCCCATAGGGCTATTGTTAGCTTGTGTTCCCAGTCTGTTCGACTCGGTCCCAAGATTTTCATCAAGATAGTACACAAAATCTTGTTTGTAATCTTTGCCCATTGGCCTATGGATAATAAGGGGATGGTTTTCGATGGATCACTAAGAATCCTGCAAGTAAATGATCAATCACCTCATTGATAAAATGTGAGCCGTGGTCACTCACTAATTCTAATGGGGAGCCGAACCTCGAGATGATTTGCTCAAATAAGAATTTTGCAGTTGTTCGTGCATCAACTCTCTTTGAGGCTCTGGCTTCTGCCCACTTTGTGAAATAGTCCATGGCCACGATTATGTATCAGACTTGGGAGGATGGATGTGCCGCTAGACTAATCGGTCCCACAAAATCTATCCCCCATTTCTCAAATGGTTATCTTACAATAATGGGGGTGAGCGGTATCTTGTCCTTTTGCTGTGGGATAGCGAAGCGTTGGCATTCTTCCTATCTTTTGACAAATTCTATGGCATCCTAAATAACGTAGGCCACCATTAATCTACTTGAAGCACTTTTTGAGCTGTGATTTCTCCAGCAAAATGCCCGCCTGCTATCCCTGAATGAGCCTCTTCCAATATTGTGGTGAACTCATCCTCTCTAACACACCGTTTGAGCACATTATCTTTTCCCAGTCTATATAATTCTCCTACAATCAATTGATAAGGTGCAGCCAGCTTAGTAAGCCGCCACATTTTTTCTTTGTTTAAAGGTATTTCCTGGCTACGGAAAACCATAGGCTAGATACTCTGAGATTTCTTCACTCCATTCGGGTACCATGTCCAACTTAAATAAACAAGCATCAGGAAGATCATCATCAACACCAATTGTTGCTGGTTCCCCATTTGGAATTCTAGACAAGTGGTCGGCCAACACATGCTGTGTTCCCTTTCTAACCGTGTTGTAAAGTCAAATTCCAACAATAATAGTAACCATCATGTAATTCTTCCCGTGGTGCAAGGTTTATTTACAAGGTATAGTAAGGCTTGATTGGTCCATGAAAATATGAATTTGTTGGCCAAGAGGTAATGTCAATATTTCTTGATGGCATAAACCATGGCCAATCCTTCTCTCTCTATGTGGTGTTGTAATTCACCTCTGCATCGTTCAACCGACGACTAGCAAAGCAAATTGGATAGTCCAATTTGAACTCACCAGGTTGGGCCAGCACGCAACCAATAGCAAAATTTGATGCATCAATGTGCACGTGAAATATGAGATCCCAATTGGGGGGTCGTAGAATTGGCGCATTTGCCAATGCTTGCTTCAGACGATCATATGCCTCCTGACACTCCTCAGTCCCCTCAAAGACAATCCGAAGCTTGTACAAAGGTCTGGCTATCTCATCATAAAAAATTATGAAGTGTCGATAATACCCCACATGACCCATAAACCCTTGCACTCCTTTGTAGTTGGTAGGCGGTGGTGGCAGCTCCAATATCAGTTTGACCTTACTATCGTCAGTGGATATACCATTCTTTGAGATAATGTGTCCCAATATCACACCATGCTTGACCCAAAACTGACACTTCAAGGGGTTTAGTGATATATGATATAATTGACACTGCTTGAACACTTTCCTTAAGCAGGTTAGATGGTCTACCCCCATCGAGAGTGTGCACATAGATCGTCAATGAATACCTCCAACTACTTTTGTAAATAGTCCTTGAAGGATGTGCACATCAACTGTTGAAAGGTTGTTGGGGCATTTGTGAGGCTGAATGGCATAACCTTGTATGCAAATGTCCACCACATTGTGTTGAAAGCTATCTTGTGCTGGTCCTCTAGTGCCATGGACACCTAATTTTAGCTAGAGAATCCATCCAAGAAGCTATGCACTTCTCTCCTAGCCACTCTTTCCGAAATGTGTTTTGTATAAGGCAATGGGTAATGGTCTTTCCTGGTGGCTATATTAACCTTTTTAAGGTCAACACATACCCTCAATTTTCCATTCTTTTTAGCCACTATCACGATTGGTGAGACAACCAATCCGTAAATTTCATAGATGAAATCCGCAGCAACAATGAGCTTATCAAATTCCTCCTTTATAATTGCTACATACTTAGGATTCATTTGATATGGTTTCTGCCTGGTTGGTCTTGAACCTTCCATGATTGGAATTGTATGCTGTACCACCTTAGGCGGTACCCCCTTCATCTCCTTGTAATTCTAGGCAAAATAATCTTTAAATTCCTTGAGGAGAGCAATGAGCTCTTCTTCTTCAACAACCAAAGTCAAATCTTTAACGATGTATATGGGTCAAGATTATTCCCACGGTCCAACAATATCCACCTCCTTGACTTCTGCCGGGCGATCGTATGATGCAGAGGATAGCCCATCCTCTTTCACCCTAGTAGCTGTCAGTCGGACCACCATCCGTTCGTCACAACAGTGTAGTTCCTGAAATGGTCAGGTACTGAAAGCAAGTCTGGCTTGTCCTCATTGTCACTTTTGGCTTTAGCCATGATCTTTTTGCCTCACGTTCTACTTCTGCTAGGGCTTTATTGTGTTTTTGGCACCCAGCCTTTGTAAGCTTAGGTGCATCTGGATTTTGAAGGACGATTTTCTCCTTGTGCCTTCCCTCTGATGATATTTTACTCAACTCCTCGCCCCAATCCTTTGAGAACTCATCGTGTACCATAGTGGCCTCAAGGTATCTTAGCCCCACTGGGCATCCGTAGGTTTTCTTCGTAATAGGCTTGCTGTGCGAAGTTGCTCGGGCACAAGTGCATAAGCAAGACAACAAAAAATGCCATTTAGGGCTTTCTGCCATTCCAAGCTTCAAAAGGCATAATTGTATGCAAAGCCTTTGTAGGACACCTATTCAAAATATATGTTGCTGAAAGCGTGATTGTTCCCATTCGCAGAGCAATGTGAAAAATTTACCAACTCATTTTACAAGGTATGAGGAGTTGTATGCTCATGTTATAGTGTTTCCTTGTGGAGAATATTCAAGTGATGAGAACAACCTGCGAGCGATGAGAACAACCTGCGAACGAGCGATGAGAAGTAATGTGCTTACTAGCATCATTGTCAAAATACTAGACATGTACATTTGTAACAACCATGCATACATTCTTATGCAAAGGATCATAACTACATTGCACAATGAAAGCCCAATCATCATGTGCATAGTTTATGGATTCTTTGTTTTTTACATTAGATGTCGATGCATCAGCTATAGCCATGCCTGAGCCTTTCATTTTCTCCTTCTTCAGCTTTTTCCTACACTCATTAATGTTATGACTAGGTTTCCTACAATAGTTGCATTTGCCATTTTTCTTTGGCTTGTTTCCTTCCTTATCCTGTAGGCTTACCCGATGACTCTGATTTTAGCTTGTAACTACCCTGAGGAGGAAAGGATTTACTTTTACCTTTGTTGATTGGCAGTAGCAAAAGACAAATCTCCTCTATGCATGACAGATCTATTTTGCATGTATTGCTCTTCTTTCAAGAGCATAAAAACCAACTCCTCAAACTTCAAAGCATTTGGATTGCCTTTCATCAAATGAGTCTAATGGTAAAAGCAAAACCTTGATACGATTCCAAATGAACTATTAGGATATATTTCATCAACACTGGCCAACTGCTCCTTAAAATCCTTAATTTTTGTAAGGAAATTGTCCATGGAGTCTCCCTCATCCACATGCTCTAATTCTAATTGCTTGTGTATATAGACAACACGTGCTTCATTATGCACCTAGAACAATGATACAAGTGCATCCCAAGCATGTTTAGTAGTCTTGCATGACTGAATGTGAGAAATGATATTCCTCTTAACTCACAAGTAAGCAACGCATGTGCTTGTGCATCTCTTCTATCCCACTTTGTTTGTTCTTGCGTAGGAGGTATGCTATGCTGTGGTAAAGCACCATGTGAAATTGAGTGTGTGTTTGCAGATGTGCCTTCTGCATCATGTTCATTAGAGGAACTAGGACATTTCTCAATACCAAACCACAACATTCCATAGCCCTTTGGCTACCAGTACATGCTACATGATATAGGACCAGGTAGTTGGTCCCATCAAGTGGATACCATCCAAATTTTTTTTGATAATACCCAAACAAGTAATCACACAACCTGCAAAGTGTTGAGTGCTCTTTGATGCCACCAAGGTGGGTGCTAATAAGGTCACTGACCAATGGAGACATGTGTATGAAAGAAATGCAGAGTATAGTGAGTATAAATTTTACTTGTAAGATGCAGAGAGATTGATGTCGCTGAAGTGAAACCATAGATGCTTTCTCATGTATCTGCACACCCATCTATAGTAGATCTGACAAAACTACTCCAAAATCCGATGAAGAATAGTGCAAATCTAGTCCCCGAAGATGTATGTAGAAAACTAAAAAACCGTGCGAATGGCCTCCAGAATGTGCTCGCAGAATGTGCTCGAAATGTGCCCGAAATGAAAATCCGACTACAAAAGTGCAGTACAAAGTACTCACACTTCACAATCCTCTTTCTTCTTCCAAAAGGGCTCCTTGATCTGATTCAAGAAGATAGGTGACTTGGCATGAAGGGTAGGCAATAGCACAGGGGTGAAGAGCGTATGCTCTGATACCAAATGTTGAAAATAGAGTTGCAAGAATGCACGTGCACGTGTGCATGCGTACACACACACACAGACATAGAGTGGAGAAGCTCAAGGAGTACACATAGATAGATAATTAATGTGTGATGTGTATAAAGAAGATAAGTATTCCCTAAGATGGGTGTATACTAGCATGAATGAAAAAACCTCCTAAAGAGGGAAAAAGTGTTAGAATTGTGCATCTCAGTGTTATGGGACTCTGTCTATTTATTGGGCATTTATCCATTTTTTCTTGATTTTAGTTGGCGTGAAGCAATTGGCTAGTTCCTTATATTACTATATAAGGGCCTCCCCATTATTCACTTTATCATCCAATCCCTTGCACAAGTTCTTCACAGTCTTGCTAGCTGATTGCCATTGTAAAGCCTATTGCTAATATAAAAGGTGATCTTGTCCTTAAGCTCTCTACTCTCTCTCTCTCTCTTGTTCAGTTTATGCTTCCAACATGGTATTACAGGCTTGCGTTCAGGCTGTTTCATATTTCTACAATTCGCTCGCCGTTTTCAACATCTGTGCCTTGCGTTTTCTTCCATAGCTTCTCCCAGCTGCTAATCAATGATAACAGTTACTGCATTTTATCACTTTGCTACGTTTTTTATCCAGCCAACCATCTTGCTATTGTCGGCCAGCCCTACAGGCTATGTTTTGTTCTTTAGAAGTAGGTTGAGGAGTTGTGGCTGCGTTTTCTACTATGGCATCAGTTGGTGGTGAGTTCTCTTGCATATGGTGTTGCTATACAAGTGGCACTATTTTTTCTTCTTTCTCCATGAGTCCTTGCCCTTTCGGTAGGAGGTTCTTGGATTGTTTTGATGCTGTCTAGCCTCTGTCTCTATCAGGTTTGAGAGGGGGCTAATTGGTTCTAAAGCCTCACTTCATTTGAAAGCACTTGACAAGAGTCTTGGAGAGCTGAGATTTGTGTTCTTTGTTGTTATGGATATGGCTCCCCCCATTGGAAGCTACAAATGCAGATTTGGTTCATCCACAAGGGTTTATGGGATATTGTTTAGGGCACTGAGAAGAAGCCCGAGCGTCCTCATAACTCTAGGAGGTGGAATCAGGATTAAGAGGATAACTTCCTTGCGGAATTACAAGACTAGGAGAGCTGGGATTCGAAGGCATATTCAGTGCTTGTACGGACCATCACACAGGAGGTGTCATCGACCGTACAAACTCTCACCAATGCTCATCAGGTATGGTCTAAATTGGAGGATCTCTTTGCTCGTCGAGATTTGTCGATGAGAGCAGCTACCTTGCAAGGGAAACTCTATGGTTTGTCGATGAGGGCAGCTACCTTGCAAGGGAAACTCTATGGTTTGTCATTCCTTGTAGGCAGTTCTACGCAGTCATTCCTCACATAAAGGCCAAGGTTATCCATGACCAGTTATACTGGCAATGGGTGCTACTTTGTCCTCTGCTCAGTTGGCTGCACTTATCCTCACCAAGATTCCCCCAAACTATGATGTGATTTCTCGATCTTTGAGGTGCCAGGTCACATCCACTCAATTGGATTTTGATGATCTTAGCTCCCTACTCTTGGAGGAAGAGTCCGTTCTCGTTTCTCAAGGGGTGTCTCTCAACAGTTCTGACCAGGCACTTTCCACAGTTCAGAAGAAAGGTTGGAATTGCTGCTTCTCTTGGAAGAGAGAACATATGTCCAAGGATTGTTTGTCCAAGAAGAAGGACAAGACCAAGGGCAAGTCTTCATCTCAAAGAAAGGGCAAAGACACAACACGACAGTGATACAAATTCTTCTAGTACCACTTCTAGGGCTCCCACGGCTCTTCTGGCTCAGGAGGACCCAGATGGTGTACTTCTCCGGTATACATGCAGTTCCCCCCATGTGCTTCTAGCTAGAGGAGGCTTGTGGGTGGGAGAGGGGGCTGATTGCAGCTCCACTTACTAGTGCATGGGAAATGTGATTCGGAGTTTTGAGCATTAGACATCTAGTAGGACATGGTTATCTTTGGTATAACAGAGATTATGAACTGGATCTGTTTCGAGTTCATTGTTTGAGGCTTTTGGGATGTGATGTGGTTTTTGTCCATTGTTGGGGATTATGGGCATGGTGTGTCTAGCAGCTCATCATCTATTATTGGAGTTCATTGCACACTTGTGTCAGAATTCGTAGCCCAACAAATTTTCTTGCTGTTCGTGGTGGCATTTTGTTTCGAGGAAACATGGCATTTGCAGTACTGGAGGGTCCATGGTTGCATCTTCATTAGCTTATCTTCTTCAGACTCTTGCACACTATGAGATGTAGAGGGGGTGTTAGAATTATGCATCTCGATTTTACGGGACTCTTCCTATTTATTGGGCATTTATCTATTTTTCCTTGATTTAGTTGGTTGTGGAGCAACCGGCCAGCTCTAGGAGTAGTCGGCCAGTTCCTCATATCACTATATAAGGGCCTCACCATTATTCACTTTATCATCCAATCCCTAGCACAAGTTCTTCACATTCTTGCTTGCTGATTGCCATTGTAGAGCCTATTGCTAATATAAAAGGTGATATTGTCCACAAGCTCTCTCTACACTCTCTCTTGTTCAGTTTATGCTTCCGCCTATGCATTCTCCAACAAAAAGTGCCCCAGCTAGTCCTAGTGTGTTCACACACATCACTACCAAATATGGCTATAGTAAATTCATTAAAATAAGATACAGGTTAATTCAAAATATTTACATTGCTTAGCAATGATAACAATGATAATTACTTTTTTCCCAAGTTGATTCAAGGTTGATTCCTTGCAAATGAGTGTGTGTGTGTAAACTATATTACATGATGGGAGACAAGGCATTATTGTTGTTTTCATGGAGGCTACATCATCTTTTAAGACACAACGAGTGGATAACATTATTATTTTTACCAAGCTCTTTGTCATCATCAAATCCATCTTTTAAGATTGACCATGCTCATGTTCCTAACTTCTCTTATTATCAAAAATAAAAAATATAGCAAAGGTACAAAAACCATGAAGCTATAAAACTAACGCTCAACACCCCTTCTATGTAGTGATGATGCATGCCTCCTATAAAGTTAGTTATCGGCCATTATCCTTTTTCTAAATTCATTAAAATAAGATACAAGTTAAACATTAAAATGAAAATTAAATACCAAAATAAATGGTTAGTAATCAAAATTACTTAATAGCATCCCTTCCCTAGATGGTAAGTAATGTTGGCTATTGTCTAGACTCTCATGAAGCTAGAAAACTATCGATACCCCTCGGTACAAAATTAATATGTTTTATCTCTCTCATGAAGCTATAAAACTAATGCTTGATACCCCTCATGGGTAGCAATGTGTGTCTCATCTCTTCTTTGAAGTCGCCTGCTATCACCCATAATACAAGTTATTTGAAAATCAACCCTAAAATGAAAATTAAATATAAAAATATATTATTAGTAATCAAAACAGTCTAAGCAACAAAGCCTTGAAGCCTTCCTTCCCTAGATGGGAAGGTTGGATGTTATTTTTGCTATGTCCAAGTCTTTCTCATGTGAACTTCACTTGAAAAGAGTCTCCTTAAAATGAAATAAATGTGTAGAGTGAGATCCTTCCTTTAATCAATAATAAAATAAAGGTAGATCATGAAGCTCTGTATCACAAGGAGCTTTTGGTGGTTTCCTACATAGTGAACTTCACAATATAGGGGCAATCTTGAGAGATATAACTAGATAATCATATTCTCCATTTATAAAATCCTCAATATCTAGGAAATATGCGCTATTTGGGTTGTTGATGGAGATGTCTTTGTTCACAAGTGTCACCCATGTAATGTTTAGCTAGTATCTTTTCAGTTTCAAGCCATTGTATATACTCAGTTAATGCTTTTTTCACTAGATCTTCCAAGGAAGCCCTGCTCATGTACACATGGCTGAAGGGTCCCATCGAGACTATTTTCAAATTAGGTTTTTTAGAACCTATTTTAGACATGTATAGGAAGGCTAATTTTCCATTCTAGAATTCTCAAAGTTTAATGTGTGTATCATGCCAAGCTTTTCCTAACTGATCCAATCTTACCCTTTATAAGAATATCCCATAGCGAAAAGATAAATAGCAAAACAAAGTGCAATGGACAATGCAATAGATAGAGAATTTAAATTTTTTTGAGAAAGGTACAATGTGATGATGCTGTCCACCCGTGCGCTCTCAAGTAGAGCTTAGATGGTGATCTAGGCAAACTCTGGATGGAGGAAGTACTAAGTGTGGAGGGTGTGGATACAAGTATTGGATACCTTACCTTGTGATAACTGTGTCCATATATAGTGCTACACGTGGTATGGTAGATGTGTATACAATGCGCACGGTTATGCGGTATAGATGCGGTCATCACTCACGTATCAAGAACACGACCAACCATCCATAGCCCACTAATAATAAACTTAGGTATCTTAGGAAATATTCGAGGAATATTCTCTATACCATCGGTCCGTATGGCCAGTCGATGGATCCTTGTCTATTATATCTTGTGCCTTCACCTTAGCACCGGATCTAGTTACAATATAGACCGTCGGGGCTTCATCTAATGCAACCAACTGCACCATACTGACACTCGATGCCTTTCCTACCGACTTTGATTGCTTTTCCACCTTTTGGGCATCGTATGCTGCTACCTCCAAACATTCTGACTGCCAATGGCCCTCCTCCAAGAAAAACAGACAAGTTTTAAGGCGCACTGTGGCACCGCGACCTCGGCCTCTTCCACCACCTCTTCCGCCCCTGAATGAGCTACCTTGAAAGTCCTGCTGCATCTGGGAAAAAGATACCGTCGGTTCAGATGATTTTGTACCATGCCATCCACCTCTACCTGCCTTCTATGCGGCTCGACCATTATAATGGCAATCTTCCCTAGCTAACGCTTGCACCCTTGACCATCTTCTAACCACCATCAATGGTCAAATAACGACCCCATCGGTGTCTAAGATGGGGTTCCCACCAAAGACGTGGACCAATGGCGTCTCCTCATAATGGGGGCATTTACAAATGTGCACCAATCATAGATGTGAGATACATGCTAAGAGGCGGGCATTGAGTGTATATACTAACACCCCCCCCTCAATGTCTTCATGAAGACATATTATGTTCTTGGTCCGCGACGCCAAGTTGATGAATATGCCTAGTGAGTTGATCCTTTCTAAGAGCCTTGGTAAAGATGTTGGCACAGTTCTGGTCTATAGGATAGTACTCCAGCTCCATTATCTGATCCTCAATTAGCTCTCACACATATTGATACTGAATCTCAATGTGCTTCATTCAAGCAAGAAACACAGGATTCTTAGCAATAGCCATGCAACTCTGGTTATCACATTGCAAGGGTGTAGCGCCACTAAGCTAAACTTCCATGTCTACTAAAATCCTCCTCAGCCATACTACTTCAAAAGCAGCAAAACAAGATGCCTTGTACTCAACTTCAATAGAAGAAAGTGCCATTGTAGGATGCTTCCTGTTGGTCTAAGAGAAAGCACTGGAACCAGCTGATTTCTTGGAATCACAATCTCATGCTTTCTCTATACAAAAACTAGTATCCAAAAACTGATTTCTTGGAATCACAATCTCCTGCCCAATCTGAATCAGATTAACCCATAATAGTGTCACTTGTACTATAAATAATGTTGTACTCAAGAGGACCTTTGATATACCTAAGTACTCACATCCCTTGCTTCCAAATGACTCTCTCGTGGCTTGTTGGAAAACCTGCTTAAAACACCAACTGAGAAGCTGATATCAAGTCTAGTGTTGGTGAGAAAAATTAAACTCTTCACTAGCTTCCTATACTTCTTGATATCTACTATAAAGGTGAAGAATCTTTTGCAAAAAGCTTCATATTCACTTCCATGGGTGTTGACACAGGTTTGTAGTTAGTCATCCCAAATGTTATGAGAATCTCCCAAGCATACTTCTGCTATAATATGAAGATCTTACCCAACTCCTACCAGACCTCAATCTCCAAACAACAATGCATAAGATCCAAGTCTGTCATCTCAAACTCATGGCTCAACATATCCATTATCTGTTGGATCATTTCTTCATTATCACCTATGATGTTTAAGTCATCTACATAGCTTGCAAACTTTGTTTTCTAATCCAAGCATCTCAAAGCCTATTCAGTTATATATACCTCCTCCTTGAGATGTTCGTTCAAAGATGCTAATTTGACATCCATGTGAAAAACTGGCCACTGTTTATGAGCAGCCAAGGCAAGTACCACCCTGATAGTTGTCATGCGAGCTATGGGAGCAAAGGTTTCAACAAAGTCAAAACCCTGTACCTGTGAAAATCCTTGTGTAACCAACCTAGCTTTGTATTTTTAAAGTGAGCCATTAGCGTTATACTTAGATTTCCAGGCCCATTTGGTATCAATTACCTTTCTGCCTGGTGGTCAGTCAACTAGCTCCCAGATGTTGTTCTTTATGATGCTATCATACTCAGACTACATCGTGGCTTTTCAATTTGGATGCACTAAGGCTTTGTCCAAGGTGGATGGCTCCTTCACTGTTCCCATTATCTCAGCCACATCAAGGCCATGCTGACAATGAGATCAGATTCTCTACTCCTCTATATTCCTTAATGGTCCAAGATTTTGGCATCTCAGGTACTAGGTTACGCTCATCAAAGAGTTACTATGCCCACTTTGGAAGTGGCTTTTTGTGTGGTGTAGTAGCAGGCTGGTGTGATGTGTAAGAGTCTTTGTCCTCTAAAAACTACTCCTCTCCTTGAGAGAAAATCTAGTTGGTGAGTTGGTAGCTGATGATAGAGTGGATGGACCTGCCTGCCACACCGAGTGTGGTTGCTCCACAAACACCACATCTCGGCTAGTGATTATCTTCTTCACCTCTAGATCATAGAGTCGATAAGTCTTTGACTCTAGACTATATCCAAGAAAGATACATTTCTTGCTTTTGGCATCAAGCTTCTTCCTAGATGCATGTGGTATATGCACATAACATTCACAACCGAATGTTCTGAAATGAGACACTGAAGGTTTCTTACTAGAGAAGGCGTCTTGCGGTGTGATACACTTGAGCGCCTTTGTGTAGCTTAGATTGAGGATGTAAATTGTTGTGCTTATTGCTTTAGCCAGAAAGTGTCTTGTAATCATTTCCCTTTTAGCATGCATCAAGCCATCTCCATGATGGTCCGATTAATAGATTTCTTAAAACAACACCATTTTGTTGAGGTGTATGAGCAGTTGTGAGTTGGATCTTGATGCCATTCTCCTTGTAGTACCCATCTCCATGATGGTCCAATTAACAGAGTTCTACAACACCATTTTGTTGAGTTCTCTTCACCTTACCTGCCATAAAAGAGATGGTTCTAGACCCTTCGATTAGACATTTAGCATTATTCCCAATAACGACACTGATGGGTTTCTGTAGAGACATTATTATCGGTAATGTGCCAAATACATAATAGTCTACCAAAAAAGTAACAAAGTCATATATACACATGGTACTTATTAGAAATAGGATTGCAAGAATGCTCACACACACACACACATACACACACAGTGGTGGAGAAGCTCAAGGGAGCACACAATGAGATGATAGATAGATAATGAATGTGTGTTGTACAAAGATGATAAGTATGTCCCAAGATGGGTGTATACTAGAATGGGAAAAAAATCTCCTAAAGAGGAAAAAGTGCCATGGCTGGTCCTAGTGTGTTCACACACTAGTATACACCCAAGAGAACATGAAAAATTGGATTCCTCACAACTGTCATAGCGCTCTAAGTGTCAATGAAGATGGTAGTGGCTGACAACTTGCCTGAGCCCAACACACTCAACCGTAGCTATAAACATTGCCCTCCTGTACTCAGCTTCACAACTAGAAGTGACCACAGTGGGTTCTCAGGGGGTTCACCTAAAAATATATGTGTAGCACATGAGTTCCTTAGGAGGGGTATATTAATTTAAAAAAGTTACAGAATTACATTTACATGAGGGGTTTTTTAAACCAATTTTTTTTAAAATCGTAAGTTTATGAAGAAGAGGGGTCATTTTATTCATAAAAGTATGTAAGTGTAAGGGGTTTTGTAAATATCCCTTGAACACTCGTGATACATAAAATTTCATAGAGGTGAATCCCTCGAGAGTGGGTTGCTTCTTACTGAGCCATGATATACATGAATCACTAAGGCAAAAGTAAAAATCACTTGTGGATACTTATGTGTCATAACATCCAGCTCAATCTGAGTCTGTAAATGCATGCAACTATGATTTATCCCCTTGGGATAAAATAACCCAAAGTTCTTAGTGCTCTTTAGGTGATGGAATACATGTTTGATATATTGCTAGTGCTTTATGCCTAGGATATGCATAAATCTACTCAATATTGAGACCATATACTGAATGTCTGAATGTCAAGCCTAGTGTCACACAAAAAGTTAAGGCATCCAACAACTTCTTGATACAAGCCAGCATCTAAAGAGTCACATGCATCTTCAAGACTTAGTCGTAAATCCGACTCCATAGGTGTAGCCATAGGTTTATAATATTTAGGATTGAATCTCTTATCAACAATGCATCGATGTATTTTCTCTGCAGCATAACAATACCATCACTACGTTGCCAAAACTCAATATCTAAATAATAGTGCAATGCTCCAAGATCTGATATCTCAAAGACTTCTCTAAATCAGTTATATAAAAGTTAACAATTAGGTTCTGTGACCAACATGTCATCAACGTATAACACAATGACCAATAAAACATCCTTCGCCCTCTTAATATAGAGGGCACTATCAATTAGGCTATTGCAAAAATCTTGTGCAACCAAGTATGCATGTATCTTTTCGTACTATGCTTTGGGAGCCTGCTTAAGACCATATAAAGCCTTCTTTAACAAAACCATGAGGCTGAGATACATTGACCTCCTTATGCAAATCTCCATTCAAGAAAGCAGTTTTGATATCCAACTCACGTGCATTCCAACCTTTATGTACTGCTAGAGTAATGATACTCCACATGGTAGTCATACTACATGTGGGTGCAAAGGTTTCACCATAATCAATGCCTTTCTCTTGTGCATAACCCTTTACAAGCCTAGCTTTGTATGGCTCAACACTGTTGTCTGCTCTTCGTTTAAGCTTGTAAACCAATTTCGTACCAATGACCTTCTTCCCAAGAGGCAAGTTTACCAAATCCCATGTAACATTTTTGAGTATTGAATCATACTTAGATTATATAGCACTCATCCAATTTTAAGATTTGTTTGCTTCATCAAAGGAGACAAATTTCTTTTCATCACATAAATCGGTAATAAGAGTATAACTGCATCAACATGAGATGCATGATGAGAACCTCCATGTGTTCTTCTAGGCAAAGGAGTGGCCAATTTGCTATCATGTAGTGTTTGCACTAGCCATTTTGACATACTTTTTAACTCTTCAATTTCCCTTCTTTTCTTATCAACTGCATCATCCACATTTGCCTCATCAAATAGGCTAATCTGTGGGCTGAAAAACGTGCTGATTCGTAACCTATGTGGGCTGATTTTCAACATTCCTTTGATTACCCAAATCCTCTATATCAATGTGTCCTACATTGAACAATAGGAGAGTGTCGAATATGTCCAAACATACATTGTGCTGTTTTTTACATGAAAGCAAGGGCTGAATTGCATCTTCCACAAATACATTATCTCTACTCAGAATCTGCTTGATAGTAGGATGATAGAGATGGTAACCTTTACTTTCTAAGCTTTATCCCACAAAAATACATTTAATAGCTTTATCATCAAGCTTACTGCAAAGTTGCTCAGGCACAAGTGCATAAGCAAGACAAGTGCATAAGCAAGACAACCAAAAATACGTAAGTGAGCCATAGAGGGAATTTTACCATTCCAAGTGCATAAGCAAGACAAGTGCATAAGCAAGACAACCAAAAATACGTAAGTGAGCCATAGAGGGAATTTTACCATTCCAAGCTTTAAAAGGCATAATTGTATGCACACATGATTGCTTCTAGCCAGAAACCATGAGGTAACTCCTAACTTTTGACCATACAACGTGCCATCTCCATAAGAGACCTATTTTTACTTTTAGTTACATCATTTTGCTGAGGTGTATAGGGCACATTACATTAGTTTTTTATCCCATGATCAGCCATGTATGCACGAAGCTTCTTCAACATATACTCCCTTGATCAATACACAGGGTACCAATCTTACATGTAGAAGCATTTTGAACCATAGCAGCAAAGTGCCTAAAGGCATGTAAAAATGTATGATTTCTTTTTCAATGGATATACCCAAGTATGTTTGGAATAATCATCAATGAATGTGCGATAAAATAGAGGTATCTCCCAATAGAGGGTATCCTCATAACCACATACATCATTGTGTATAAGCTGCAATTTTGGACAGCTCTAAGTGAACCATCTTTGGGAAATGGTGCCCACTGTATTTTTTCAAGAATATAGCCCTCACAAAAATGTTTGATAGGGGCTTCAAGATGCGGCAGCTCAAACACCATGTCATGTTAATGCAAATGCAGCAAACTGCCAAAGTTCAAGTGACCAAAGCATGCATGCCACAATCGAGCATCACCCATTGCCTTTGTGGTAGAAACTATACATACATCATGCCTTTGTCTTTCATATGCATATAGCCTATAAGGGCCATGAGACAAAGTACTAGAAGTAACAAATGTATTGCCATCACTAAGATCATGAACAATACATCCTGTCATCCATAAACTCAACCATTAAGCCAACCTTAGTAATGGCAAAGATAGATAACAAGTACTTCTTGATCGTTGGTACATATAATACATCTGAAAGCATGATTTCTCCACCATTTGCAGCAATGAGAAAAATTTTACCAACTCCTTTTATATGATCTGAGGAGTTATTTGTACAGGTAATAGTGTTTCCCTATGGAGAAGATTCAAGTGATGAGAACAAACTCCGATGGGAAGTAATGTGCTTACTAGCACCACTGTAAAAATACTAGACATGTATATCTGTAAGCCATGCATACATCCTTATTTAAAGGGTCAAAACTGCACTACACAATGAAAGCCCAATCATCATGTGCATAGTTTGCAGATTCTTTGTTTTCTGCATCAGATACTGACGCATCAGCTACAACCATACTTGAGTCTTTCTTTTTCTCCTTCTCCAACCGTTTCCTGCACTCATTAATATAGTGACCAGGTTTCCTGCAATAGTTGCATTTGCCCTTTTCCTTTGGCTTGTTGCCTTCCTTGTCTACAGGCTCGCCGGATGACTCTGATTTCGGCTTGTAACTACTCTGAGGAAATTTACCTTTGCCTCTTTGTTGATTGGTAGTAAAAGCCTAATCTCCTGTATGCATGACATATCTATTTTTCCTAGATTTCTCTTCTTGTAAGAGCACAGAAACCAACTCCTCAAACTTCAAGGCATTTGGATTTCCTTTTATCATGAGTCTCATGGTAGAAGCAAAACCCTGATATGAGTCTAACAATGCATTCAAGACAATAGGCACCAATGAGCTGTTAGGATGTACTTCATCAACACTGTGGCCAAATGCTCCTTAAAATCCATGTTTTTTGTAAGAAAATTGTCTATGGAGTCTTCCTCATCCATATGCTCTGACTCTAATTGCTTGCGTTCGTATATAAGCAACACGGCTTCATTACGTACCTGTACAATGATGCAAGTGCATCCCAAGCATGTTTAGTAGTCTTGCATGACCAAATGTGAGGAATGATATTACTCTTAATTGACAAAGCAAGCAACGTGCTTGCGCATCTCTTCCATCCCACTTTGTTTGTTCCTACGTAGGAGGTATGCTATGTTATGGTAATACACCATGTGAAACTGAGTTCGTGTCTGCAGATGTGCCTTTTGAATCATGTTCATCAAAGGCACCAGAACGTTTAGTACAGACCACAGCATTCCACATCCCTTTGGCTACAAATACATGCCCCATCATATAGGACCATAATGGATAGTTGGTCCCATCAAGCTTAGTGGGTAGCATCCAAAATACATCACTGTTTTTCATTTCTAATAATACCCAAGAAGTAATCATGCAACCTACAAAGTGCTGAGTGCTCCTTTGATGCAACCAAGATGGCTGCTAATAAGGCCGTTGACAATGGAGACTTGCAAGGTGTATAAAAGAAACGTAGAGTATAGTGAGTAGAAATTTTACTCATAAGATGTAGAGATCAATGTCGCTGAAGTGAAGCTTGTAGACAAGATCTGGTGTGGTAAGTGTTTGTTGATGCTTTCTCGTGTATCTGTATACCCATATGTAGTAGATCTGGCAAAACTAGTCTAGAATTTGATGAAGAACAGTGCAAATCCGATCCTTAAAGATGTCTGTAGAAAATCCAAGACCGTGCAAACAACCCCCAAAACATGCTTGGAACAAAAATCTGACTAAAAAAATGTAGTATGAAGTATCGCACACTTCACGGCCCTCTTTCTTCTCCAAAAAGGGCGCCTTGATTTGATTCAAGAAGACAAGCAACTCATAGTGAAGGGTAGGCAATAGCACAGGGGCAAGGAGCGTATGCTCTGATACCAAATGTTGGAAATAGGGTTGCAGGACTACACACACACACACACACAGAGTGGAGAAGCTCAAGGGAGCACACAATGAGATGATAGATATATAATGAATGTATACTGTACAAAGATAGTCAGTATACCCCAAGATGGGTGTTTATTAGCACGGGAAAAAAATCTCCTAAAGAGAGAAAAAGTGCCCCAGCTGGTCCTAGTGTGTTTACACACATCACTACCAAATATGGCTATAGTACCAAAGTACACTACACAATAATGACACGACTTCATTGACAACCATATGAGTTTACAAAGTACTAAATAGTACTACTGAAGAAGCATAAAATAGTACTAAATAGTACTACTAAAGAAGCATAAAATCCACAACTTGACTACCTAAATCAATAGATGTACTAAATAGTACTACCCAAATTAGTAGATGTACTAAATAGCACTACCCAAATCAGTAGATGTAGTGAATAGTACTACCTAAAGACTATTTTTAGAAGAGTTTACATAATATATATTAGATAGAACTTAACAAATATAATGATACTTGTTGGTTACTTGAATCCTAGTGTACCCACCCACTTTTGAGGAGCCTTCTTGCAATTAGAACCTGGTGCATGATAGTGCAAAATTGAGCAAAGCAGGGTCGTACTTGTACACAGCCAGTGATACATGTGCAAGCACGGCGTGACCACCACATCTATAGATATTAGAGTGTGCTACTTGCTGAAACCCTAGACCACACAACACACACCTGCACATGTGACAAGACATATAGAGAGAAAAAAACATTTGCTCCATGAGTATGAAAGAAACATGATCATGGAGGGATGAGTGTCTTGTAAGTTGTCATACCTATCAATATGTACATTAATTACATTTGCAAATACAGCTTGGTGTTGAGTTAGTTGTGGCTTCATAGCATGAAAACTATGATGTGTGATGGTCCCAATCATCTTCAAGAGATTAAAGTTGAAAAGAGTCTCCCTATTCAACAGCTCCTCAATCTCTTTCTGTTGCATGCAAATAGCTTTGAGGCATTATTTTTCATGGCACATGCGATCATACAAACCATGATGTGTGATGGTCCCAATCATCTTCAAACAGATTGAAGTTGAAAAGTGTCTCCCTATCCAGTAGCTCCTCAATCTCTTTCCACTGCACGCAAATAGGCATTCTTTTTCATGGCACACATGGTCATGCACACATCGGACAAATCCTTCATCAAGTAGTTCAACGTCACATCCATTTTCATGGCACACACCCGGTCACACACATTGGACAAATCCTTTATCACGTAGTTCAACATCACATCCAAATAATTTGCACCTATAATGCCTTGAATTTTTTTTGTGATCCATGTGCATGTGCCCTTAGAGAAGTTAACTTTTATTTGGGCATCTCATTCTCTACTTTTAGCATCCTCCAATTCCAAAAGAAAAGAAGACCTTGTACATTCATGACTACTTACCCATGAATCTAAAACCTGTACATGTATATTCGTCTCGTGGGGTAGGCACCTTTACCATGTTTGTGATGATACACATGTGATTTAACACCCTCCTCTTTCACACGAGCGGTGGCCAAATGTGTGTCATGTTCATATGCCCTGGATTCTCTATGAGAAGTGAAGTCAACCCAATCCACTTTCACTATGTGCTTGTGTGCTGTGAATGCATGCACCATCACTGTACCCACCACTTTATTGTTATACACATTGATAGTTTGGTATCTAGAGGCTTACATATCCAGTAATTTTCTTTTCCAAGACATTAGTTATCTCTTTCCACCTTGCCCCAAGTGTCAACCATCCACATTCTCATAGCATGGATGTTCTCTGGCTTTTCCCAAAGGAAGAAAGCCCATTCGAGTGGACCAGAAACCTTGGGCCACAAATTCTTGTCACTAGTCTTTGAGACCTTCTTGTGCTAGCCAAATTTTGGGGTGCCCATGTCTTCAAGCCCCAAATCAAAACCCAAAATAAATATTAATCAAACAACAAATGTAATTTTAGATAAGTATCAACCTTTCAAACAAACTATAATAGTTAGTTTTGAAGGGTAAGAAACTCTCTCTTGCTCTCTCTCTCTCTCTCTCTCTCTCTCTCTCTCTCTCTCTTTTCCCCTAAACCAAAGAACATCAACATAGACATGCGACAACTACCCTCCCACACAGCACACTGACACTCATAAGACACTTTAAAAGACTCTATTAGATCACACATGAAAACAAAACTTCAATGGGCAAATTTGGAAGCTTCTAGAAGTGTACAAGCAACACACAAGGCCTAATTTTGAATCTTCTAGTAGTATAGGAGCAACACACATGCTTTTGGTTGTATAGGAGCAACACACATGCAGACAATTTGCAGTACCCTAAATCTACACACATGCATTGATTACACAAGAAAACATTTACAAAACTCTAAACACACAAGAAAACATTTACATAAAACTCTAAACACACAATGAAAACAAAAAAAATTAATAGTAGGAAAACTATGAAACGCGTTGAATTATACATTGGGATTAGGTGTAATGGTGATAATAATGAATTCAGATAAACTACTAAACACATAATGAAAACAAATAAAAAAAGCAAAGAAAACCCTAAAATAGACTGACATGTAGAGAGCTTGGGGATTGAGTGTGTTGTCAAAATGGATTGTTTGCACTCAGGTGGGTTGAATGAACTGCATCTCAAAAGTTACAAAGCATGCAATCATCATAGGAGAAGAGTTTCCCTTCATGAGATGTCATGTAGGTATAGTGGTACACTCACACAAAAATTAGAAATGGATAAAGGGAATGAGTGAAGATATTATACTAATGATACCATGAATAATTTTAGTAAAGGTTTGGTGAGAGAATCTACTTACTAGATATTACTAGATATGCATGGGTTCACCGAGGAAAGTTACAAAATTTCAAGTGTAAAGTATAGTACACCCTTTGCCAATAGTATATACACCCTTCCATACTTTCAACCACATCTAAGAAAGTTTTTCAATGACTTGGTTAATAACCCTCAATCACTTTTACCATCTCTAAGGGGCTGTTAAACCTTGTGACAATGTTCTCGTATAGGATCAAGGCGACATCGACAATCTTCATGGCCTTATTTTCTACAATTTCAAGTAAGTCATTTTTCTTTCTTCCTTATTTCCCTCTTGTGGTGATGGTGTTTCCTTGCATCTAATCCTTTCTAAATTCCTCAAGACGTGTAAAATGGAAAAAGATTTTGCTCTCCCATTGGTCTCACGCTACGTCACTTTCCTTTTAATCCCTTCTCACACCTCTTCCTAATGACTAAAACCTCACTACTACAACACAATGGAGATATAGCCATGCCAATAGTAGTTGGGCAACTTAATGCTATTTATGTAGGCTTCAAAAATCACCATCCAACTACTGGCCTGGTTATGATCATGCTAGTATAGCCGCGGTAGGCTTGAAACAAAATAAATAGGGGGTTCCCCTTGCTTGCTCTATAGAAACTATAGTGCATGCAAACAAGAGGTGCCCCTTGTTTTTTTGCTTGTGTATGTGCAAGTGTGTAAGTGAACATGAAAACAACAAATGTGCAAGCCCCCTCTTTATGCATGCATAGCATTATCCATAAAAGCATGCCCTCTCTCTTTATGTATGTATAGAACATACACATCATTATGCCCTCTGTTTTCTTACTTGTCATGTGTAAGTTTAGTGGAAGAAAATCATATTCGCATAATATAAACACTGGGAGATGAAAGATAACAAATCTTGCACAAGGTTGAGGCCAAATATAGTTTTCATTACGTAATCGCACTGAAAAAGTATATATTAGATTATCACTGTATGTAGATAGGACGTAGACCTTTTTTTACCTAAATAACATAAGAGTGCTAAACGTAAAAAACATAAACTTAAATAACATAAGGCATGCTTAAAGCTTAAATAACATAAGAGTATGCTTAAAGCTTAAATAAGATAAGAGCGCTAAAAATGCATGCTTTAAGCATGCATAAAGCTCTATGCATAAATAAATCCTAAGCATGCATAAGAGCGCTAAATGCATGCTTTAAGCTTAGTGCATTAAGCATGCATAAATCTCTATGCATAAATAAATCCTAAGCTCTATGCATGCTTTAATCAAAATCTCTATGCATAAATAAATCCTAAGCTCTATGCATGCTTTAATCAAAATGCATTAAGCTCTACACGCATAAAGCTTTAAGCTCTGTGCATAAGGCATGCATTAAGCATAAGCTTTATGCACTAAGCTAAACCTAAACCCGGTACCCAAGGGTACAATAAACATAGAGCTTGCATTAATGATTACAAGAAAAAGAGGGCTTACCTCTTTATTGTCAAGCCGAAGGAGACAATTAGTGCAAGACCTACAAAACATAAAATTAAAAAAAGTGATTAGCAACACATTTAATAAGCTCTACCTACCTAAGCTCTATGCATAAAGCCGAAGGAGACGATAAGTGCAAGACCTACAAAACATAAAATTAAAAAAAGTGATTAGCAACACATTCAATAAGCTCTATTTACCTAAGCTCTATACATGCTTTAAGCTAAATGCATTAAGCTTTATGCATAAGCTTAAAGCATACTTTAAGCTCTATGCATAAGGCTTTATGCATAAGCTCTATGCATAAAGCTTTATGCATAGAGCTTAATGCATGCTTAAAGCTTGTGCATAGAGCTTAAATCTTATGCATAAAGCTTATGAAGTAAGCTTAAAGCATGCATAAGATTTAAGCTCTATGCATAAGCTTTAAGCATGCATTAAGCCTTATGCATAGAGCTCTATTCATGATTTAAGCTCTATGCATTAAGCTTTATACACTAAGCTAAACCTAAACCCGAAACCCAAGGGTGAAATAAACATAAAGATTGTATTAACAAATACAAAAAAAGAGGGGTTACCTCTTTATTTGTTAAGCCAAAGGAGAGGATTAGTGCAAGACCTACAAAATATCAATTTAAAAAAAAGTGATTACTAACACATCAAATGAACTCTACTTATAAAAAATAAGAGACATAGAAAATACCAACACATATTAAAGCATGCTCACAAGCAGGAGAAGGAGAAAAAGCTCAAAGAAGGTTAGTACTTTAAACTTTAACCCTAATCTTATTATGTACTCTATTAATCATTAGGGTTAAGCATAAGAGCAGAATACCTTCATTAGGTCACACACCATAGCCATGTAGTGATGAATAAGAAGAAAGGGAAAGAGAAAGAGGAAGAGGAAGGAAGTACAAATGCATGGGATATAGGTAGATTGATGGAGTAGATGGAGCTGGTGCAGTCCTTCAAAAAGAAAAGAGTGGAGAAATTTTTTCTTTTGGGGGGGGGAGGGGGGGGAAGAACTGCGTCGACGATGCCAGGTGGGTTCGAAAAGTTATTTTTTCAGCGCTGCTATAAGCAATGCTATAAGCGCTGCTATTCATCACTTATAGTGGTGTAATGTAAAATGCCACTAAAATACCACAAATAAGCGATGCCATGGTTTGCTTTTGTTGTAGTGTTCTTACACCCTTTTAAAGAGAGCTTCCAAACCTTGCTATAATGCAAAATCATATTCATCATGTATAGGGGGTGGTCCACTGCTTTAAGTTCTAAGCATATTACAAACAAATAAACATTGATTTTATGTTATGATAAGGTAATGTTTATTTTTTAAAAGATAAGATATAATTTGAGGCAATATACTTACAAAGACTACTATGATAAGAAAATCTTTATTTCTTAAAAGATAAGTTACGATTTGAGGTAGTATTTCTTAAAAGATAAGACTGTTGGGATTACTTATTACAAAGAATGTTGGGATATCTAGACTCCTCCTTCACATGCAGCATTGTGCTACAAGTTGTTTGCCATCTACCCATGCATAAACATAAATACTTAAAACTCCTATGGATCATAGAGTATGCTTTGTGCATGCATAGAGTATGCTTAAAGCTCTTATGCATCGTTGAGCTCTCATGCTTTATTTATGCATACAAGAAAGCATATGTATGCGTTATGCTTGCATACATAGAGTATATGTACATATGGTCTATGTATGCATAAATAGAGCTTGCAAACTCTATTTATGGATATAAAAAGCATATGTATGCTTTATGCTTACATACATAGAGTATGCATTCTACATAAAACATAGTCATAGAGCATAAATATAGACTAAAAGCACACAAAAATTAAATGATCCCCCACACCCTAGGATGCTAGTAATGCTGAATTAAAAAAAGGTAAAGAGAACCAACCTGGATTATAAAGTTGAGTGGATTAGAGAGGGGGGATGTTTTTTTGCGAGCTTTCCTTGCAAGCTTCCAAGAATATCTCACGAGATTTTGAATTTATAGTTGTTTTCTGCAAGACATTGTTACTAGGTTATGGTCAAGTTCATAATTATCGATTATTCTCTCTCCTCTCCTACGTCTCCTCTCTCCTCTCTCTCTCTCTCTCTCTCTCTCTCTCTCTCTCTAAATCCACACCATAGTGCATGTTGGCTTGCAATAAGTTACGATAAAGCTTTACATCATGGGAGCTTTCATCTATCTTTTATAATTCAAATCTCGCATCACACAAAACCTTGGTCAAACCCAACATGCTCAAAAAGATGCTTAGGTCCTTTGAAAAGATGTAGGAGACCCACAGCATCCTACCCCCACTAGGCGAGCATGAGTGTACATTGAGACTAGCTTGTGCCATCACACACAAATGTGGTTAAAATGATTGTAAAAATAAGTATATTTCAATAAGTTTTGTGATCTCAAATATTAAAGAAAGAAGGTTTGGGAAGCCCTAAGACCTTTTTGACCATTGACCATTGACCAACATTGTCTAGGTTAACATAAATAGAGGTCTTATGCATAAGAACTCTATGCATAAAGGTAAAGCATAGAGCTCTTATACATTACATTGCATAGATGTAATATGTAAGATCTTTAAGCTCTTATGCATAAAGGTTTTATGCATGGAACTCTTATGCATAAGAGTTCTATGCATAGATCTCTTATTCATTACACAACATAGAGGTAATGTATAAGGGCTTTTATGCATGTAATAAGAGCTCTATGCACATAGCTCAAAATGCATAGGAGCTCTTATCCATATAGATCTTATGCATTAGAACTCTATGCAAAGGAGCTCTAATGCATAAGATTTATGCATAAGCCATATATCTCTATGCATAAGAGATCTATCATAAAAGCTCTATGCATATGTGTAGCCCTCTAATGCATAGAGCTTTTATGCATAAGAGATCTATGCATAAAAGCTCTATGCATTAGAGGGCTACACATATGTGTAGAGCTCTATGGCTTATGCATAGAGCTCTAATGCATATTAAGAGCTCTTATATATTTAATGCATGATCCGTAAAACTTTATAAGTGTAAATACATAGAGAGCAAGTCTTTACCGAAGAACGTGTGACATAAGATCGTGTCGAAGAAGAGGCTTGCTCGAAAGATTTTGCAAGACCCTAAAACAAAAAGAAACTATTAGTTAAAATAAGAATAAAGAGAAGGCAAAAGAAAACCTCAAGAACTATAAGTTCTTCTTTATCTTCTTACACCAAACAAAAACTAAGAAAAATAGAAGAGAAAGTAGAAGATCATAAGAAAGTAAATGAGAAAAATAAGAAAGTGAAAAAGAAGATCTCACCCTTCCATACGAAAGAGGAGAAACAAGAAAAAGTCACATAATCTCACCTTGCCTTTGCCTTCTCAAAGAAACTTTGCTTAGAAAAGCTAGGTTTACTTTAAAAAAGCCACTTAAAGCCGGAAGCAGTTTTTTTTTTTCAACGCTGCTATTTTCATTACTACTTGTATTATTATTATGTTCTCTACTAAATATATAACAGCAATCTCAGTGCAATTTTTTTTCTTATATGATGTTACCTTAATAGTGATAAGGTTTGGACCTTAGAATTTAAGCCTTTCAACCTTAGAATCTTCCAAGCCCGGCTTTCCACGTCAGCCCAACCCCCCTCTCCACCGCTTCACACTAACCCCTCCATGTCTTGCCTCGCAGCATCCTCTGTGATGTGCGCCATCTCCTGGTTCTGTTGTGTGCGTGCGCGCGCGTGTGTGAGTGAGTGTGTGAGAGAGAGAGAGGCGGGATAGAGAGAGAGAGGCGGTAGAGAGAGAGAGGAAGACAGAGAGCACTTACACTTGCAAGGCTCTGTGCTGCACGTGCACATACACGTACACGTAGACACACACATGTACACGCAGACACGTACATACACATGCAGTACGTGCACATGCGTGCACACACTCACATAGAAGTTATCCGAGGCTTGTACTCCTCCTTGAAAACTTGCTTTGGATTACTAGAGAGAGGAGACATGGCATAGAAGGAGAGAGAGAGGGAGGGGGGAGGGGGGGGAAGAAATCGTATGAATGCTCAGCTACAAATGCCATAGAGGGAGGGGAAATCGTATGCATGCTGCCTGTCCGAGAGGCAAATGCAGAGCTGTGTGAATAGCGGGAGCGAGGGAGATAGGCGTATGCGAATATCAGAGAGGCAATTATAGAGCTGTGTGAATAGCAGGAGAGATGATGATGAGAGAGAGAGAGATTCATGAGATTTGAACGAGAGAGAACTATGTCTGCAACTCGAGAAAGAGAGGGGACATGCGAGATCCATGCTGCAGTAAAAAGGGTCGGCAAAATGACAGAGAGATGCCGCATGCATGCTGCAGCAACATAGAGATGCCGAGAAAGAGAGGGGACATGCGAGATCCATGCTGCAGTAAAAAGGGTCGGCAAAATGACAGAGAGATGCCGCATGCATGCTGCAGCAACATAGAGATGCCGCGTGCATGCAGCAACATAGAGCCGCTAGATCGAGAAGCGGTGTAGTTAAGCCCTAATTAGGAACGACGATGGGCAGGTTATAAGCGATCCCCTGAACAACCTCCACATTATCTGCAACGTACAAAGTAGCTTCAAGAATTGCGTATCACGATATCTTCACCCTGTAGAGATCGCTAGATTTTAACTTTAATGATGTATGCATTTGAGATAATCTGTCTCCACTCGCCGATTGTGAACCGAGTTAAGTAATGCACAGCAAATAATTAAGCATGCTGTAGCCATGTAATCGACAGTTTAAGCTGGTCCAATATATTGCTCGCAAAAGATTAACGTATAAGAGTACTTCATAATTACCTGCAGCTTCTAGCTTGTTACTTGATTCACATAATTAAACAGCAATTGCGAGCTTACCTGAAGATGGACGTGTAGAGCGATGGAGAGGAGAGATTGCTGTACTGCAACTGTTGGGGGTGTGTTGATTATGATAAGCAATCCGCTGACAGAAAAATAGAGAGCACGCTCGCCCACATGCGTTTACGTATGAATGTGGAGGAATGTGCTCTCTATCTTCTGTCAACAGCGTGAGAAACCAGTACCACCCGTTGGTCTATGACAGCACCCCTGCACCAAAAAGGTAAGCAAACGATTGAGCTTAAAGTCGCTTAATCAAATGAGTAAAGATGAAGCAAAAAGCTAATCGAGATCAAGTAATAGAACTCTACATGCCGGCCATTGCCGATCATCAAGAGAAAATCAGCACAGATTAACCTTAATTTCCAGCCAGCCGTGATCAAGCTCGAAACCCAACAAAAAGCTGGCCGTGGCTCATCATCTGTGCTGCAACAGAGCTAATCGTGGTTGGCAATGGCTTCTTCTGACAGCAGTTTAAGTCTATCACAGGTTTTAATAGGCGGAGGCCTTCTTGCGGATGATCAGAGCCAGAGGTGCGCAACCCACATGGGAATTATGTAAGAATTTTGTGAAATTGTCTCTAAATGTAAGGAATTTCTCAAAATTCACCGAAATTTTCTCTCTAAATGCAAAGAATTTCTCAAAATTCCAACCTAATTCCCATGTGGGCTGCGCGCCCACACCTTTGGCTCCTTGTCTAGGACATCAGAAATCTAAGAAATGAAGGGGCAAACTAGCGTTTCAAAGGGATACTAAGGTACTCAATCATGTTTGGACCTTTTTAATCACTGACTTGGTCTAAAGTGTACATTTTTTTTAAAGCTCCCGTGTTACTATAAGCTATAGTGCTGCCAGTGTAATCCTTTTGGTACAAGGTACGCTGTGCATGATAATGCAATAATGAAGAACGGATTACGTAAAAGAATATAGGTGGAAATCTAGGTTGCTGGTAGCTACCTCCCAATATAAATTATTTTGATGTGAAGGAAACAGTAGCTTTCTTTTGAAATTTGAAGTTTTTTATTCAACAACAAAGTTGTAGAAGCCATCCATCACAGTGTTTGGGAAAGGTGTGTCTCAACTTAACTTTTGGACGATTGAAAATTCAAAATAGTCGGTTGAGATTGTCAGTAAAAAGAATTGAACAAGTTGAAAAGAGCACAATCATATGATAATTTTAAAAAAAGGTATGCTTAATTTCTTCAAACTTTCAGTTTACTTAAAAATAAAGAGGAATTGTGTATGTTTGAAAAAAAAAAACGAACGACAAAGTGGCAATGTACATGTAGCTTACTTAAAGATGAAGAGGAATTGTGTATGTTTGAAAAAAAAAAAGGAACGACATGTACATGTATAATGTATAACAATTAGTATCAAACGGGTACCCTTGCCCTTCAAAAATGTCGTTCAAAAACAGGCATGACTCCCGATTTAATAATACCCAACTATTGATTTAATTTGGTATTATTAGTCTACATATATGTTCTTCACAAAACTTAGAGCTTTAGAATTTTCTCAACATATCACAAAACTTAGAGCTTTAAAATTGTGACTTTAAAAAAAAGGGGAAAAAATTATTTAAAGGTTTTTCTTGATTGAGAGATTGCAATTTTTTCGTGCTAAAACGCCTCAAATTTTGTAATAAAAATAATTGGTGGAGAATTGAGCAAATGAAAATTGCAGGAGTAAAAATGAAGATGCTGAAGGTGTGCATTAAGGTGGCAGGTTTTCTGTGAGCGCAGCTAGTACGACTACGTTGGCAGGAGGCGCGGCGCAGCGCCGAGCCAGCTAGCGAGCTTGGGGGCAGGAGGCGCGGCGCAGCGCCAAGCCAGCTGCTGCAGCAAGCTGTGGCTGTGTGAGTAACTGTGCATGGGAGAGAGACGTAGAGTACAAAGATTTTGCGTGGTCCTGCCTGGGATTTTGTTTTATTTCTTTGGCGTATATAAGAGATACAATATTAGCCAATTTCCGAGTGCTCCCATCATCGTACTTGCTGTGTACGTCCCTGGGGTGCGCAGAGCAGCGGGCGGTTCCAACCAATCCAACGGCGGAGGTTCAATCTATCTCTGGCGAGCGCAGGAGACGAGCGCTTCTAATTAGTCGGACTGATGAGAGAGCCGCGAGCTTTTAACGGCGTTTGGTGGGCATGGTCGCGCGGACGCGCTCGTCTCCTGCTGCCCGCAGAGGCGGCCAGGGTCTCGTCGCCTGCGCGAGAGAGATGTGATGTTGGGCCATTCCCACATGGGATATCATGCGCGCACTAGTTGGGGCGGACAGGACTAATGGGGGCTCACGGCTCCCCCCGTGCTTTTCTTTGTTTCTTAAAGTGCGTGTGTACTCATTATAAAGGAGAGCGTCCCCCCTCAATTATAAAAGCGTCACGGACCACCAGCCTTATTGGTTGGTCGGTGGTGGTAGGTAGATAGAGAGACGAGACACACACAGAGATGGCGCTCTCTGTGTGTAAAAGACCCCAATTCACACCTCCCTCTTCAATCCAAACAATTTATATCTCGGGCTTGATTTTTGACACGCACCCTCTGTCCTTCAAAATTGACGGGTTTGGTGACATATAGCAAGTTCCATCGTATTTCAATGTATTTTTTTATGCACATTTTAAATTTTGGCAAGTATTTTACGGTCAAAGTGCTCGAAAACGGGCGTGACACCCATCAAGAAGCAACTATGGACATCTCCTTCGAAGCATCCTTGATTTTTGATTGCCACCCTTGAGACTCGAAAACATGTCATCTTTCAACATCTTTGATTGCTAGCCTCCTTGAGACTCAAAAACATGTAAATGTTCAACATTTCAATGTATTTTTCGATGTGAAAGATGGCAAAAACATTAATTTATACTTGTCAAATAACAAGCACCCGTCATATGTTTAATCTCATAAAATAATGAAACCTCTAAATTGCGTACCCTACCTACCTACTGTAATGTTTTTTATGGTCCTTTTAAACACCTGGTGAAACTCAACATTTCTTGCCCTAGCTAACCAATAATCTAAATTATAACTATACTACAAAATTGTCATGGAAATCAAGAAAGCATCTCCCATCACCACCATCCACAATTCAATAGCAACAAAAAGTGAATGACGTAAAATCAATAGCTCACATGGCTTAAAAAATTATTAATGCAAGTTTTGTGGTTGATGGCATGCAAAATAGGGGGTATATGTAACCTTAGTGTGGATGATGCAACTGTTTGGTGGAAACATGCATATATAATGGAGGGAACATAACCACATTCAAGGGGCCTCATTAGCACATATAATGGAGGGGTATGGGGCCGACGAACCATGGTCAAGGGACCTCATTATCACATCCATGAAAAAAAAGTACATTGAATAACATTTATTAAACCTCCATCATTATCCTATAAATCGATTTTTGATCCATCAATAATTGTGTCACAGCGGCACATGCACTTCCTTGGAATGTAGTGCCTATTTTGTGCCAACAACATTTTTTGTCATGTCATGAAAATGAACTCAATGGTGACACAAGTCACAAGCTAATGGTTTTGTTCACTTTGATCAGTATAACATTCTTTTGTTAGATATTGATGGATGTCTATTTAGAGTTTGGTTTTGTTAATTATATTCTACATACTATATGCGACCTCGTGCACTCGGCCTTCACATGCATGTGTCTCTTACAACCTCATGTCTCCCTCATGTACAATTTCAATATCCTCTTTGATCTTCTTTTGATTCCAAATTGTGTTCTCCTTAACAAAGATCTCTAAGGTGTGTTCATGTCTTGGTTAGGCCTTGATGTCCTTTTCACCTTGCTCATTGTTTCTCTACCTTCCCACTATGTTCATTCTCCCTAGGTTCACTCTTTCCACTACATTCATTCTCTCACTAAATTGGGCCACCTTGAGAATATGACAAAATTAGAGGTGCAAAGGACGATAAAAAATTACACTCTAGGACAAGCATAGACACAACTAATCCCTTAGGTATTCCCTTTGTCATGAGATAAGTGGATTTAAACACATATAGGTTGATGTAGATTCAAATTTTAAAACGTGACATCCTCCACAAATTAATAAATAGTAAAGTTCCCAAAAAACACATGTCAATGGTGTATGTCGATGTATTTGGAATCCATAGAGATAACACTCAAATCTCTTTATGAAATATCTGTAAATTATATGAAAGTAACAATTTCATGGATGTTTCAAATTTAAACTCAAAAGTGTTAGCCATGATTCGGACCTTAAGGAGTTCATTATGTAGAAACCACATATAATAGCACTTGCATTCTATGCAACCTTCTTGGATATCACCAACAAAAGAGACAAGATTTTCCATGTTTCTAAAGGGATAACATACCATTGTCAAGACATCTATAGGATACAAGAAACCATTAACCTAAAGATCCACTTTTTTCTTCCCATTGTCATATAGCCTTTTTGAGTCCTACTTCATTGTTGGACTTCTTGTGTGGTGTATACTCTTAAAATATTCAAATGTCCATATTAACTTTATGCTTGTGTTGTAGATTGGTGATGTTATCCAAACAAGGCATCATTGTGATAGAATTAAAGTCAAAGAGTGTGATACATTTAAGATAGTCATAAAAATGGTAAAACCTTTCTAAGGAAACATACTAAACATACTAGTGGACACGTAATGGATAGAAGAAATTGACACCAATTATAAACATTGTGGTAAATTAGTAGAGGAGGTAAAAAGGATTAAAAAAAAGACATGAGTAAAATGAGCACACAAGGAACAAAATGGCATCTTTGAGTCAATTTTAGTTGAAAGGCCTAGTTCTATACATGAAACAAGGGGGTGGGGGAATTTAAACTTTGAAAAGCTTCTTCACTGGTAAATCCAAGACGTTAAGTGTGTGACATAGGACGTTGAATGTGAGATTTTAATAAGGGAAAGGGAGGTGAAGTTAATATATGGAGGGAGGTAATAGACATGGGATGTGAAACATATGAATAGCTAGGGTTCAAAAAGTGAAAGGAGGTGTGGGGTTTACAAGTGATTTTGAGAATGAGTGGAAATATAAAAGGTGCACAGAGAAAAGATACGAAGAAGGTTTTACAACATACGAGATGATTTTTAGTACTTTTTGTAACACTTTCCCCAACACTAATATATGTTTAGATATTTTAATTTCAATGCTTAAGGATACTTACCACTCCTTATGTTTGTTTGGGGGAACTTTTCCTAAGTATGTTACACTTGTAACATAGGTTAAGAACTCCCTTTCATCCCACCTCTCCCTTTCATCCTATATCTTCTTTTGATGCTTACATTAATGATGAAGAAGTTAAAAAGATGCTTTCCACTCCCCATGGCCATTTAGGGGACTTTTCTTAAGTAAACCCTAAAAGTTTTAAGCTATGTTGTTGTAGTTGTAACATAGATCAAGATCTACAAGCACTCCCTTTCACCCCATCTCTCCCTATTTTCCTTCAAGTAAGCACTCCATTTCACCCCATATATTTCTCCAAGTGGCACCCCATCTCTTCCAAGTAAGTTGACTCCATTTCACCCCACCTCTTCCTCCATGTACGTTGACTCCACACAAGGTAAAGTAAAGATGCGTACTCTTTCTTCCTCTCAAGCTTTAGAAAATTCACTCTATAGAAACCTATATATCTTGTGCATTCAAGAGTATTTAAAAATCCTTTATTTGTGAAGTTTGAGTGATTAAAAATGATCCATTTTTCAATATAAACTTACAAATTTTCAGAAAATCCATTCACAAAACCCTTTATCATTAGGGCCAAAAACGGCTAGAAAAGGGCTGTTTGTTAATCTAAGGATTAAGAAATTATCCAATTGTGAATTGACACGTATACAAAAGTATGGCATTCTTGTCTCCTCTAAATGTCTTCTTAACGGTTCTATTTTAGTGGCGAACGGCTAAAACGGCTTAATTTAGATGTTTACGATGGCTAACATTAAAGTTTGGGTCCAAAATAGTGACATCTTGTTCCATTTTATATTTCAAAAAATCAAGCAGGAAGATACGAAATCTTCTCTTTTCAGGCTCTGAAAACAACGCTATTAATGACAAATCACCAAATTTTTTCAAACGTCTACTTTCCACCTTCCCTCCATTTTGGTATGGCTCATTCCCTTTTCCACCTTCCCTCCATTTTGGCATATGGCTTATTCTCCTTTCTTTGCATTTTCAAAAGACTCACTATTTTTCTCTCATCTGTGAGCTTCTCGGGCGTCCTCACGTTGTCCTTCTCATAATATAACTTCTTGTGATTTTCATAACACCAGAGAGGATGGTGTTTGGAAACCCATGTCTTTTCGTGTGAATGATTGGGTAACAATGCTTCCCTCTTGCAAAGGTGCCCACAGGGTGAAAGAACCAAGTGAAATGAAGTGAAATCCCATTGGAAAGGTCGTGTTCTTGCCTTCAAAGTGATCAACAATGGCTGGCTTGCAAAAGTTCAACATGTCTACATGGCCAAAGACATGGTGTTGAACTTGGATGAACATCCAATTCTCCATTCTTACTGTAATTTAACAAAACTTTATCTATTTGATACAACACAATATTTCTCCTTCTGATATATTTGTTGTTTGTTTAATTTTAGTTATCTTTCCATCAACAGCTGTGGAGTGGCAGCCTGTTGAGAGCTTAAGTGGCACATTCAAAGCAATTCACAAGGGGATTGCAGATGTAATGTATGCAGACAAACCACCTTCATTTTACAAATAAGTGGATATATTTGTGTATTTTGCAGAATACAGGGTTCCATCAAGAGAAGGTGTTCATGGAGAATTACATGACATACCTATTCCCACATTAATGTCACTCAAATGGGAAGATCCTGATCCAAATACCATAACAAGCTTCAAATCCAAAATCAAAGATGATATTCTTAAAGCTATGTCTCCTGGAAGGATTTCAAGAAGGATAAAAATTCAATGGTTCTTGTCTATACATGTCTTTGTGGCATGTTTCAATGCAATGGAATTGGAGAGGACAAGAACGATGTGGCTCAATAGAAGACTATCTACGACTGATCTGGACACTGTACTTGGAGAAGGATGGAGTACCAAGGAAACTTTTCATATTGGCGACAATATCAAGCCCAAATTCTATGTCTATCTCATACCAACTATGTCGTCAATCCCTAGTTTTGGGCTATGACTATAGGAGATGGAAAAGCAAGCTTGGTAGTTGGGTCCCTTTGGATTCCAGAGTTTGAATTTAACATCATAGTCCATCCATTCATAGATCCTAGGAACCTCATAGTAACATCAAACTGAAGACTACAACATGTAAGAGAGTCGCTTGAGTTTCTAGACGAAACATCACCTGAATATAGATTCAAAGTAGATGATATTGTTGTTAGTACAAGGATGGAGAGTGTAACCTCATGCATCACATGTCTCCCCCCAAAAAAAGTTGTATTTGAGCCACTTGCAAGGGCAAGTTTGTAAAGCTGAAAAGGATTTCTCCAATAATGTAATCAATATATTTTGCTAAATTTCGTCTTGACTTCTTCACAAAAATGGTCAACATATTGTTCGCAACACAAAACAAGGTTTAACAGTTGAATATCAAATTATTGATACTGAATTTAAGTACAGAATATAGTCCCAAAAAGGGTGTGTTCATATGGACAAAATGAACAAAACAAAAGCCAATTTGTGGAATCACTCAACAAAATCAACTTTTCTTTTGGCATGGGATGACCCTGGTTCTTTAGAGAATCTTTCTCTCTTCTGTTTGCTTCGATCAAATTTGGCTGATTGAGGTTCAAGTTCCGGTGTTTTGAGCTCTTGAGGTGTTGGAAAGGAAGACTTTGCAGTGGATTCCTCAACTGGTGGTAAGTTGGGCTCTTCTCTGAGATCTTTAGGTGTTGGCGAGGGAGATTTGGCAGTGGGGTCTGGTTTTGGAGAAGGTTCTTTGGAGGTTGGCTTTGGAGACTTGGCAGTCTTCTTGGGGAACATGAAAAAGAAATTGAATGGAGAGCCAACATTTGCCCTCTTACTTTCTTTGTTGGATGAACGACGCTTCTGAATTTTAAATTTCACTGGTGAGTGAAACGGAAGACCTTTAGTAGCACTCTTCTCTTTGACAGGGGTCTTCTCTTTGCTTGGGGTTTTCTCTTTGACAGGGGTCTTCTCTTTGATAGGAGTCTTCTCTTGAGCTGGTGAAGAGCTCTTCTCTTTGGCAGGAGGGCTAGGGGTCTTCTCTTTGATAGGAGTCTTCTCTTGAGCTGGTGAAGAGCTCTTCTCTTTGGCAGGAGGGCTAGGGCTCTTCTCTTTAGCAGGAGGGCTAGGGCTCTTCTCTGTAGCCTGAGGGCTCTTTCCTTTAGAATGGGTCTTCTCTTTAGTAGTGCTCTTTTTTCCCTTGGAAGATCTGCTCTTAGTAGGGCTCTTCTTTCTTTTCTTCTTCTCTTTGGTAGAGGTCTTTTTCTTTTTGGATGAGCCATCCTTGACATGGCTTTCCTTCTCCTCCTTTTTTCTTTTCTTTGAAGTTGTACCCGTGGCTCCTTTATTAGGTGGAAAGGGGGAATCAGGATCAACTGGATTGATAGATCTGTCCAAAACCATAGACACTGCCTTCTCCCTTACCCAACTTACCCAAGAATCTGGATATTCATGCAACTAAGGCAAAAGAAAATAAGAAAATTTCTTAATATGAGAAAGTCACTAAATGTATTGACCCAATCAATCAATGCTATTTTTACATGAACTTACAGTAAGTGTTGTCATTCTAAATCTTGACTCAAGATATCTCCAAGCATTAGCAAGCACCATCTATCCACAAGATGTTGAGTCTTTTTGCAAAGGAACTTCATGATTGTAGTACTTAAAATCTTCAAGTTTGTAGTCTTCATAGGTGGAACCTAGAAAACTCAAGATAAGTTTGGCAGCACTGCAAGCATAAAATATTGAGGGTCAACCAAACAATTGAAAACATACAAAATATTGCTCTAGAACATAAACCATGGTAAAGTTGATTCTTACATTTTACTTCTCCCATGAATGGATGCTAAAGAATTCATAAAGATTACATCTCTATCCAATAGATTGAAGATAATAAGACTCCAATGGCCTCTGTGATAAGATGAATACTGCAATTATTTGTGAATATTGTAATGATGGACAAAAGATAATTGAGTGTGTCTTACACTTCAACATAAGGGTATACAATGTAATTGCATGTCAGCATATCAAAGTTTTTTAGAAAACTTGCAAGATCCCCTTGCCTATTGAAAAGGCACTGTGTAACAAGGGGATCAAGAATGGTCACTTGCATAGCCATTGAGTCAGGAAGATCCCTCATAAGACATCTGGAGACATAAACAAAACATATGGAATCTGAGAAATTCATCAAGAAAGCAAAAGGAAATCCACACAAACCTCAGACAGATGAAGAAGACTGTGTCAGATATCTCAATATTGTGATTCACAAGCATACTTGTGTCTTCAGGGGCAATGCCACAATAAACCTCATCCTCTCCATGCATGGAGACATTTACTATCATTTGACCTGTTACATTCTGATAAAGTTCTGAATTGGATGCATGAAGAATTTCAGCTTACTGAGAAAGAATGGCATCCTCTGTAATCTTCTCCTGCTCTCTCTCTTTCTCCACTTCTTCTTTAATATCCTGAGCTTTTCTTGTACTATAAGTATGCGAAATATCTTCAATAACAACTGATTGTTTGGGTTGTCTTGCTGGAGGAATATTTAGAATTTCAAAAGCCCTCATAGCTTGACTTGGAATGGGTTCCAAAGCTTTGTCAAACTTGTATCTAAGTCTAGACACAAGCACAAAATCTTTGCTCATAAGAGTGATCCTATGAGCAAATGCAGCAGCAATGTATCCATCATTGATAAAGTCGATTAAAAAATCTTCAGCAGCCTCTTGAAGACACATAAGGGCCTGTGACTCCCATCGGACTTTATCAAGATTTGTGTTTCTCATTTTGCCAACTAACCTTTCTGATATGTCCCTGACAACCCGAATAAATGGCAGTCGAGGGATGAGAAGACTAGTAGATTTCTGTGCCGCTCTGATCTCTCTTAGTGACTTCACCTGATAGTTTAATCTCTTTCTTGCTGTTGCCCTAGCAGCACGAGGCTTTGGAGGAGGCTTTTCTTGTTTTTCATCGATAACTGGTTTTTTGGAAGATCCTGGTTTGTCTTCAGCTTTTTCAGTCTCCAAAGGGGCGTAGACTTTCCTTGTAGTCTATTTTGTCCTCGCCATTGAAGTTAAAGAAAAAAAAGAGACCCGATCGAGGTGATTTGTGTGTTGAGATAAAAAAAACTTACAGTGGCCCGAACTAAGCGATGGGGCGGATCCAAAGTGGTTGGATAAGCACTATCGCTTGATTCGGGCAATGACAAATGGAGATGGAACTAAGCGATTGAAAGCTTCCAAAAGGATTGGAAATGCGCAATCGCTTGATTCTAGCTATGTCCGAAACAAGGTGAAAATATAGATCTCTTGCTTGATTCGGTATGGCCAAGTGATAGGGGAGGATCCAGAATGAAGCGATGAAGAAGGTTCGATTGATATGGATGAGATCTATCGCTTGATATGGGTGAGAAGGGTAAAAGGAGATTCCGGGAATTTCGGAGGAGTGATCTCGCCGCTTGATACCGTGTCGGTGAAAAATAGAAATGTTTTCAAGAAAATTAACTTTTTATACCTCGAATCTGTCGTACATAGGACCGTTGGATACACGTGTCATGCAATCATTTTTGCCACGTGGCACGAACGGTCACTATTTAAGGTGTTTTTGCCATGCTCCACGTGCTCCATCGGATATTCTCAAAAACTCTCTCTCAAATTTTTTCTAAACTTTTGGACCACTTATTTTCGCTTAGTCGGGCTCTGCCATATAGTGACATCCAAGCTCTATTTTGCAAAACCCTCTCTTTTTTTTTCGAACCTTCAAATTGCCAAAGCCCGCACCAAGCGATAGAAGCATTCCAAAACTTTTGGACCACTTATTTTCGCTTCGTTCGGGCTCTTTCATATCAAGACTTCTAAGCCTTCTTCAGAATTATTCCAACGTTTTTCTCAAATATCACAATGAGTAAAAGTGTTGAGGGACGACATGAACTTGTTGAAGAAAGCCCAAGTGAAAGACTCTTGAATGCTATTTTGCAAGATGGTCATGATATGAAGGTATACGTTGATGCAGTGGAGATATTCAATCCAAGGTTTGTTCTTTCAGATGTTTTGATGAAGCTTAAGGACATCCTTGAAGAGGAGTACAAACAATTTGAAATGTCAATTGAAGCTCATTGTTTTCATATCGGAGACAATGATTTTTGTCACCTTACCGATTTTACTCAGCTGTCAGTTGGAGAAAGCCAAAGTTACAAAGAGGTTCAGTAGATTTTCAAATAGATTCTCTTTCACATGCCCTTCATCCATTTCTTGTCCAATTCATAAAAAGCTTTGTAACCTTGTCCCCAAAGATGTCTCCTTTCTTTTCTTTCTATTTTTGAGAGCAGAAAAGCAAGAATCAGAAATTGATGCAGAGAAGGAGGAAGAAAACGTAAATGTCACCACAGTCTCAAAGCTAGAGAAAAGTGAGATTTTAGAAGAGGAAGAAATTGATGTTCAAGCTGAGGAGAAAGAAAGTGCCAATCTTGATGTTGCTGAATTTAGGGCTTTCACTGTTACTGAAGAGCCCTTAGAGGAAGCAAGCATATCTGAATCCTCTGTTACTGTTCCAAGCCTTCCTTTCTTCTATATCAATGAGAAAGATTTTATTCCTTTGTCCTATCTTCAATGTCTCTTCAATATTAGGGAAGACTACTGTATTGCAGCAATTTTAGAAGCTTGTGAGGTGACCAAAGACTTTATTGATACAGAAGTAGAGTCAAAGGAAGAGTTTTTGGCACTTGATTTGCAAACATCTGACCACTTATTTATCCCTGCTCTCTCTTGATGCACTTGCCTTGTGCCTTAAAAGAGTGGATGAGGAGAAACCTTCCTTAAGAGATGAGGATTTTGAGAACAGGCTTATTGAGTTAGGTGTAGAGTCTTTTGGCAGAGATTTCAAGCTTCAGGCAGATTCTGATAAAGTGGAAAGGGTTAGCTCATGCAACTTGATGAAAGACAAAGTAGTAAGTGAGGATGAGTTGCAGAAGATAGTTTCCTTTTAATCTTTTGCAAAATGTTATTGTGATTGTAATTTTTTTAAAGTGAGGTTTTTGTCTTGCAGATTGAATTGCTTGATAAGGATGATTTTCTAGGAAGAGCTAAAGGCAGCAGAGTGAAAGCTACAGAGACTAGGTCAAGAAGGCCTTCATCTGCTCTCATGCACTACTTACCTACATTGGATAAGGCTGTGTTCTGTGCATTCCATGCTGAGTTGCCAATATTTGCCTTGAAGGTGTTGTCAAGGTTCATGGGATACACTCCCCTTCAAATAAATGCTAACAAGGTCTTGCTTCTAGAGAGAGCTGCTGCTCTTAGAATCTTTGGATGATATGCTGCAGGTTTCAATGCCTCAAGAGCAGGATACTTTCTTTGCTACTCTAGCTATGCAGCTGCACAGCTGAGGAGTTAGATATCAATCTTCTTGGAGGTTATAGAAGGAGAAAATTTTTGAGATACAGAGGTGACATGCCAAATAGTCCCAAGAGAATCAAAAACTAATGTACACACAATTTTTTGCAAGGACTGATTATAATTCAACAAATATTTTGTAAGAGGTACAAATGTGTTAGTAAATCATTAGTCTCTATCGTGAGGTGTTTGTGTAGTTTCAGATTGCTGGTTCTTTGATCTCATCCTTTGTTATTGCCTCCTGTAGAACCAATTGAATAATTCTTTAAGTGCATTGCTTCTTCTTTGACCACCTCCTCTTCTGGTACATCTGAAAAAGAAAGTTCTCACTTGATAGTGAGACTTTTCCATTCCTTATGTGTTCCATGTTGCAAACTGTAGCAAAATATGGTCCATGCAAGTAAAGAATATGCTACAAAGACAATTCTTTGTTAGTAAATTTAAGAAATTACACTTTAATTTTAACTGTTTTGATAAGTCTGAACACTCACCAAGTAATAAGTTATGTCTTTTTCTCCCCAGGCATCTATGATAGCTTTTATTAAAAACTTTATTGCTTTTTTGAAATCATCTGCATAAGTATTTGAACCAACTTGTTGTCTTAGGACTTTGAAAAAATTGTCGAGTTTTTTCCAAACTTCCATACGTTTGTTGGCTACATCTGGTCTACTTTTGACATTTGTGGTGATGACACATAGATGTTTCCAGCAGTTCCACATTGCATTGACTTGTTTGGTGTCATGGTTGCTCAAAAATCTTCTTGCTTTTGTTCCTCCCATTGAAACATCTTGCAGAACATCACCTGTACCTCTAGAAAGAATAGGATCTTTTTTAAGATGCACTTCGCCATGGAAACCCATTTGAGAGAGCAAAGCTTTGCATTTTTCTATGCACTCATCTGCAAGTTTAGTCGGCTTAATAGAATATGCATAGTCCACATGAAGTCGGAGCAATTTGTCCAAGATTCTTATCTCTGCATGCAATGTACATATATGCACATTTTTTAAATGTATTGGTAGAATTGGATCCCAAATTTTAACAGAAGTTGGATAATTGACAACATTCACATTATTTCTGGATGGTGGTTTTCCAATCTCATTTTCTGCAAGCCATTCTCTTGTCCCTGTGCTTGCCATACAATAAAGACATGGATATATGGTATTTGCTCCTCCACATACACCAAACATACACTTCAACGCCTTGAGGTCGGCACTCAAATGCCATTCCACAATGAAATCACCTATGTCGTCTACATGAAGGTGTTCACCTGCATTTTGGCTCTGAATAACTGAAGGAATGTCTGTATGTGAAAAGAGCCACTTTAATGTTTCATGACTCTCTACTGGCACATGAGCTGATCCAATCCACCATAGCTCCATTTCTGATTGAGTTTTGTGGTATGGAGAATCAAGCTTACCTTGACTATAGTCCAATGCTTTATTCATTAGGGACATAGATATTCTTTCCATTTTTTGACATTTTTGGATTTGAGCTTCATCTAATTTTATAACAAATACAAGTTTTCCTTCACAATCTATTTCTTGAATGTTGTAATATCTCACCATAAAAGATTGGACTTTTCTAATGTTCATCCAAATATTATTATAAACGTTGTATTCAAAAGATGATTTTTTTTTTGTCTCTCATATGGCATTGTTCCCTCAATATAGAAATACTCTCCAAAATGTTTGGAAATTTCCTCATTTAACAGAGTTCTATATTTTCCAACATTGTGAGGTCTAGGCAACCCAAAAGCTTTGATTTTGTAATACTTAAGGACCCTGAACCAGGTTTTAGAGATGGCTCTGTATCCCTTTCTACTCACTCCCACTGTGTCACAAACTTCTTGCATTTGGGAAGGCTGGACCAATAAGTCCATATCTTTTAGTAGATGTTGAAAGACTAGTTTTTTTTTAGTTTGATTTTCAGGAAGTTTCAAAAGTTTCAAGATATCCGACCTATTCATAAGCTCATTCAAAAATCTTACCCTTTCCTCAGCATTAGACATGTCAAATCCTAGAAGGGTAGTAACATGATCTCTTACAAGTTTTAACCTTTTTTTCCTTTGTCCAGATCTCTCTGTCAAGTTAACTACATCCCGCATTCGTTTTACTCGTGCTCTTAACCCTATTGGAGTTTCTTTTAAGGTTTTCAATTGATCATTTTCTTGTTTCAAAGAAACTATTTTGTTTTCAAGTTCTATAATTTTTGTTGCATTCAAAGATAAAGTATTTTGAAGATATGTAATATATTCTGCATGTGATTGAGATAGTCTTGAACTATAACCAAGTAAGCCATCCACCCCATCACCAACAAATCTAATCAAATCATGTGGTGTGTGAAAATAAGGATACCGTCCTGTTTTGGGATCCGGTGGATATAGACTTCCATCTGTCCATAGGTCAATATGCTTCTTTCCTTCGTTGCGAAGATGTTGAGCTTCATTCGCACATGAAAGGGGTCTTGGTAGACACTCCGTGTAGTTGCATACTCTTGGTTGAGCTTGATATTCAAATGAAACTTACGATTAGATGTATCACTCATTACTAATAGAGCTAAAAATATTAGCAGAGCTATTAGAAGATGAGAGACGTAGAAGAATGAGAATGAGATGTAGCTTGTGATACGTTTTAAATATCCAAAACGGCCAAATTTGGAGCCGTTTTGACCGTCAACGTTCTACTAATTAGCAAGTTAGCGAATTCCTTACATAGCCCATTTTGAGACGTTTTTGGCCCTAATGATAAGTACACTTTTAAAATTAATCCCAAAAATCTGAATTAAAAAAACTATGTCTAGTGACTCATGTGATACACTTACAAGTTTGTATAAGTAAAACCATGAGTCTCAATTAATTTGGAGCTTTTTCCTTAAATGTAGAGTCTCAAGTAAAGTTGAGCTTTTTCCTTTAATGCTTCTCTCTATTTCTTTGGATTACAAGCCCTTAATGTAACTTCTTAGATATCTACATTTATTTACATTGCAAATCTATTAGGGTTTTCCTTGTGCTTATGCTTGTTCACCAATATTTTGGGTAATGTTGTTTTCCTTTTTATTGTGATTGTTGTAGGCTCTTCTTGATTTATTCCATATCAAGCAATTGAGGTTACAACTTATAACTAGTCTGTCTCCTCTGTAGTCACTCTCCCATTAGACTCAACACACTATTCTTTATAAAATAAATCTTAGTTGCTTTATTTAAAATAAAATTTATTCTTCTTCTTCTTCTATATAGAAGGAGAAAAGGAGACTATTCCTTTTCTTCTCCGCCTCCTCCTTATATCTATAAATAAGGAGAAAAAGAAGAAGAAGAAGAAGAAGATAAGTATCTTCTTCAATCTATAAAGGAGGAGGAGAAGAAGAAGTATAAGACGATTGTCATTGTCTTCTTGTTTATATTCTTCTTCTTTTGTTCTGGGAAAAGAAGAAGAAGAAGAGGATATTTTTATCCTTCACCTTCTTATTTCTTATCTTCTTACACCTAATAAAAGAAGAAAGAAAAGCAAGATGAAGAGGAGACAAAAAGAAAGAACGAGAAGAAAAGGAGCTTCTTAGTGTACTGCTTCTTAGTCTTTTCTTCTTCTTAATCTCACTACAAGAGATTAAGAAGAGGAGAAGACATAATAAGAAGGAAGGCAAACAAGATGAAGAGGAGAAGAAAAGAAAGAACAAGAAGAAAAGGAGCTTCTTGGTCTTCTTCTTATTCTCACTACAAGCGATGACCTATTAAGTAGCTTTTTTTGTAACATTTTTTAAATGTAAAATTACTATGTTTGCTGCCATGCTTGCTACAATAGCAATATATTAGTGAACAAAGTAGTGCTAAGAAAAACTAATATATTTTCTCCCTGCTTTCCACTTTAGGTGGCCTTTTTAAAAATTAACCATCTCTTATTAGAGTAGCTATAGCTACATATTGCAAGATAGGTTGAGATCTCTCAAGGCAATGTGGACTCCTTGTGACTTTCCAAGCAACCTCCTCGACATAGATGGTCCCACCACGTGTATTTGCTCATAGTTCCTCAGCTTTAAAATTGAATTATAGAATAAAAAATAAAATTGGTGAATCAATTGACTCATGGTTTTCTAAATCAATGGAGCCTTGCACATCTGGATTAAAACCAATGGATTACAGGTCATCATGGATTATCTCATCTAGCTCTTCTGTTATCATGAATTTTTGGCATCTAGTATGTAGTGATATTATTTATAGTAATAAGGTTACATGGCTACATAGACAATCATTTTTTTAATGACATCCTCTCAAATTTGTAGTCAAAGGTTGTGACCATATGTGTTTTTTAGGTCCTTAGCCCTAAACTTATATTCTACCTATATCACCTTATCCTAGGCATATTTTTTCTTTAATTCTAAGATTTATAAGATTTTTTTAAAATTTTGAGATTTTATTGTCTACTATCTACTATTTGGAATGAGCTTTTACAAATTTATTGGTGATAAAAATAAAAATAATTCTCATAAAAAAATGTAAAAATATTTCAAAGTTAAGAAAAATAGCACCCTAAAAGTTGATGTTTTACATCAAAGTTGATGCAAAACATCAACTTTTCCACACTCAATGTTTTGCATCAAAGTTGATGCAAAACATTAACTCTACCACAAAACGTGATGTTTTGCATCAAGTTTCAGATGCTTCGGAGAAAAAAGTTGGAGGATCGAAGGTCGATTTTCACAAACGGCTTGTTTTAGCAATTCCGTCCATGCAGGCATACTTAGCCGACCTATTCCACAAATTTTGAGTACCAACACAACTATGTTTTGATGTGCTGTGCAGACGTCACAAAGTGAGCAAATCGCTTTGTGACGTTTGTACATCACATCGAAACATAGTCGTGTTGGTCAGCAAATCGCTTTGCTGACCAACATAACTTTGTTTCGATGTGATGTGCAGACATCACAAAGTGAGCAAATCACTTTGTGACGTTTGCACATCACATCGAAACATAGTCATGTGCGTTGGTCACAGCAAATTGCTTTGTGACATTTGCACATCGCATCGAAACATAGTTGTGTTGGTACTCAAAATTTATGGAATAGGTCATCTGAGCATGCATGCGTGGACAGAATTGCTAAACTAGGCAGTTTGTGAAAATCGACCTCCGATCCTCCAACTTTCTTCTTCGGAGCATTTGAAACTTGATGCAAAATATCAAGTTTTGTGGTAAAGTTGATGTTTTACATCAACTTTGATGCAAAACATCGAGTTGTGCGAAAAAGTTGATGTTTTGCATCAACTCGATGCAAAATATCAACTTTTAGGCTAAAAGTTTATGTTTTGCATCGATGCAAAATATCAACTTTTCCAGCCTAAAAGTTTATGTTTTGCATCGAGTTGATGCAAAATATCAACTTTTCCACACAACTCGATGTTTTGCATCAAAATTGACGCAAAACATCAAGTTTTATGAAAAAGTTGATGTTTCACATCGAGTTGATGTAAAACATCAACTTTTCCACAAAACTTGCTGTTTTGTATCAAAGTTGATTCAAAACATCAAGTTTTGTGAAAAGTTGATATTTTGCATAACGTTGATACAAAACATCAAGTATTGTAAAAAAGTTGATGTTTTGCATAGAAAGTTGATGTTTTGCATATAATTTGATGTTTTACATCAACTGATTCAAAATATCAAATTTTCATAAAAGTTGATGTTTTGTATCAAATTAATAAAAAACATCAACTCTTAGCGAAGAAGTTCTTACTCAGCATTAAGTTGGCCACAAATGTTATAGCTAAAACATCCTTACCATGTGTAGTAACCAGTAGGATTCCAACCTAAGTCCCTACCTTATATTTTTTAACTAAAATTACCATTTAACCCCTTTTTGTCACATCAAGGACACATCTTCTTTAAAAATGAGTGTGTAATTATTTTTTAAAATTAGATAACTTTTAAATAGCTTATTCATGATATTTAAAAATTCATCTATACGTAACGAACTCTTTTTTAAAAAGTATATATTATCAATTAAGAAATTGTGATACTCAAGAGCTTCAAAATGGATTTTAATACTACTCTCATCAAGAGCTTCAAAATGGATTTTAATACTACTCTCATCAAGAGCTAAAATAGGGTTTTATAATTGATAATAACTGTATCAAGATAACGCTTTTGTAATATAATCATATAAATAGTTTTTTATAGTTGCACTCTATAGCACATCCTCAATCATGCTAACATGACAGATGACCTAAGGAGTCTAAGCTTCAAGTGTACACATATAAGAAAAAAAATGTATTTGTGGATAGTGAAGAAGAGGATGTCTCGTCTACCTTCTCATGGAAAGGCACATCAACTAGTGATGGTGTAGCACTAATTATGAGGAACCATAACTATGCCATAAGCTATATGTTTAGAAAATAGCATCTTTTTACAGTTGTATTATTTTTTTAATGAATTGAAGATGGAAATAATAAACATTGTCTCTATTTTGGCATGCTTTTTGAAAACTTATTGTTAGATTTTCAATTATAATCTCAAAAAGTAAGCAAAACGAAGTCTTTTTTTTTCATGTCAATTTTTGTAAGAAACTTGTAAAGTGCCCAAAATATTATTGTTTTTTGGCAGTGTTGTTCACATGCGTAGACTACTTTTTAAAAAGAGGTAAAAAAAAATAAACTTTTTTAATGGAATCTTTGAAAGATTCCAAATGTTTCTCGTTTTCAGGAAATATTACCTATTTTGTCCACAACAGTGTTTTTTTCTTTCTATTCCGTATCATTTTATTTCTCTTTTATTTTAATATATTGTTGTTTGGTGTGCGAGAAGAAGAATAACACTACAACAGAATGAGGGTGTAGCAACAAAAATAGCAGGGTTTTTATAACTAGAAGGGTAGGTAGATGTCGGGCTATTTTCACTGCTAGAAATACTACTATTTTGCTACAACGGGTTTGCTGTGTAACGGGTTTGCTGTGCAGCGATACTTTGCTGTCTCGTAGCAAAATTTCGCTACTAGTTTTGCTACTTAGTAAGCAAAAGCTCTACACATCAAAAAAAGAGCTAGGTAGACTCCCCAATCTAGCCCAGCTTTTTAAAAAAAATTAAAACAAAGTCACAGTTTTAGTTTTATGACACAAACACAAATATAAGGAACACATAGATTGTAGAGAATGAAATTGAGCCCAAAATTTATTATATTTCACAAAGTGTTGGGCCTTTGGCCATATATACATTAAATTTTTACAATGAAGAGGTATCTTACTAGAATCCTCATCGAATTCTGAGTGATCATCATCATCGTCTTCCTCGTCCTCTTCACTTGCTTCTATCGCTTCATGCTCATAATCAGGATTCTCCTCTTCATCTTCCCCTTCATCCTACATACATGCCATCAAGCGCAAGGTAAGCAAGGGAATTAAAATACAATTAGATGTAGAAAAGAGAATGGTTTAGGCTCACTTACCTGATCTGCTTGTTGAGTGCCCAAAATGGACTCATCCAAGTGTATGACTCATGTATGCATCCACTCCCATAATTGCAAATGGGGGGGCTATGTATCCATAGTCATACTCCTCCTTTGTTGGGTCACGCCCAACAACCTCCCTCTACAAAAAATAATTAAAAAAATATACAATTAGTTAAAGAAAATAATATAGTACAAAACAAAATGAAAGAGGAGAAGAAATGATTACTTACGAAACGAGCAATAAATAAGGATTTTCTGTCGGAGCCGAAGTGTGAAGCCCCTCACTTCCGTAGTCGGGAAGCACTCACCGCTACTTGTTGTTGAAAAGCATGTGGGTGCTTTCTCACGAAGCTTCATGCGTGCCTCCACTCCTCGGTCGTGCAAACGCTGGGCTTCTCCAAGTTATTCTTTGATGCTCTCTTGATATTTACTCTCCGATTAGAGAGAAAAAGCTTGATTTGCCTCTTCATCCACTCCTCAGAGAAGCAAAGACCCGCATGTGGAACATGGAACTCCGACTTAAGCACATCAATGACATATTGCTTTGAAAGCTTATCTTGTGCTTTCCATTTCTTGAAGGAGTTCATGAACTCGAGGTTTGCAAGTACATGCATATGGTTGATTACTTGCTTCCCTCTGACGAGAGCACCATCGGAATCCACGCTATATGGTAGGGTGTGTGGATCGAATGGAGGAATGGGTCTCATGGGGGCTAGCTAATAATGTGTAGATAAAGAGCCCCCTGCTGGGGAGACACATCGAGAAACTTGGTGCTGCTATTTCCAAAGCAAGAGCAGCCTACTCCCCCCCTCTAGCACGTCTACTAGCCCCCCTAGACTCATGGGGGCTAGCTAATAATGTGTAGATAAAGAGCCCCCTGTTGGGGAGACACATCGAGAAACTTGGTGCTGCTATTGCCAAAGCAAGAGCAGCCTACTCCCCCCCTCTAGCACGTCTACTAGCCCCCCTAGACTCCCTACTACGTCGTCGTCACGTTGGTGAAGACGGACGTAAGGGATCGGGGGTGGGTCTAGTTGAGGAAGGTGGTGTGGGATCATCACAACCATATCATGATGGGCCTGCACCACTCGCCCCCATGGCATGGAACTGACTCGATTGTAAGCCTGCCTTTGTGAATGTGAAAAGGTTTGATGGAACCATACCTATGTATGAGTAAACTGAGACCAAGCTTGCTGCCCATATCGTTCGTTTATAGTAGGTAGCAGATCTGCCACATCTGGGTCTTGTGAGGGGTCGATTGACATTGCTGCTACATACATGCATAAGGCAACAAAACAAGATTGCTCTAACAAAAGCCATGCTTAAATCTTAGACAAAAAAGGCTATGCATAATGCCTATGCATAAGGCTTATGCATAAGGCCTATTTCATAGCCTATGCATATGCATAAGGCCTATGCATAGCCTTTGCATAAGCCTATTGACCTAACCCTAATCCCCAGCACCCAAGGGTGCAAAAACACAAAGAGAATAAGCATAAACAAAGAATGGAAAAAGAGGGCTTACCTCTTCTAGTAGCCAAATCCGCATGAGCCACCTGTGACCTAAACCCTTGGTGGTTGTTCGCTTGAATAGACCTACAAAAGATTATCATAAAAAATTATAAAATTAGTTCATTTTAACATAATATGCAATAGAACTTATGCACAAGGTCTATGCATAGCCTATGCATATGGCCTATGCATAATGCCTATGCATAAGGCCTATTGCATAGCCTATGCATAAGGCCTATGCATAGCTTATGCATAAGGCCTATTGCATAAGGCTATTGACCTAACCCTAATACCCAGCACCCAAGGGTGCAAAAACACAAAGAGAATAAGCATAAACAAATAATGGAAAAAGAGGGCTTACCTCTTCTAGCCGAATCCGTATGAGCCGCCCGTGGCCGTTCGCTTGAATAGACCTACATAAGATTATCATAAAAAGAGGGCTTACCTCTTCTAGCCGAATCCGTATGAGCCGCCCGTGGCCTAAACCCTTGGTGGCTGTTCGCTTGAATAGACCTACATAAGATTATCATAAAAATCATAAAATTAGTTCATTTTAACATATTGTATAATAGGCCTTATTCATAAGGTCTATTGCATAAGCCTATTGACCTAAGTTCTAACCCTAAGGCTATGCATAAACCTATTGCCCTATTGCATAAGGCTTATGCATAGGGCTTATGCAATAGGCTATGCATAGGGCTTATGCATAATGCTATTGCATAAGCCTTATGCATAAGGCTATGCATAAACCTATTGCATAGGGCTTATGCATAAGCCCTATTGTATAAGCCTTATTGCATAGGGCTTATGCATAAGCCCTATTGCATAAGGCTATGCATAAACCTATTGCATAGGGCTTATGCATAAGCCCTATGCATAGGCTATGTATAAACCTATTGCATAAGGGCTATGCATAAGGCCTATTGACCTATTGCATAAGGGCTATGCATTAGCCGATTGCAAGAGGCCTATTGACCTAAACCTAATCCCCAGCACCCAAGGGTGCAAAAACACAAAGACAAGAAGCATAAGCAAAAATGAAGAAAGAGGGCTTACCGTATGAGAGGCTATGCCCAAACCCTTGTTCACTTGAATAAACCTACAAAAAAGAAACATAATAAATAAAAAAATTAGTCCTCATGAACACATTAGCAAGCAAGGAGAACAAGAGCAAAAAGAGGTAAGCAAAAAGAGGTAAGTATCCTAAACCCTACTCTTAATGCAGAAGTGAATGAAAAAATTAGTTTATGCTAAGCCTAAACCCTAGCTCTATGCATAGAATACTTAATAGAAAGCTTTGATGGAGAGCTCTCCATCAAAGCTCTCTATTAGAGCTCTATGCAGCATTTGGCTAGAGTTAGGACAAGGGAGAGGAAAGAGAGGGGAAGGGAGAAAGGGGAAGGAAAGAGAAAGGAAGGGGAAGAAAAGCTCACATTGAGCTGTGAACAAGCTTTCCATGAAAGCTTGGAATAAGGCAAAGATTGAAGCTTTCCATTAAAGCTCGGAGAAAGCAAGAAAGAGGGCTTACCTTGGGGAGGAAGACTTGATTAACACAAAAGCCATGAGAGAATAGGTGTGGTGGGAGGAATAGTCGGGTGTTGCAGGCGTAGCCTATGCATGTGCAGGATAGGGGAAGTAGGTAGCTATTGACACCCATCGGTGGCATTTTAGGCGGGAGTCTCAGCTCGCATGTCGCTCCTCAGTAGCGAAATTTTGTTGCTACTGAGCAACGAAATTTCGCTGCTGTGGGCAGCGAAAAAACATTGCTTTGTTCGCTGTGCAGAAACCCTGAGTATTTTTTCATTTACAGTTCTAGATCTTGTTGTGTGTTTTGTATGAACCCTAAATCAATTTTGGCCAGGTTAAAGATGTCTGACAGTGATCATCAAGGGCTAGAAGTTGGTTCCAAGGCATGGTTGAGAGAAAAAATTCGTTTGTGTGTGATGCAAGGGCCAGTATATACGACAACGTCGTATAACAATTGAACATGTCTGGACATATGGTCTTCATGAGGCAGTGACACGACCAAGTGCGGATGATGACATAGAGGAGAATGGCATAGGAGAGTGCTAGGTAACATACCACACCACTCAGTAACATCGAGTAGAGGTGCGAAAGGTGGCAAGGCTTCATATGGAAAGCATGGCTAAGACTCATTTTCCCCAACCAATGAATGAGGTGCCTCAATCATTGCCACATGAGGAGGAAGAGAATCTCATCATGGACGACATGGTGAATGACTTCTTTGGACGAGAGGTCATAGATGATAGTGAGCAAGCTCCAATGTCACAAGAGGAGGAAACCTTGCATAGAGAGGCAAGCACCCCTTTGTATGAGGGATGTTTGTAGTCCACACTGTGAACAAACTTGGAGCTATTGAACTTGCAAACAACTTATGGATGGAGCGAGCATCCCTTTGTATGAGGGATGTTTGTAGTCCACACTGTGAGCAAACTTGGAGCTATTGAACTTGCAAACAACTTATGGATGGAGCGAGCACCCCTTTGTATGAGGGATGTTTGTAGTCCACACTGTGAGCAAACTGTGAGCTATTGAACTTGGAGCTATTGAACTTGCAAATAACTTATGGATGGAGCGATGAAAGTGTCACATCTTCTTCGGTAAGCCTGCCTCATTCTATTCTCTCTAATAGAAAATGTTTCATGTTCTATATACTCTCCTTGTGCTAAGATTTTGACCTATGATTTCTTATGTTTTGTTGCAGGCTTCTTAAGAAGATTCTTCCCCCTCAAAATCTATTACCGAACTCACGAGATGGGTGTCATAAAATGCTCTCTACACTAGGTATGGATTACACAAAAATACATGCATGTCCCAATGATTGCATGCAAAACTCATGACATGGCATGCTACTCATCGCTCGATCGATGGCATCATGAGGATTGTAGCTGATTCACTGGCATGGCAACATGTGGAGCATCAATGGCTAGAGTTTAAATATGAGCCTTGTCACTTACGTCTTGTCTTGGAAATGGATAGTGTTAACCCATTTGGCTTCAAGTCCACATCATGGTCTACTTGGCCTATTGTATTGAATTACAACCTCTCTCCATCAGCAAGTATAAGGTGGCGAACATGGATGTGTACCTCGAGCCTTTGATTGAGGAGCTTGAGACACTATGGCAAGGTATCAAAGTACATGACATTTCAAGGCCAATAAATAGGCATGAGGCGGAGGTGAAAGGAGTTTTGCTTTGGACGATGCATGACTATCCCAGGTTCTTGAAGTGCTCAAGTACCTACTTGAACCTTATATGCATAAGGCTTTAACCTTTAAACTTTAAGTTTATATCTCTATCTCAATCATCTCAATTTTAAAATAGGTTTGGCAACTTCTGGACATCATGCATGTCCGATTTGTGGACCATCACTTGTTTCATAAAGACCCTCTACACTTAAGAAGGTAGTGTATGATAAAAATCATCAATTTCTCCCTCCTTCACATCCCAAGTATGTGCCACATGATGTCTCACCACTTGTGATGAGAGAGGTAGAGATTGGTTTGAGGCATGAAGAAGAACTCCCAATCCACCACCAAATGGGATGTCGACACTCAATCTTCTTTCAACTTCCATATTGGTGTGACATGAAGATCAATCATCTCTTAGATCCCATGCATATCTTCAAGAATATGGCAACAAATATTTGGGACCATATAATTGGTAAAAGAGATACAAAGGGTGCAAGGGATGACTTACAAAACATTTGATGCCTTCAAAGTGCATGGCCAATTGAAAGTGAGAGTGGTAACATAGTCCTACTAAAGACACCATGGGTATTAACCAAGAGGGAGCACAATAAGTGAAAAGTGTGATTGCCTCTTTTGTACACCAACGAGAATACTACATTCATTGAAGGGTGCCTTCACAAAGACCAAAAAGAAAGGAGAGGAACAATTATATGGTCTCAAGACACATGATTGGCACAAGATATTACATGTATATAAATATTCGCTTATTTATTTTCTCTTTGTGATACATAATTTGTAAGCTCATATACTAACTTCCATTTTTTTCTATGCATAGGTTATTCTTCCAATTGCTATAGTTGGTTGTGGAGACAAGAAGGTGAGCGAGGCTATTTAAAAAATGGGAAGCTTGGTGAGGTATGAATCTTCTCTTCAATTCAATAAGTTATATTGCTTATTTGGTATTCTCATGCGCTCACAAGTTATGTATTGGTAAATAGTACACATGATTGCTATGTATATAGGTACATATCCTTAAAGGAGATAGATCCTATATCCATTATTGAGATGGCTCGTCTCAATGCTATTGAGGTAGTGTGTATAATCGAGGATAACTTTCCTAGAACAATTCTCACTAGCCAATTGCATCTTGTGGTGCATTTTGTTGATGAAGTGGCATTATGTGGTGTTGTTCATGTTCGATGGATGTTTTTCCTTGAAAGGTTCATGAAAACCTTAAAGGACTTTGTTAGACAAAGAGCAAGGCTAGAAGCAAGCATGGCAGAGGGATGGTTGATGCAAGAGTCTCTTGAGTACGCAAGAGGATGTGACCCTCAAGTAAGTACATTCTTCATCTTTATCTCATGTATATACGTTGTTTAATGCACTATACTAAATCTCATGCTTTTGTTTAAAGTACAAACTATATAATGCAATATGGTCAGAGGGAAGGCACTTTCATACGGAGTGTGTGGATTCTAAAAGAAACAAATTTTATTATGGTGTGATGGTAACTTTTGAGGAAGAAACTCGAGCTAGTAGACATGATACCAATGTTATAGAGGACAATCTTGAGTATTGTGGAACTCTTCAGAATATTCTTGAGGTTAGATTTAGAGCATTTAGTCTATTCATCTTTGATGTCAAATGGTTCAAGGTGATATACAGAGGTGCTCAAGCAACCGTTGAAGAAACATCCAAATGGCTTCTTTCAAATTGATTCCACCAAGTTTTGGAACGATGAGAAAGATACTTTCGTACTACCTCAACACTATCAACAGGTTAGTACCCCAACCAATCCCAAATTAAATCTTGATGTAGTATAATAAAAGTATAACCCCTTTGCTTTGTGATATTAGGTTGTGTTACACACTGATCGAATTGATCCAAAGTGGTGGTATGTTATACAAGTTTCCCCTTGTTCAAGATCAACATGTGGAGGCCAAATCTCTAGATGAGGTGCAAGTACTACCTCAAATCGGCTCATTGGAAGAAGACAATGAAGAAAACATTTTAGAGGGGGACAATCAAGAGCATGAGCAACATCAATCCAAAGAAGATGATCAGTCACCTATCAATCATGAAAATGCTTCATTGGATCATGATAGTGATATTGATATTGATATGGAACCCCATCTTTTCATTGAGCTTCCATTAGATATAGACATTGATGAAGCAACATATATGAATTTATTATAAGATGGGATAGACTCATGATCTTGATATTGTTTCGCTTCTCAAAAGTTTTCAACTATCTTTTTTTTTGCTGCTCGAAACATGGCTCCAAGGATTCTAATGGATGTTTTTTTTAACTATACATCATTTTGTGTGTATGTGACATGTATTTTTAAAATTCAGCATCCAACAACTCTGGAATTTCATGCAACAAAAATAGCAGTGTGATTTCGCGCTATTTTCACTGTACAGCAATGAAATTATAGTATATAACAGTAAAATTTTGCTAATAACTATGGAGCAGTGAAATTTTGTTGCTATAGAAAAGCTGCTCAGCTGGGCAAGCGGTATTTTGTTGCGGAGCAGCGAATGGAAGGTGCTACCCAACAGTGAAATTTTGCTGCTAGAAGAGCTGCTGGGCACAGTAGTATTTCACTACAGAGCAGCAAATGGAATCCCGATATTCCAACAAAATAAACGCTACTATGCCTCCGACGTGTTGTAGTGGAAGAAGAAGAAGAAGAAGAAGAATTTCCTCTAGTTCTTATGCTCTTAATTCCTCTCTTTTCATTTGACTTCTTTAGAGCATGCATACACATAGCTCTTACACATGCACACTTTAAGCTTATAGCTATGCATGCATAGAGTTATGAATGAGCTAATGAATAAGAGATCATAGAGCTATGCATGAGCTAATGTATGCATGAGCTCTTATGCATGCATGCTCTATGCATAAAGCTATACATAGAGCTCTTATGAAAAAGAGCTCTATGCATAAGGCTCTTATGCATGGATGCTCTTTTTTCTACTTCTTATTCTCATTGTAGCTAATAATTTATTCTTATTTACATGGCCTTGTAAAAAATTTCAAGAATGAATCTTCTTCAGCATAGTCTTGATGAGGATTTCCTTTCTTTGAGAGTGACCCAGGTCCCCCGAGTGGAGACTCCCTTCAAGAGCAGCATTGGACCGAGCCATCATAGCCAACAATGGGACATAAGAATCTTGTGCAAGAAAGGCAAATAGCTTTAATCTTGTGAAAGAAAGCCAAATAGATTTAGGTTCTTACCCAAAGTAGGAAGTTATGAAAAAAAAATCTATATCACACTTGTTCTGAAACTCCTTAATAGAAGATAAACAATGGGACACCTAACTCTCTTTGAAGAAGGAAGCCCACTAGCTTGGGGTTACCTACTTAGATTCTAGTAAAGGTATCCTTCATGCTACACATCTTGTGAAGAACTTTTCAATGCAAGGCATATACAACTACCCATGTAGTAGCAACAATGAACACACTAAACGCTCACATGAAATTTAAGAACATCTTTTTGATATTGAGTGTGTGTAACATCTAAACATATTTTCAAAGTGGCATAAGCTGGAAGATCACCCTTCTCAAAGGAGTAAGTCATATGTTACGAGAAAACCATATAGCTTGATGAGAGGAATCCCAAGTGAGTTTTAAAGTAATTGGTCTTTAATTGATGAGAGGAATCCCAAGCAACCCTAATCTTACTAAAATGAATTTCTTAATCACTTCTTGTCAGTTAGACTAATAATAACAAGACCAACTCATTTTCCCTAATCTAGCCCTAGTGTGATTAGAATAATAATAATAGGACCAACTCACATGAAATTCTTAATCACTCCTTGATTAGACTAATAATAACAAGACCAACTTATTTTCCCTAATCCAGCCCTGGTGGCTACTACTACCATGCACACAAAAAGAAGTCACGTTGCCAATGGATTTGTAAGGTTTTTGGAGACTATGATCACCATGATCATGGTAGCAGACAAAAAGAAGTCATGTTGCCAATGGATTTGTGAAGTTTCTTTGGCCTTGCTCCACCCTAGCCTTATGGATGATGAATTGATGTACTTGGCCATGTATAGTCCAAGTACATTTAAGCACACAAAGTAAATGTACTCTCTTCGCGTAAAAGTCCTTGGATAATGAAGTGATGTACTTGGGCAAATAGTCCAAGTACATTCAAGCACACAAAGTAAATGTACTGTCAAGGTACATACTTCTCATTATTTGTCTCTCTTCATGTAAAGTCCTTGGATGATGAAGTGATGTACTTGGGCCATATAGTCCAAGTACATTTATCTCTCTTCATGTAAATTCCTTGTGAATATGCTTAGATTACTATGTCACATGTGTAGAAGAGTTAACACCTTTAATCTTATAGCTATCAATATTCACATGGACGATGCGTGCTTTGTTTTAAAAAATCACACTTCCTCTTGCAAGTTCAAAGTCCTTTCAATGCACTCCTTAAAAAAATTTCCTATTTTTTCTATCCATTTTACTAGGATTGGCATTCTTCCTTACATGAATCCAATTCTAGGAAAATAGAGTAAAAAGGAGCTTGCAATAAATTGATTAATTCACACCAAATAACTCATCAAAACACCACAAATTCAACATATTCAAGATTTGAGAGAATAAAAAATAAAATACTTTGCTCCAAATCATGTCTCAAACATTAGGTGCAATAATCCCCCCCCCTCATGTGTGTGGCCTCTCCCCACACAAGAGTATTTACGTAATACTTTATTCCAAAATAGGCCATAGCCTCCAAAAATACAAAAAGGTGCTTTTTCTTGCACGACACTCTCTTATGCTCAAAATAGAGTGTCCTTAAATTGGGGTTAGGGTTAAAGTGTATCATGCTTTACAAAATATTAAAATTCAAGTATAAGCTTGATAAACCAAGGCTTTCCAAAATAAATCAAAATGTGCACAAGCTAGCTCATGTATATACAAAGCTTGTTTACAAAAGTGTGTGCCAATAATAATGTGCGAATTCTCCTCAATCTTCGGAATCCTCTTTGCCTATAAAATAACCAACAATAAATTGGTAAACAAATATTTCATAAGTGTACAAACCATAACCACACACATGTTTGCCGCATGTAAGTAACCTTGGAATCATCCTTCCATACAAACTAAACTATAACAAACATTGGAGGCCCCAACCATACGTCAATATACACCAAACGTATTAATATTTATAGTGGCATCACCCATGATATTAACATGATTTGGCTTGACACAAAGATAATCCAAGCATCCCTAAATTATCTAAGAGGGTAAAATAATATTTTTCAGAGGGCTTAAAATATATTCCCATGACATTTCCTCTTGCTTGAGTTTGCAATTGCCATCAATTGTGGGTTTGTTGAAAAGAATGGAGGATCTTAGGGAAGACAGGAAAGTATTTCTCGGGTACCCATCTTGCATCTTCACGAGGATGATTTTGGAAAGTCGTACATAATCTCCAATTTTAAAAATTATAGCTTTACGTTTACAGCTTGCTTTCTTAACATATTGTTCTTGAGCATAAGCAATAGAATGTTTTACATCATTTAAAATGCTATTGATAGTGAATTAATCAACAACTTCGATTTTGTGGGAAAGTCAATTTGTTGAAATAGGCTAAGGTTTTCCATACAAAATTTTGAAAGACGCTCGATCAGTAGTAAATGAGGAGTATTAAAGTAAGAAAACTGGAGAAGATGAATTTACATATCCATGAATTAGATTATTGGGCACCATAGGCTTCGAGTAGATCCAAGATAGTACTACTAGTAACCTCAGTTTTTCCATTCATTTTCGGATGGAAAGCTATGGAAAAATCTATCATAGTGCCTTATCTGGAGAAAAGAGTGATCCAAAAGTTACTGTAGAATCTTGAGTCTCTATCAAAAACAATGACTTTTGGCAATCCATGATGTATAAAGATTTGTTTGATAAACATTATCACGGCTTACTGAGAAGTCAAAGTTTTCTTTTTACAAGGTAAGAAATATGCTTGCTTACTTAAACGATCAAGGTAAGAAATATGCTTGCTTACTTAAAGGTCAACTTTAGTCCAAATCACATCATTATGACTCGATGTAGTAGGAAAACTTGTAATGAAGTCCATAGATATTTGTTCCCAAGTATCATTAGGGATTGGTAGAGGAGTAAGAAGCCCTTGGGTCGTCTTACCTTGCTAGCTTTTAATTTTCTAACACATAGAACGTTTAGCCACAAATTTTACTACATCTTCTTTAAGGTAAGGCCAAAAGAATTCTCTAGATACTAATTGCAGAGTAGCTGAAACACCTCGATGACCCATATATGCTGATTGATGTATTTCCCTCGATATGAATTGTCTGAAAGGTTGTGTAATATACAATCTCTTTTAGAAGAAAAGATAACCATCATGGCATGAATAATCACCAATAGGGTTCCAATTATTATCTCTAAGTTTAGTCCAAACGTTAACAAAATTTGGGTCCATATCATAGGATTCTCTCATAGGACTCAATGGTTCACTTTGAATAACAGAAATGTTGTGAACACTAGGACATCTACTTAAAGCATCTACCACTTGACGATTCAATTCTTTGGTTGACCATTTGAGAGTTTGTTGTTGTCCTTGTTGCGAGCATCTCCTTTAATCACATCTTTACCCTTGTGCATCATGGATTTATCGAAAGTGTTGAAGGGAAAGATGGTTTAGAAGACATTGTAAAAAACTTATCCTACATCTTGAAATCTTTAGAAATAGATGTTTTACATTCAAAATTTAAAGAGAGATTCATAGCAGAACTAAGACCATGCGGATGAAACATATTGGTGTCAGCCCTAATAGTAGGCTTAAGTCCAACAATGATTTTCCTTCGTTGCTCTTTTTCGTTGACTTTTTCAATCACTTGAATCTGTAATAGAATGTTCTAAAATTTGTCAATGTAGGCTTGGACATTCTGTTTCTCGACCTGGCGTATAGGACGCGCTTAAGCCTTGTATTGAGAAGGTAGAAAGTGCTTCTTTAATAGTTTCCGGAACTCTTTCTATGTCGAAGGTTGATGTTTACCCTGCTTGATCACATTCCACCATAAGGCAACACTTTCAATCAAGTGATTATAAGCACATTTAATCTTATCCTTTTTGAGAACTTTTCGCTTGAAAAAGAGTCATCCGATTGGCTAAGCCATTCAATAAGTACTCGTGCATCTTTCTTGCCATCATAGTTCTGAAAAGTGAACGCCTTTCAGCTAATCAATGAATCTTTCCGGGAACTCTAAGCATGCAAGGTAGCTTTGATAGTGCGCCTAACATGATCACTTTCCTCCTCGTCAGAGTCAAAAGAGTCACGCTTGTGCTTAGAACCCTTTTCTTGACGCTTTAACTCACCTTAGAGTTCACGTTCACTCGCAATTTGCTCTTGAAGCGCTAAAATTTGCTCTTGCATAGTGGGTTGTGCAGGTAGAATGGCCATTGCAAATAAATAAATAAAGAAAGTGAAATTTAATAATGCAGATAAATAAATAAAGATGAAAAACTTAGCTCTTGAATCGTGTTGAATTCGGGTTTGAGGTCATCAAATGGTTGATCTTGACACTGTTCTTTTACTCCAATTCCGAATAAAATACGAGCATGGTCAAGAAGCTTAAGTTCCAGTCAACTTTGGCAAGATTTTTAAAGCCGCTTCACAAACATGCCGAATCTTGATGTGATGAAGAAATTGGAGCAAAAAATGACACCTTCCAAAATTTTCCAATTTTTGATGCTCTTGATGCCCAAAATTTTTGGTTGAAGAAGCCTTCCAATTTTTCAAAAAAAAGAGTGAGGACCCTTCTGCATTTTTTGGTTGAAGAAGCGTTCCAATTTTTTGAAAAAAGAGTGAAGTCCCTTTTGTAAATTTTTTGCTAATTTTCTACAAATCTTGTAAATCTGAAATTTTTCTTCCCTTTGTGGAGAGCCCCTTCTTCTTTGAGACCTTTGAATGCTTGGATAGGCTTTTATATATTAAGCTTTAGTTTTGGACTTTAAAGCTTATAACTTTAAGCTTTTTTTAACAAAGCTTACAAAGCCTTGAAAGAAAAAAAGTCTTCTCTCTGGAACCCGTGCAACGCGCTTTATAGACAAGAATGAAAATCGGGTGCTGCCGCCACTGATTGGAGAGAAGAAAGAGAAATTCAATTTCTTCTTTTGCCCCTCTTGCAAGCTTGGATTTAATCCAATTAATTTACCTTTATTTTATTAAAAATAATTTCACCCTACAAACGACAATTAGCGCTTATTCTCCAAATTGATTTGTATAAGAATATGCACCCTCCGTTATCAATTTGATCATCTTGCAGTGGTTTAGCAATTGGATTATTGGGCTTAAACCTCCTTCAAAAGCTAATTACATCCATGTGGTTGGATTCATGATGAGAGTCTATGAATTTGGAAAAATCATTTTTCAAGAAGAAGAGTGGTTTGCTGGTTTCTACAGAGTGGTTTTCCACCCCTTTATTTCTTGGTCTTTGCCCTTTGGTTAATAGACTGCAATTCTTCAAACCTTTGAATTACGCTTTCAAGCTTTCAAATCTTGCCTCTATCTTCCTAGACCCAAGCTCTGATACCACTGACATGGATCCAATTCTAGGAAAATAGGGTAAAAAGAAAGTTGTAAGAAATTGATTAATTCAAACCAAATAACTCATCAAAACACCATAAATTCAACGTATTCAAGATTTGAAAGAATAACAAATAAAATACTTAGCTCCAGATCACGACTCAAACATTGGGTGCAATCATCCCCCCTCATGTGTGTGGCCTCTCCCCACACATGAGTATTTACGTAATACTTTATTCCAAAATAGGCCATAGCCTCCAAAAATTTAAAAAAGGTGCTTTTTCTTGCACCTAACTCTATGGATTAATAATTGGAACTGTAGGCTCTCTAAGCAAGATAATGCAAGAAAATCCCTCAATATTGGTTACTAAAATCTCTGTAAACCCTAATTCAAAAATTAAGATCAAGAAGATCAAGAAATTCAAGAAATTCAAGATCAAGAAATTCAAGAAATCAAACAGTAAAGTGGATTAGGGATTTGAAAATAGCGTTAAATGCAAATTCAAAAATAATTAACATAAATTTCTTTGCTAATCTTGTCAAACAAGAAATTTGAAAATTTGAAAACTGTGTGAAAAACAAATTCGAAAATGATTAACACTAATTAAGATTAAGAAGATGTATTTCAAAAAACTAGATTAACAGTAATTTAAAAATGATTACCATTAATCAGGATCAAGAAAAAGCATTCTGAAAATTGGATTAAGCATAATCAAAAAATAATTATCACTAATCACTCCCTAAGTAAGGATCTAAGCCAAGAACTCTGATCCTAGGGATCTAAGCCAAGAGCTCTGATACCAATGCAATAAAGAAAACCTAGGGGATTGCACTCATTAGCATGGAGTACACAAGTCCCACTCATCATAGGTAGTAGCACCTATTGCACTCATAATGAAGTACACACATAGCTTCTCAAGAGGGAGAAGTCCACCATGGAAGCTTAGAGCTCCAAAAGAGTAAGAGTACTCATGAAAGTATAATGATAAAAAAGGGTACAATATGTCCATGAGCCCTATGCCTCATACAGGGGCCCCTAAAAGTACATATGTAAATGTCCCTAAGCCCAAGTGCCTAGACCCCATTTTCTATGTGCATATGCACCCAAACCTACTTCATTACACAAAATTCTATTTTCTATGTGCATGTGCACCCAAACCTACTTCATTACACAAAATTCTATTTTCGGCTATGCCAGAACCCTTCTCTTAGATAATGCCATGTGTGACTATGCACACTTGGAGTAAAAAATGTCGAATTAGGCTCCCTCGTATCATGCCAAATACTTATTGTCTACACACAGGACCATGCCATTAGTTTTTCAATAGTTGCCTACACCCACAAACTATTTCCACATTGTGCCAGATTAAGACCTCGCTTACTCGTATCCTCTTGGATGCCCATAGGCATGCGAGGTAAAAGTACTCAGATTCCATGATGATGCTGTCATGTGTGACTATGCACACCTGAACAATCAATGATAACCAAAGTGCGTACACTTGCAAATCATAGCACACAATGATGGCACAAAACTACCTACGTGTGCTATGATTTATGTCATCTGTGTGTGTTTCACACATCCCCCCCCCCCCACACACACACACAAAGCGTGTGCGAGGTTTTTTTTACTGTGGAAACCTCCCCCAAAGATTTAAAAAAAACAAGCCTTAGGTGTCAGAGCTTGTCACTTAATCCACTTGGAGAATAGTTAGTCCATGTATGGGTACATAGGACATGCATTTAGTAAAGCATAGATGGCATAGATGGTTGGTCTAAGGGTTAAGCACAGCCCATGGCCCACGTAAGGGGGCCAACATGTGGGCATTGGGGCTGAATGGCCAGCCCATGGGTATGTTGGCTAGCAATAGAAGGCTAGAAGCTCATAGGGACCAGCCGACTAGCATTAGACCTAGCCGCCTCACACGTGTGGGATTAATGCTCATTTTTTATAGCTGCGGGCATTTAAAAATAGGCCGATAGCTATAAGGATAAACTGAGAAGAGGGCTCAACTTAAGGTGCTTGCAGCATAAATCATCTTATTCTTACACAATTTAGCAATGATCAAGAGAAGAATTATTTGTGCCTAAGTCTCATGCATACATACTTTTTAGCAATGCCGTAACATGCAGAAGCTTACAGATAGGATTATACTTCGGGTAATAAATATTCAGCACCTTGGTTCTTCCTGATGATTTACACAATGTAGTAGAAGTAAGACTGCAAGAGAGAGAGAGAGAGAGAGAGAGAGAGAGAGAGAGAGAGAGAAGACAATAAGGCATAGTACACCCGATTGGGTCCCAAAGACCTTTGTAGGGCCCCCACCAAGGATCGTCTATTTGCTTTATTAGGATCGTATATTTGCTTTATTGAATGATGAGAAAAAGACTCAAATCTGTAGATCTTCTCTTGGCTTTAGACTTTCACCTTGTAGACGATGTGGTTCTTGACCTTCAAGCTTCACCTTTGCTTAGGCTCCCCTTGGCTGTCTTGGCCCTTGGAGTTCTTCATCACTTTGTGAATTATGAGATGCCTAAATGATTAACTAGCCTATGCTTGAATTATGAGATGCCTAAATGATTAACTAGCCTATGCTTATATAGTAATCATATATGCTGGTCGGTGGATCAGAAAGGTTGTCTGCTTGTCCCCACAACCTGTTTAAATGGGCTCCTTGGGCAGCGTTTTGCTACCTGTTGTTTGGAAGCCATTGTGTTGGCTGCCTACGAGATTGGCTGACCAAAAAAGACCCCAATGATGGGTATCGGAATGTCATATTGCGATGCTTTGAGTGCACGAAAAGAGAACACGACGAATTTCGGATTCAATCCGGGGCTCAATTCAGCTCTATTTTTGGAAAACCTGAAAATTTGCAAAAGGGTTTTGATGGCCTAAATGGGCTTTGATTCCGGCTTGGGAGCCTCAGAAAATGATGAGGAACACACTTGTGAAAAAAAAAAACCACTTTGAAAAATGGGCTTTGCAACGGGCGGCTCAGCCGACCGACGGGTGCTGCAAGGGCGGAGGAGGCGGAGATGGCGAAATTAAAAAATTGATTTGGTAGGAGAAATGGCGGAGCAGTGGGAGGAGCAGGCGGCGATGGCTGTTTGTTGGGCGGCAGAGCTGCAGGGCCGGCAGGGTATACAGCATATCCTTTGTCAAATTCACAGGCCCGCTGTCAGATGCTCTACACTTATGAGTGTGGTCAAAGAAGCATACGTGCGGGTTGAATGAAGGTTGGACTTTTAAACATTATCACTAAGCTTATTCACTCAATCTGTGAAGCTATCTATAGTGCAAAAACCCCCTTTAAAAAAAAACACAAGCAATTTTCTTTTTCTTATATCATTGATTTTCAAGTTATTAGGTACACTACAAAATATTTAAAGGATCTACAAGCTTTAAGAAACTGAGCTGCTCTGCAGCTACATCTAACTGTAGATTAGTGTCCCTATCAACCATACAGCCCACTGTTGATACTAGGATCTCATTCTCTCATGTGGCTTTGGACAAGGCAACAATCTATGGCTTCTTTCAACAAAATTTTCTTTCAAAATTAGGGTTGGTTTATGATTGCACCTACTTTCAGATTGCTCCAATTAGGATTAGACTAACCCTAATTGCACCTCAGAAGTTACTGTCAGACTGTGCTGTAATTAGGGTTAGCCTTTGATTGCACCTCACTTGCTAGTCCAACCCCATTCTTTCTCAGCATATGAAACTTGCTAAGCTAGCTTGCTTCACCTTGTGAAGCATGTATGGTGCTCACAAAGCTTTGGTTACGGGGTTTACTTGTCATAAATATTTTTCTCACCTCATAATCTATCGGTGACTTTAGGAGAAGCACGCGTAAGGTGGATCTAGACATAAGCATATGGATATAGTAGAGAAGCAAGAGCAAGACTGAATTACACAATAATATGGGAGAGCGTTGCATTATGGGAGAATGTTAGGATTCATGGTGGATCAAACATGATGATGACACTCATGGTGAAGGCAACATTAGACTAAGCAAAAGGAGATTAACTTAATCACATGAAATTAAGGTTAATGGCAACATAAGAGCAACATAATGAACACCATGTAGATGAAATGTTGTATCTCTTACATTAGATTTGTGCCTTTATATAGGCAAGAGTATAAATGTATTAAGGATGAGATTAAACCATAATCTCTCTCAACCATCTCCTAGATTTGAACACCAAAAAGTGAGCACCCACTTGCCTAGCTTTGAGGGAAACCAAGATCCTTCTCAACTTGTAGTAGGTAGGTGCCTAGAATATGTTGATATGGGTCCTCCTTTGACCATACTACACCATATGATTGATGGCTATAAGACCCTCGAGCCATATGCCCACATCCCTAATGGATACTATGAGTCATGCATGACTTGATCTCTACCTTACCTTTTTTAATTATGGTTTCCTTGTGTTTGTTGCTTTCTTTGTTGGTGACTTTGTTGCAAGAAACCACATCATTTATCAAGCCTTACTTTGTTTACATAACCTTTGAATCATCTCCCAAAACATTCTCTATAAGGTATGGTACTGCACTTTGTGAGGTCACAATATATGATTTAAGGGAATTTTTTGATCTAGGGGATGGGATAATTTTATGTGTAAGAATGGGTAGATGATGTTAGAGTAGATTGCTTTTTCAAACTTGGAAGAGGGCCAATTAGGAAACAAGTTAAATAGTTGTTTGCATTCCAAGTTCCATATTATGTTGCAAACTTCACATTCAACCTCGTGAAACTCGTCTACAGGTTTGGGCCTTGTGCAAGAGGTAGCATCCTTTTTAAAAAAATAAACGCTTAAAGAGTCGTGTTATCTAGGGGCATCTATGCCATCAACATCACTTGCAACTTGCACTGGCCCAATCGTGGGGCATTCATTTCACCACAGTGGGCACCCACTGTGACCAACAAATTGATGTAGAGGTAGCATCCTATCATTGATAAGGAGTTTACTTTACCTATAAATGATGACACATTGATTTTGGCATTCAATAAGGTAAATGCAGTTCACCCAAGTGTTACGATGGTGATGTTTTTGGATTGAACAAAGTTTTCAATGAAAATAGGATGATTTTGGAATTTTGGGACTCCTCATGACCTTTCTGAATTTCTAAATTTGCAAGGAAGGTAAGGATTGCCTTTTTGGGGGGAAATCGAGACTCGTCACTCATCAAAACCATCAAAATTTTAAGAATGAGAGTCAATGCATTTATTTTTCGGAGAAATGAGGCTACTCAAAATTTTTGGTATATATAAAATTATGTAGTGTTAGTTTTCCAATTTATATGTTTTCTTTGGTCAAGTTGCTAGTTGGTTTGAACTGAAATAGAAAGTTGCGAGGCAGCAAGCCACAACAAAATTCAAATTTTAGCTATCTGTTTCTGTACCTCTTTTAAATCAAGCATCATGCTCTTTTAATTATGTGCTTCTCTCTCTCTCTCTCTCTCTCTCTCTCTCTCACTCTCTCTCTCTCTCTCACACACACACACACACACACACACACACACACACACACACACAAGTGCCACTTTGCCTGATCTTTACAACTTTAATCAAGACACTTTGTGTAGCTCTTTTGAGGTGATTTAGATGCGTAACCTTGAGGTGATTAGATGCAAAAATTTTAGTTGCTTTGGCTAATCTCCAAGTTTCAAGATTGTTTTTGAAATATTCCACATTTCAAAATGAACTTTAGGTTTGCAAATTGTCCTTTATAAAAATTCAAGAGAGAGAGAGAGAGAGAGAGAGAGAGAGAGAGAGAGAGAGAGAGAGAGAGAGAGAGAGAGAGAGAGAGAGAATCAAGAGATCGTGATACGGTTGCTCTAATCTTAGTGGTGAGTATGGTCTTTAATGTCCTTAATTTGTTGAATATGAGAGAGAAAATGAACTTTATTTGATATGATTATTATAGTGATTCATGCCTATTTCTTGAATTTAATAGAGAGAGAAAGAGAGATTTTACAACTTGCGAGTTTATTAAGGTGAAGGATACAACTTGTGAGTTTAAGGTTAACAATACAAATTCTTGTCATATATAATTTTGGACACTCTTAAATGAGGAGGATTGTAACTTGTGAGGATGCAAAATTCAAAGCATTCATGGTTGTGTTGATGATGTATGTGCCAATTGGTTCTTATTCTTTTCACTAAGAGTAAAGCATGGTGCATCACACCAAAAAGTGCATTAATTCAAAGAGGTGATGAAGTAGAGAAAAAAAGTGAGGAGAGAAAGTGCATTGATACACAAAGAGGTGGTAAAGTAGAGAAAAGAAGTGTGAGGAGAGAAAGGGGACTAGCTAATCTACATCTCATTTTGGAGACTCGTAGACACATGCTTGAATTTGAGATAGTTACTATGCATGCAATAAAGGTAAGAAGAATGAAGCTTACAAATGCATCAGGGAGGGTAAGTCAATGATATGCATTAGGCAATTTGGAGAACCACACCCGATAGCAATGTCACATGATTTGAATTTTTATCTTTAGCCAAGTTTTAGTATGGTGCACTCATTAACAACCAAGAAAGAGGAAGACTTAATGGAGTGCCATCACCCCACCTTTAAGGGTGAGTTTCAACATGCATAACCAAATAATTTGTTTGGTTCACATGCATGAAAAGTGGATAAATCAATTATTGGTGTTCCTGGGGCATGCACCTATCATGGAAAAAGTAGTTTAAATTATTGAGGAAAAGAGTCAATTGATATCTACAAGCTTTATCATGGAGAAAGATGATTGGATCACATTGAGGCACATGGTGTGGAACCTTCTCAACGAATACATGTGCCACATGTGCCTTGTCATGTGAGATTATTAAGGAGGTGTTATGGGAATATATTTTAAGCCCTCTTAAAAATGTCATTCTACCCTCTTAGATAATTTGGGGATGCTTGGATTATCTTTGTGTCAAGCCAAATCATGTTAATATCATGGGTGATGCCATTATAAATATTAATACGTTTGGGGTATATTGATGTATGGTTGGGCCTTCCAATGTTTGTTACAGTTTAGTTTGTATGGAAGGGTTATTCTTGGGTTACTTATGCCTGGCAAACATGTGTGTGGTTATGGTTTGTATACTTATGAAATATTTGTTTACCAATTTATTGTTAGTTATTTTATAGGTGAAGAATATTCCAAAGATTGAGGAGAATTCGCACATTATTATTGCTTGTGGCACACATTTTTGTAAACAAGCTTTGTGTATATACATGTGCTAGCTTGTGCACATTATTATTACTTGGAACACATTTTTGTAAACAAGCTTTGTATATACATGTGCTAGTGCTAGCTTGTGCACATTTTGATTTATTTTGGAAAGCCTTGGTTTATCAAGCTTAGACTTGAAATTTAATAAATTTCAAAGCGTGATATGCATTAACCCTAGCCTCAATTTATGGACACTCTATTTTGAGCACATAAGAGAGTGTCGTGCAAGAAAAAGCACCTGTTTTAAATTTTTTGGAGGCTATGGCCTATTTTGGAATAAAGTATTACGTAAATACTCATGTGTGGGGAGAGGCCACACACATGAGGGGGGATGATTGCACCTAATGTTTGAGTCGTGATCTGGAGCTAAGTATTTTATTTGTTATTCTTTCAAATCTTGAATATGTTGAATTTATGGTGTTTTGATGAGTTATTTGGTTTGAATTAATCAATTTCTTGCAAGTTTCTTTTTACCCTATTTTCCTAGAATTGGATCCATGTCAGTGATATCAGAGCTTGGGTCTAGGAAGATAGAGGCAAGATTTGAAAGCTTGAAAGCGTAATTCAAAGGTTTGAAGAATTGCAGGTCTACTAACCAAAGGGCAAAGACCAAGAAATAAATGGGTGGAAAACCACTTTGTAGAAACCAGCAAACCACTCTTCTTCTTGAAAAATGATTTTTCCAAATTCATAGACTCTCATGAATCCAACCGCATGAATGTTTAAGCCCAAAAATCCAATTGCTAAACCACTGCAAGATGATCAAATTGATAATGGAGGGTGCATATTCTTATACAAATCAATTTGGAGAATAAGCGCTAACCGTCGTTTGTAGGGTGAAATTATTTTTAATAAAATAAAGGTAAATTAATTGGATTAAATCCAAGCTTGTAAGAGGGGCAAAAGAAGCAATTGAAGGCGGCAGCACCCGATTTTCCTTCTTGTCTATAAAGCGCGTTGCACGGGTTCCAGAGCGAAGACTTTTTTTAATTTCAAGGCTTTGTAAGCTTTGTTAAAAAAAGCTTAAAGTTATAAGCTTTAAAGTCCAAAACTAAAGCTTAATATAAAATATTATAAAAGCTTATCCAAGCATTCAAAGGTCTCAAAGAAGAAGGGGCTCTCCACAAAGGGAAGAAAAATTTCAGATTTACAAGATTTGTAGAAAATTAGCAGAAAAAATACAAAAGGGTCTTCACTCTTTTTCAAAAAATTGGAAGGCTTCTTCAACCAAAAATTGCAGAAGGGTCCTCACTCTTTTTTTTTTTGAAAAATTAGAAGGCTTCTTCAACCAAAAATTTTGGGCATCAAGAGCAACAAAAATTGGAAAATTTTGGAAGGTGTCATTTTTTGCTCCAATTTCTTCATCACATCAAGATTCGGCATGTTTTTGAAGCGGCTTTAAAAATCTTGCCAAAGTTGACTGGAACTTAAACTTCTTGACCATGCTCGGATTTTATTCGGAATTGGAGTAAAAGGACGGTGTCAAGATCAACCATTTGATGACTTCAAACCCGAATTCAACACGATTCAAGAGCTGAGTTTTTCATCTTTATGTATTTATCCACATTATTAAATGTTAGAATTAGGGTTGCAAGAAAGCACACAAAGCTTGGAGAAGAAGAAGCAAGAATGCACACAACACACAGTGTATAAGGTTGTGTCAATGTACAAAAGATTAGTTAGTCCTAGAATAATGGGCGCATATACAAGCCGGGGGAAAAAACCTCCTAAAGAGGGAAAAAGTGCCCCGGCGGTCCTAAGTGTGTTCACACACATCACTGCCTATATATATGGCAACAAATCCCCCTGGAAGTGATGGTGTGAAAATGAGAGCTGGCACTCATGTATAGGGAAGTGCCATGCCCGAAGTAGATCAGTCCACAAAGGGGAGCAAGCCCAAAGCTTTGCGGAAAGCTTCAAACTTCTCATGAGGAAGCGCCTTTGTGAAAAGATCGGCGAGGTTGTCCTGTGTTGGCACATATGCCAAGCTGATCTCTCCTGCTGAGAGTCTCTCCCTCACATAGTGATAATGCACCTCAATGTGCTTTGTGCGAGCATGAAAAACTGGGTTTCTCGCAGCTGCCAATGCGCTCTGACTGTCAGTGTAGATAGAGGTGGCAGACTCCTGTCCAACACCCAAGTCAGCCACATAAGCCATCTGAGCCACACACACTCAACTGTAGCTGTGAAAGCTGCCCTCCTGTACTCAGCTTCACAGCTAGAAGTGGCCACAGTAGGTTGCTTCTTGCTTAACTAAGATATGCACGAGCTACCGAGCATGAAACAAAAACCACTTGTGGACACTCTTGTGTCATAGCAACCAGCCCAATCTGAGTCCGAAAAAGCATGTAAATCTGGCGGCAACGATCCCCCTTAGGATAAAACAATCCAAGATGTATGGTGCCACTCAAGTAGCGAAAGATGCGTTTAACTGCCTTCCCAATGCTGAAACCCTGGGCTATGCATAAACCTACTCACCTATGAGACTGCAAACTGAATGTCCGGCCTCGTAATGCATACATAAATGAGGCAACCAACAGATGTCTAATAGAGTGTGACATCAAAGTGATCTCTAGCATCATGAAGACTCAACTTCAAACCTGTCTCCATTGGAGTAGCAATAGGCTTGTAGTCTTTAAGGCCAAATCTCCACAACAATGTCTCAATATACTTTGTCTGACACAAAGCAATACCTCCATCACACTGCTTAAATTGTATCCCCAAATAATGATGCAAATGCCCCAAATCTGACATCTCAAAAGAGGCATTCAAATTAGCCTTAAAATCAACAATATGACTCTCATTTGGTCCTGTGAGCAGCATGGCATCGACATAGAGAGCAATGATTATATGTACATCATCCACACGTTGAACATACAAAGTGCTTTTTGTTGGACTATTCTGAAAACCATGTGCAGTCAAATATGCATGTATCTTTTCATACCAAGCTCGTATCTTTTCATGTATCTTTTCATACCAAGCTCGTGGAGCTTGCTTTAAACCATACAAAGCCTTTTTCAACCTGCACACTTTGTTTTCCTGCCCTCTTTGAACAAAACCATGAGGCTGCGATACATACACCTCCTCATGCAAATCTCCATTCAAGAATGCAGTCTTTGTGTCCAACTGATGTACATTCCAACCATTACGAGCTGCCAATGCACAAATGCTATGAATGGTAGTCATACGACAAGTGGGAGCAAAGGTCTCATCAAAATCAATGCCTTTTTCTTGAGCATAACCCTTTGCAACAAGTCTAGCCTTATAGCAATCAACACTGCCATCTGGCTTTCGTTTCAACTTAAAAACCCACTTACATCCAATGACTAGGCAAATCACACAAAGACCATGTACCATTCTTCATTATAGCATCATATTCACTTTGCATTGCAGCCAACCAATTTTCTGATTTTTTTGCCTCATCAAATGAAAGAGGTTCTTCCTCTTCACACATACTAGACACAGCCAAAGCATAACAATCTGATGCATAAGAGGCATGCTGAAAACCTGAACGAGTACGACTAGAAATAGGTGCATCAATTTTACTATCACGCAAGGTTTGCACTAGCCATTTAGGCATACATCTAGCCTGCTCATTTTCAGCCCTATCCTCATAAATATCATCCTATAAATCTGCATCAGAAATAGGCTAATCTATGATGTCGTTTGAAATCTGCATAGGTTGAATATTTGCCTCATTAGGACTTACATTTGAATTCCCACCTATAAACAAAGACAACAACGTATCAAATACATCCCGTGAGCTCACACTTGTCTCTTTGGTACATGATAACAAAGGCTACACAGCATCTTCCACAAAAACAACATCTCGACTAATCAAGATACGCTTTGACTACAGACGATACAATCTATAACCCTTGCTCTCAGCACTGTAACCAACAAAAATGCATTTGACAGCCTTATCATCCAATTTTCTACGTTGTTGCACAGGCACTAAAGCATAGGTCAAGCAACCAAAGACACGCAAGTGACCAATAGAAGGCTTCCTGCCATGCCAAGCTTCGTATGGAGTAATAGAATGCAAGGCCTTAGTGGGACACCTGTGTTGAGTACATATGTAGCACACATGACAGCTTCAAGCCAAAACGCATGTGGCAAAGCTTGGCTCTTGACCATACATCGTGCCATATCCATAAGTGACCTATTTTTCCTCTCAGCAATACCATTTTGCTGAGGGGTATACGGCACTGTACATTGGTGTTTTATCCCATGACTAGCCAGAAATGCATCAAACTCTTTAGACGTACTCCCCCCTCGATCAGAACGGAGGGTGCCCACATTACAATTGGATACATTTTCAACCATAAGCAAAAACTGTTTGAAGCACAAAAACACTTCGGACTTTACCTTCAGTGGATATACCCATGCATGCCTTGAGTAATCATCAATGAAAGTCACAAAGTACAAGTGTTTACCAAATGACGGAGTTTGCATAGGCCCACATACATCACTATGTACAAGTTGTAATTTGCGTGCCTGCACAGAACCATTCTTTGGAAACGCAGAATGCTGCATTTTACCCAAAATACAGCCTTCACAAACATGTTTCAATGGTTCCTCAAGAGAGGGCAATGAAGCAACCATATCAAATTTCTGCAAACGTAGTAAACTAGCAAAGTTTAGATGACCAAAACGAGCATGCCATAGTTTTGCATCTGAAACTGCCTTTTCATCAAAAACTACATTTGCTGAATCTTCCACACACTTGTCATAAGAATTGAGCCTATACAGTCCACGAAACAAGGTGCCAGATGCAATAATCGTATCACCAGAAGTCAAATCATGAACTGTATATCTGTCATCCACAAATTTGACTACAAGTCCAAGTCTAGCAAGCGCAGAGATAGACAATAGATTCTTCTTTATCCCTCGCACATACAAAGCATCTGAAAGTGTGAAAGTGCTGCCATTTGCAGCAGTAAGCACAATTTTACCAACGCCCTTCATTGGGTAAGAAGTATTATTGGCACATGTGGCAGTATTCCCATTAGAGACAGCCTCAAGACAAGTGAACATATCACGATGCGAGGTAATGTGCTTTGTAGCACCACTGTCAAAATACCATACATCAAAGTCAATAGAAACTGCCAAACATGCATCATGTACAGATGGGTCATACTGGCAGTACACGCTAAACGCCCATTCTGTATCCTGCACAACATTTGTAGAATCTGCATTTGTAGAAGCATCCGCTATTGTGGTTGCATTTGACTCTTTCTTCTTTGCCTCTTTAGCCTTTAGCTTAGAGTAATTTTTAATGACATGATCAGTTGCCTTACAATAGTTACACCTGATATTTTTCTTGCCTTTATCAAGAGCCTTCTCAGACCTATTGTTGCTACCTGTGGAAGGAGAAGAAGTTGCAGACCTAATAATAGGAGAAGAAACAATGGAAGGGACTGCCTTACCACTTCTTCTCTGCTAGGCAGCAACAAATGCTTGATCAACTGCATGCTGCCTAGCCCTGTTTTGCGCCTGGACTACGCTTCTTGTAAGAGCTTGTTGACTAAAGTATCATACTTGACAACATCAAGTCTGTTCTCAGTAACAAGTCTCCACATGGAAGCAAAAGTCTGATATGACTCAAGTAAAGCATCAAGAACAGTCTGCACAAGAGAATGATTAGGAATAATCTCACTTGCACAAATCAACTGTTCCTTGAGATCTTTAATCTCAGCAAGAAAAACATTCATGTCATCATCTTCCTGCATAATCTTCGATTTTAGCTCTTTACGCAAGTAAGAGATTTTTGCCTCGTTACCTGCATATAAACCAGCTAGAATATCCCAAGCCTGTTTTGCTGTTTTAGCTCAACGAATATGTGGAGTGATGTTACGTTTGACAGAAAGTGCAATCAAGGCATGAGCCTGCACATATTTACCATCCCAATGAGCTTGTTAGCAGTGGGTAAAACAGCAACAACAGTAGAACTGCTAGAACCTACAACATCCTCAACAGATCCTACATCCACAGAACCTGGACGTACATCCATACCCTGCATAATGTTCCACACTCCTTTTGCAACCAAAACATGCTGCATCATGTATGCCCAAAGTGGGTAGTTGCTGTCTCCATCCAGTTTGTCATCATGTATGCCCAAAGTGGGTAGTTGCTGTCTCCATCCAGTTTGTCATCACAGCAGAGCAGACAACATGCGAAGTACATCATTGCTGTTATTAGCCATGGCCACTGACTGAAACTAATGCAAAAGCTACCTGAAATGGAGCAAAGACTGAACAGAAAACAACTCGTGCTATGTAGCACGGTCCACAATAGAATACGTATGCCTGTTTTGTAAAAAATTACACTGTCAAAATTTTTACATCACCTGTACAGAACTTGGAATGCAAAAACAGAGCCCGAAACGACCTTAGATGCAATTTCTAAGAACGCAAGGCCCTAAGGGCTTATCTGCAGAGTATAGAGACCTGCAAGCGCTCGTGAAAGCTCACCTCAATCGAAGAACGTGAGTCGGAGGGTGTTAGCGACGTAGCTCTAGGAGCCGATGCCTGCTCTGATACTAATTGTTGGAATTAGGGTTGCAGGAAAGCACACAAAGCTTGGAGAAGAAGAAGCAAAAATGCACACAACACACAGTGTATTAGATTGTGTCAATGTACAAAAGATTAGTTAGCCTTAAAATAATGGGCGTATATACAAGTCGGGGAAAAAACCTCCTAAAGAGGAAAAAAGTGCCCCGGCGGTCCTAAGTGTGTTCACACATCACTGCCTTATATATATATGGCAACATTAAATTTCACTTTATTTATTTATTTATTTGCAACGGCCAGTCTACCTGCACAACCCACTATGCAAGAGCAAATTTTAGCGCTTCAAGAGCAAATTACGAGTGAGCGTGAACTCTAAGGTGAGTTAAAGCGTCAAGTAAAGGGTTCTAAGCACAAGCGTGACTCTTTTGACTCTGATGAGGAGGAAAGTGATCATGTTAGGCGCACTATCAAAGCTACCTTGCATGCCTAGAGTTCCCGGAAAGATTCATTGATTAGCTGAAAGGCGTTCACTTTCCAAAACTATGACGGCAAGAAAGATGCACTAGTACTTATTGCATGGCTTAGCCAATTGGATGACTATTTTTCAGGCGAAAAGTTCTCAAAAAGGATAAGATTAAATGTGCTTGATTGAAAGTGTTGCCTTATGGTGGAATGTGATCAAGCAGGGTAAACATCAACCTTTGACATGGAAAGAGTTCCGAAAACTATTAAAGAAGCACTTTCTACCTTCTCAATACAAGGCTTAAGCACGTCAACTATGCGCCAAGTCGAGAAACAGAATGTCCAAGCCTACATTGACAAATTTTAGAACATTCTTTTTACAGATTCAAGTGATTGAAAAAGGCAACGAAAAAGAGCAACGAAGAAAAATCATTATTGGACTTAAGCCTACTATTAGGGCTGACACCAATATGTTTCATCCGCATGGTCTTAGTTCTGCTATGAATCTCTCTTTAAATTTTGAATATAAAACATCTATTTCTAAAGATTTCAAGATGTAGGATAAGTTTTTTACAATGTCTTCTAAACCATCTTTCCCTTCAACACTTTCGATAAATCCATGATACACAAGGGGAAAGATGTGATTAAAGGAGATGCTCGCAAGGACAACAACAACAAACTCTCAAATGGTCAACCAAAGAATTGAATCGTTAAGTGTTTCATAGCTCATAAGGAAGGACACCTCGTGTAAGACATTCCTAAGAAGAAGAAGAATTCCACATCGGTGGCTCATCTCAACGTTATTGAAGAAAATGACAATGATTCTTTCAAGCAAGAGGGTAACTCTGATCCTGATTATTCGGAGGAAGGCAAGCTTTCGATTCATGCTTTTTTGAGAATTTAATTGTAGTGTTTTTTGATGATATCTTAGTTTTTAGTAAAAATTGTTAAGAGCACGAACAACATTTAGAAACAATGTTCTCACTTTTTGAAGAGAATCAGCTCTATGTCAATTCTGAAAAGAGATAATTCTTTCAAGAGGAAATTGAATATCTAGGGAACATTGTTTCTATTGATGGTATTTGAGTACACCCTAAAAAGATCGAAAGCATTGCTAATTGGCCTAGATTGCATAATATTCATGAACTCCGATCTTTTCTTGGATTGTGTAGCTACTATAGGAAGTTCATTAGAAATTTTGCATATATTGCACATACTTTAACCAAACTTCTTAAGAAAGCTAGACATTTTGATTGGACTAGTAGACAAGATCATTCCTTCTCTAAACTTAAGAAAGCATTTACTCATGCACTAGTTCTTACACTACCATATTTTCAATGACCATTTTTTGTTGTAGTTTACTGATGCAAGTGGACAAGGCTTTCGGTGCAGTTCTTATGTAAGATGGACATCCATTGCTTATGAAAGTTTGTAAGCTTAAACCAATATAAATAAATTATGGTACATATGACAAGGAATTAGTTGTTGTTGTTCATGCTTTAAGACTTTGGAAACATTATTTAATGGGATCTGAATTCTTAATCAAGATAGAGACCAGCAAAATATTCGTCAGTTGTTGACCCAACCCATTGATCTCTGATTGACATATAAAATGGGCTTCATTTATCCAAAGTTTTCAACCTATGATTCAATATCAACCAGGCCTAGAAAATGTTATGGTAGATGCTTCAAGTAGATGTCCTAGTGTTCACAACATTTCTGTTATTCAAAGTGAACCATTGAGTCCTATGAGAGAATCCTATGATATGGACCCAAATTTTGTTGACGTTTGGACTAAACTTAGAGATAATAATTGGAACCCTATTGGTGATTTCATGCCATGATGGTTATCTTTTCTTCTAGAAGAGATTGTATATTACATAACCGTTCAGACAATTCATATCGAGGGAAATACATCAATCACCATATATGGGTCATCGAGGTGTTTCAGCTACTCTACAATTAGTATCTAGAGAATTCTTTTGGCCTTGCCTTAAAGATGTAGTAAAATTTGTGGCTGAATGTTCTATTTGTTAGAAAATTAAAAGCTACCAAGGTAAGACCCAAGGACTTCTTACTCCTCTACCAATCCCTAATGATACTTGGGAACAAATGTCTATGGACTTCATTGCAGGTTTGCCTACTACATCGAGTCATAATGATGTGATTTGGACTAAAGTTGACCATTTAAGTAAGCAAGCATATTTCTTACCTTGATCGTTTAAGTAAGCAAGCATATTTCTTACCTTGTAAAAAGAAAACTTTGACTTCTCAGTAAGCCGTGATAATGTTTATCAAACAAATCTTTATACATCATGGATTGCCAAAAGTCATTGTTTCTGATAGAGACTCAAGATTCTACAGTAACTTTTGGATCACTCTTTTCTCTAGCCTAGGCACTATGATAGATTTTTCCACAGCTTTCCATCCAAAAATGAATGGACAAACTGAGGTTACTAATAGTACTATCTTGGATCTACTCGAAGCCTATGTTGCCCAATAATCTAATTCATGGTTGGATATGTAAATTCATCTTCTCCAATTTTCTTACAATAATACTCCTCATTTGGCTAGTGATCTAAATTCATCTTCTCCAGTTTTCTTACAATAATACTCCATTAGGCTAGTGATCGAACATCTTTCAAAATTTTGTATGGAAAACCTTAGCCTATTTCAACAAATTGACTTTCCCACAAAATCGAAGTTGTTGATTAATTCACTATCAATTTAGTAGCATTTTAAATGATATAAAACATTCTATTTCTTATGCTCAAGAACAATATATTAAGAAAGCAAACTGTAAACGTAAAGCTATAACTTTTAAAATTGGAGATTATGTACTTTTGAGAATTGAAAAGCATCGACTTAAGAGTGTTGAAAAATTTCCAGCTGTTAAGCTTGCCCCAAGATTTTATGGACCTTTTAAGGTGATTCACAAAATTAATGATGTTGCTTATAGACTTGAATTACCTTCTCATTGGTAGATTTATAACTCATTTCATGTGAGTTTGTTAAAACCTTTTATTAGGGATCACTTCCCACTCATCCTGTGTATGAGGAACCACCTCTTATTGAGGGTGAGGAAGAAATTTTACTTCTAGATACTATCATTAATCATTAGATTACATTAACTCGCATTGGAAATCAATATATCAAATATTTAGTGACTTTCCAAAATCATCCTCGTGAAGATGCAAGATGGGTACCCGCGAAATACTTTCGTGTCTTCCCTAAGATCCTCCATTCTTTTCAACAAACCCGCAATTGATGGCAATTGCAAACTCAAGCAAGAGGAAATGTCATGGAAATATATTTTAAGCCCTCTAAAAAATATTATTCTACCCTCTTAGATAATTTGGGGATGCTTGGATTAGCTTTGTGTCAAACCAAATCATGTTAATATCATGGGTGATGCCACTATAAATATTAATACGTTTGGTGTATATTAACGTATGGTTGGGGCCTCCAATGTTTATTATAGTTTAGTTTGTATGGAAGGGTGATTCCAAGGTTACTTACATGTGGCAAACATATGTGTGGTTATGGTTTGTGCACTTATGAAATATTTGTTTACCAATTTATTGTTGGTTATTTTATAGGCAAAGAGGATTCCAAAGATTGAAGAGAATTCACACATTATTATTGGCACACACTTTTGTAAACAAGCTTTGTATATACATGTGCTAGCTTGTGCACATTTTCATTTATTTTGGAAAGCCTTGGTTTATCAAGCTTATACTTGAATTTTAATATTTTGTAAAGCATGATACATTTTATCCCTAACCCCAATTTATGGACACTCTATTCTGAGCATAAGAGAGTGTCGTGCAAGAAAAAGCACCTTTTTGTATTTTTGGAGGCTATGGCCTATTTCTGAATAAAGTATTATGTAAATACTCGTGTGGGGAGAGGCCACACACATGAGGGGGGATGATTGCACCCAATGTTTGAGACATGATTTGGAGTAAAGTATTTTATTTTTTATTTCTCAAATCTTGAATATGTTGAATTTGTGGTGTTTTGATGAGTTATTTGGTGTGAATTAATCAATTTATTGCAAGTTCCTTTTTACTCTATTTTCCTAGAATTGGATTCGCGTCAAGAAGAATGCCAATCCTAGTAAAATGGATAGAAAAAATAGGCAATTTTTTTAAGGAGTGCATTGAAAGGACTTTGAACTTGCAAGAGGAAGGGGTTTGTAAAAGTGTGATTTTTTAAAACAAAGCACGCATCGTCCATGTGAATATTGATAGCTATAAGATTAAAGGTGTTAACTATTCTACACATGTGACATAGTAATCTAAGCATATTCACAAGGAATTTACATGAAGAGAGATAAATTATGTGCCTTGCAAGCACATTTACTTTATTTTCTTAAATGTACTTGGACTATATGCCCCAAGTACATCACTTCATCATCCAAGGACTTTACATGAAGAGAGACAAATAATGAGAAGTATGTACCTTGAAAGTACATTTACTTTGTGTGCTTGAATGTACTTGGACTATTTGCCCAAGTACATCACTTCATTATCCAAGGACTTTTACGCGAATAGAGTACATTTACTTTGTGTGCTTAAATGTACTTGGACTATACATGTCCAAGTACATCAATTCATCATCCATAAGGCTATGGTGGAGCAAGGCCAAAGAAACCTCACAAATCCATTGGCAACATGACGTCTTTTTGTCTGCTACCATGATCATGGTGATCATAGTCTCCAAAAACCTTATAAATCCATTGGCAATGTGACTTCTTTTTGTGTGCATGGTAGTAGTAGCCACTAGGGCTGGATTAGGGAAAATAAGCTGGTCTTGTTATTATTAATCTAATCAAGGAGTGATTAAGAATTTCATGTGAGTTGGTCCTATTATTACTAGTCTAATCAAGAGACTAGGGCTAGATTAGGGAAAATGAGTTGAACTTGTTATTATTAGTCTAATTGACAAGAAGTGATTAAGAAATTCATTTTAGTAAGATTAGGGTTGCTTGGGATTCCTCTCATTAAAGACCAATTACTTTAAAACTCACTTAGGATTCCTCTCATCAATTAAAGACCAATTACTTTAAAACTCACTTGGGATTCCTCTCATCAATTAAAGACCAATTACTTTAAAACTCACTTGGGATTCCTCTCATCAAGCTATATGGTTTTTTCGTAACATATGACTTACTCCTTTGAGGAGGGTTATCTTCCAGCTTATGCCACTTTGAAAATATGTTTAGATGTTACACTCAATATCAAAAATATGTTCTTAAATTTCATGTGAGTGTTTAGTGTGTTCATTGCTACTACATGGGTAGTTGTATATGCCTTGCATTGAAAAGTTCTTCACAAGATGTGTAGCATAAAGGATACCTTTACTAGAATCTAAGTAGGTAACCCAAGCTAGTGGGCTTCCTTCAAAAAGAGTTAGGTTTCCCATTGTTTATCTTCTATTAAGAAGTTTCAGAATAAGTGTGATATAGATTTTTTTTTCATAACTTCCTACTTTGGGTAAGAACCTAAATCTATTTGGCTTTCTTTCACAAGATTAAAGCTATTTGCCTTTCTCGCACAAGATGTTATGTCCCATTGTTGGCTATGATGGCTCAGTCCAATGCTACTCTTGAAGGGAGTCTCCACTCGGGGGGCCTGGGTCACTCTCAAAGAAAGGAAATCCTCATCAAGACTATGCTGAAGAAGATTCATTCTTGAAATATTTTGCAAGGCCCTGTAAATAAGAATAAATTATTAGCTACAATAAGAATAAGAAGTAGAAAAAATAGCATCCATGCATAAGAGCCTTATGCATAGAGCTCTTTTTCATAAGAGCTCTATGTATAGCTTCATGCATAGAGCATGCATGCATAAGAGCTCATGCATACATTAGCTCATGCATAGCTCTATGATCTCTTATACATTAGCTCATTCATAACTCTATGCATGCATAGCTATAAGCTTAAAGTGTGCATGTGTAAGAGCTATGTGTATGCATGCTCTAAAGAAGTCAAATGAAAAGAGAGGAACTAAGAGCATAAGAACTAGAAGAATTTCTTCTTCTTCTTCTTCTTCTTCTTCTTCTTCTTCTTCTTTCACTACAACACGTCGGAGGCATAGTAGCGTTTATTTTGTTGGAATATCAGGATTCCATTTGCTGCTCTGTAGTGAAATCTATAGTGAAATAGTGCTGCCCACCAGCAGCTCTTCTAGTAGCAAAATTTCACTGCTGGTGGGTAGCACCTTCCATTCACTGCTCTGTAACAAAATACCGCTTGCCCAGCTGAGCAGCTCTTCTAGCAACAAAATTTCACTGCTCCATAACGCTTATATTAGCAAAATTTTACTGTTATACTATAATTTTGTTGCTGTACAATGAAAATAGCAGTAAAATTACACTGCTATTTTTGTTGCATGAAATTCCAGAGAGTTGTTGGATGCTGAATTTTAAAAATACATGTCACATACACACAGAAAATGATGTATAGTTAAAAAAAACATCCATTAGAATCCTTGGAGCCATGTTTCGAGCAGCAAAAAAAAAGATAGTTGAAAACTTTTGAGAAGCAAAACAATGTCAAGATCATGAGTCTATCGCATCTTGTAATAATTTCATATGTGTTGCTTCATCAATGTTTATATCTAATGGAAGCTTAATGAAAAGATGGGGTTCCATATCAATATCAATATCACTACCATGATCCAATGAAGCATTTTCATGATTGATAGGTGACTGATCATCTTCTTTGGATTGATGTTGCTCATGCTCTTGATTGGCCCCCTCTAAAATGTTTTCTTCATTGTATTCTTCCAATGAGCCGATTTGAGGTAGTACTTGCACCTCATCTAGAGATTTGGCCTCCACATGTTGATCTTGAAAGATATGTTTTGAACAAGGGGAAACTTGTATAACATACCACCACTTTGGATCAATTCGATCAGCGTGTAACACAACCTAATATCACAAAGCAAAGGGGTTACACTTTTATTATACTACATCAAGATTTAATTTGGGATGATTGGTTGGGGTACTAACCTGTTGAGAGTGTTGAGGTAGTACAAAAGTATCTTTCTCATCATTCCAAAACTTGGTGGAATCAATTTGAAAGAAGCCATTTGGATGTTTCTTCAACGGTTGCTTGAGCACCTCTGTATATCACCTTGAGCCATTTGATATCAAAGATGAATAGACTAAATGCTCTAAGTCTAACCTCAAGACTAAATAGTTCCATAATACTCAAGATTGTCCTCTATACTACTAGCTCGAGTTTCTTCCTCAAAAGTTACCATCACACCACAATAAATTTGTTTCTTTTAGAATCCACATGCTCCATACGAACGTGCCTTCCCTCTGACCATATTGCATTATATAGTTTGTACTAACATTAAACAAAAGCATGAGATTTAGTATAGTGCATTAAACAACGTATATACATGAGATAAAGATAATGTACTTACTTGAGGGTCACATCCTGTTGCGTACTCATGCTCTTCTCTTCTGATCATCTCTCCATTTTGCGATGCCATCGATGTTGCCATATGAAACCATTCTATATTGATCACATTTGGTAGAGGTTCCAAGCTAGGCAGGAATGACAAGCGTCTATTTGCTCTTTTGAAAGCTCTTCTCTCATCCTTTCATCTATTGATTACATCCTTGTATCTCCCAATCCACTTCTCCATGATGGGACTATTTAGAATGTAGAATGTATTCACCTTGTGGCGTAATGCTTCATCCAATCTTTGTTGCCTTCCTTTTTCCTAAGGCAAATTAGTGTTAGTCGGTCATTCTTCTCATTCATCCACAATCGTGGCATGGAAGGATCTATGCGAGATAGATGTTTTGAGATATACACAAGAGACTCTTGCATCAACCATCCCTCTGCCATGCTTGCTTCTAGCCTTGCTCTTTGTCTAACAAAGTCCTTAAAGGACTTTCTCTAACAAAGTCCTTTAAGGTTTTCATGAACCTTTCAAGGAAAAACATCCATCGAATATGAACAACACCACATAACGCCACAATAAAATGCACCACAAGATGCAATTGGCTAGTGAGAATTATTCTAGGAAAGTTGTCCTCGATTATACACATTGCCTCAATAGCATTGAGACGAGCCATATCAATAATGGATATAAGATCTATCTTCTTTAAGGATATGTACCTATATACATAGCAATCATGTGTACTATTTACCAATACATAACTTGTGAGCGCATGAGAATACCAAATAAGCAATATAACTTAGTGAATTGAAGAGAAGATTCATACCTCACCAAGCTTCCCATTTTTTAAATAGCCTCGCTCACCTTCTTGTCTCCACAACCAACTATAGCAATTGGAAGAATAAACTATGCATAGAAAAACATAGAAGTTAGTATATGAGCTTACAAATTATGTATCACAAAGAGAAAATAAATAAGCGAATATTTATATACCTGTAATATCTTGTACTAATCATGTGTCTTGAGGCCATATAATTGTTCCTCTCCTTTCTTTTTGATCTTTGTAAAGGCACCCTTCAATGAATGTAGTATTCTCGTTGGTGAACAAAAAGAGGCAATCACACTTTTCACTTATTGTGCTCCCTCTTGGTTAATACCTATGGTGTCTTTAGTAGGACTATGTTACCACTCTCACTTTCAACAATTGGCCATGCACTTTGAAGGCGTCAAATGTTTTGTAAGTCATCCCTTGCACCCTTTGTATCTCTTTTACCACAATTAAATGGTCCCAAATATTTGTTGCCACATTCTTGAAGATATGCATGGGATCTAAGAGATGATTGATCTTCATGTCACACCAATAGGGAAGTTGAAAGAAGATTGAGTGTCTAGACATTCCATTTGGTGGTGGATTGGGAGTTCTTCTTCATGCCTTAAACCAATCTCTACCTCTCATCGCAAGTGGTGAGAAATCATGTGGCACATACTTGGGATGTGAAGGAGGGAGAAATTGATGATGTTTATCATACACTACCTTCTTAAGTGTAGAGGGTCTTTCTGAAACAAGTGATGGTCCACAAATCGGACATGCATGATGTCTGGAGGTTGCCAAACCTATTTTAAAATTGAGATAATTGAGATAGAGATATAAACTTAAAGTTTAAAGGTTAAAGCCTTATGCATATAAGGTTCAAGTAGGTACTTGAGCACTTCTGTCTCAAGCTTCTCAATCAAAGGCTCGAGGTACACATCCATGTTCGCCACCTACTTGCCTGGTACAAGGAGAGCAAGCATGATATAACCTTTCTTGATTGCCACCCATGGTGGAGGGAGGTTGTAATTCAATACAATAGGCCAAGTAGACCATGATGTGGACTTGAAGCCAAATGGGCTAACACCATCCATGCCCAAGATAAGACGTAAGTGACAAGGCTCATCTTTAAACTCTGGCCATTGATGCTCCACATGTTGCCATGGCAGTGAATCAGCTACAATCCTCATGATGCCATCGATCGAGCGATGAGTAGCATGCCATGTCATGAGTTTTGCATGCAATCAATGGGACATGCATGCATTTTTGTGTAATCCATACCTAGTGTAGAGAGCATTTTACGACACCCATCTCGTGAGTTCGGTAATAGATTTCGAGGGGGAAGAATCTTCTTAAGAAGCTTGCAACAAAACATAAGAAATCATATGTCAAAATATTAGCACAAGGAGAGTATATAGAACATGAAACATTTTCTATTAGAGAGAATAGAATGAGGCAATCTTACCGAAGAAGACTTGTGACACTTTCATCGCTCCATCCATAAGTTGTTTGCAAGTTCAATAGCTCCAAGTTTGCTCACACTGTGGAGTACAAACATCCCTCATACAAAGGGGTGCTTGCCTCTCTATGCAAGGTTTCCTCCTCTTGTGACATTGGAGCTTGCTCACTATCATCTATGACCTCTCGTCCAAAGAAGTCATTCACCATGTCGTCCATGATGAGATTCTCTTCCTCCTCATGTGGCAATGATGGAGGCACCTCATTCATCGGTTGGGGAAGATGAGTCTTAGCCATGCTTTCCATATGAAGCCTTGCCACCTTTCGCACTCTACTCGATGTTACTGAATGGTGTGGCATGCTACCTAGCACTCTCCTATGCCATTCTCCTCTATGTCATCATCCACACTTGGTCGTGCCACTGTCTCATGAAGACCATATGTCTAGACATGTTCAATTGTTATACGACATTGTCGTATATACTGGCCCTTGCATCGATCACACACACAAACAAATTTTTTCTCTCCCCTTGCATCGATCACACACACAAATGAATTTTTTCTCTCAACCATGCCTTGGAACCAACTTCCAGCCCTTGGTTGATGATCACTGTCAGACATCTTTAACTTGGCCAAAATTGATTTAGGGTTCATACAAAACACACAACAAGATCTAGAACTGTAAATGAAAAAATACTCAGGGTTTTTGCACAGTGAACAGAGCAACGTTTTTTTGCTGCCCAACAGCGAAATTTATTTGCTCATCAGTAGGCGAACCTAGCAACAAAATTTTGCTACTGATGAGGAGCGACATGCGAGCTGAGACTCCCGCCTAAAATGACACACCGACGGATGTCAATAGCTACCTACTTCCCCTATCCTGCACATGCATAGGCTATGCCTGTAGCCCGACTATTCCTCCCACCACACCTATTCTCTCATGCCTTTTGCATCAATCAAGTCTCCCTCCGCAAGGTAAGCCCTCTTTCTTGCTTTTTTCGAGCTTTAATGGAAAGCTTCAATCTTTGCTTTATTTCAAGCTTTCATGGAAAGCTTGTTCATAGCTTAATGTGAGCTTTTCTTCCCCTTCCTCTCTCTTTCCTTCGCCTTTCTCCCTTCCCCTCTCTCTCCTCTCCCTTGCCCTAACTCTAGCCTAATGCATAGAGCTCTAATAGAGAGCTTTGATGGAGAGATCTCCATTAAATCTTTCTATTAAGCATTCTATGCATAGAGCTAGGGTTTAAGATTAGCATAAACTAATTTTTTCATTCACTTCTGCATTAAGAGTAGGGTTTAGGATACTTACCTCTTTTTGCTCTTGTTCTCCTTGCTTGCTAATGTGTTCATGAGGACTAACTTTTTTATTTATTATGTTTCTTTTTTGTAGGTTTATTCAAGTGAACAAGGGTTTGGGCATAGCCTCTCATACGGTAAGCGCTCTTTCTTCATTTTTGCTTATGCTTCTTGTCTTTGTGTTTTTGCACCCTTAGGTGCTAGGGATTAGGTTTAGGTCAATAGGCCTCTTGCAATAGGCTAATGCATAGCCCTTATGCAATAGGTCAATAGGCCTTATGCATAGCCCTTATGCAATAGGCTAATGCATAGGCCTTATGCATAGCCCTTATGCAATAGGTTTATACATAGCCTATGCATAGGACTTATGCATAAGCCCTATGCAATAGGTTTATGCATAGCCTTATGCATAAGGCTTATGCAATAGCATTATGCATAAGCCCTATGCATAAGCCCTATGCATAGCCTTTTGCATAAGCCCTATGCATAAGCCTTATGCATAGCCTTAGGGTTAGGTCAATAGGCTTATGAAATAGGCCTTATGAATAAGGCCTATTATACAATATGTTAAAATGAACTAATTTTATGATTTTTATGATAATCTTATGTAGGTCTATTCAAGCGAATAGCCACCAAGGGCTTAGGCCACGGGCGGCTCATATGGATTCGGCTAGAAGAGGTAAGCCCTCTTTTTCCATTCTCTGTTTATGCTTATTCTCTTTGTGTTTTTGCACCCTTGGGTGTCAGGGATTAGGGTTAGGTCAATAGCCTTATGCAATAGGCCTTATGCATAAGCTATGCATAGGCTATGCAATAGGCCTTATGCATAGGCCGTATGCATAGGCTATGCATAGACCTTGTGCATAAGGTCTATTGCATATTATGTTAAAATGACCTAATTTTATAAAATTTTATGATAATCTTTTGTAGGTCTATTCAAACGAACAACCACCAAGGGTTTAGTAGGCCACGGGCGGCTCATGTGGATTTGGCTACTAGAAGAGGTAAGTCCTCTTTTTCCATTCTTTGTTTATGCTTATTCTCTTTGTGTTTTTGCACCCTTGGGTGCCGGGGATTAGGTTTAGGTCAATAGGCTTATGCAAAGGCTATGCATAGGCCTTATGCATAGCCTTTTTTGTCTAAGATTTAAGCATGGCTTTTGTTAGAGCAATCGTGTTTTGTTGCCTCATGCATGTATGTACATGCATGTATGTAGCAGCAATGTCGTTCAACCTCCCCTCATAAGACACAGATGTGGCAGATCTGCTACCTACTATAAACGAACGATATGGGCAGCAAGCTTGGTCTCAGTTTACTCATACATAGGTATGGTTCCATCAAACCTTTTCACATTCACAAAGTTAACCTTTTATGTGTTCTATAAGTCTTATTTTTTAATCTTATATGTAGGCGGGCTTATAATCGGGTCAGTCCATGCCATGGGGGGGCGAGTGGTGCAGGCCCATCATGATATGGTTGTGATGACCCCACACCACCTTCCTCAACTAGACCCACCCTCGATCCCTTACGTCCATCTTCACCACGATGACAACACAGTAGAGAGTCTAGGGGGGCTAGTAGACGTGCTAGCGGGGGGGGTAGGCTGCCCTTGCTTTGGCAACAGTAGCACCAGGTCTCTCGATGTGTCTCCCCAACAGGGGGCTCTTTATCTACACGTTATGAGCTAGCCCCTAGGAGACCCATTCCTCCATTCCATCCACACACCTTACCATACACCGTGGATGCCGATGGTGCCCTCGTCATGGATGCACGAGGGAAGCAAGTAATGAACCATATGCATGTACTTCCAAACCTCGAGTTCATGAACTCCTTCAAGAAATGGAAAGCACAAGATAAGCTTTCAAAGCAATACGTTATTGATGTGCTTAAGTTGGAGTTCCATGTTCCACATGCGGGTCTTTGCTTCTGGATGAAGAGGCGAATCAAGATTTTTCTCTCTAATCGGAGAGCAAATATCAAGAGAGCATCAAAGAATAACTTGGAGAAGCCCAGCGTTTGCACGACCGAGAAGTGGAGGCACAAACGAAGCTTCGTGAGAAAGCACCCACATGCTTGTCAACAACAAGCGGCAGTGAGTGCTTCCCAACTACGGAAGTGAGGGGCTTCACACTTCGGCTCCGACAGAAAATCCTTATTTATTGCGTTTCGTAAGTAATCATTTCTTCTCCTCTTTCATTTTGTTTTGTACTATATTATTTTCTTTAACTAATTGTATATTTTCTTAATTATTTTTTATAGAGGGAGGTTTTTGGGCGTGACCCAACAAAGGAGGAGTATGACTATGGATACAGAGCCCCCCCATTTACAATTATGGGAGCGGATGCATACGTGAGTCATACACTTGGATGAGTCCATTTTGGGCACTCAAACAGATCAGGTAAGTGAGCCTAAACCATTCTGTTTTCTACATATAATTGTATTTTAATTCCCTTGCTTACCTTGCGCTTGATGGCACGTATGTAGGATGAAGGGAAAGATGAAGAGGAGAATCCTGATTATGAGTATGAAGCGATAGAAGAAAGTGAAGAGGACGAGGAAGACGATGATGATGATCACTCAGAATCCGATGAGGATTCCAGTAAGATACCTCTTCATTGTAAAAATTTAATGTATATATGGCCAAAGGCCCAACACTTTGTGAAATATAATAAATTTTGGGCTCAATTGCATTCTCTACAATCTATGTGTTTCTTATATTTGTGTTTGTGTCATAAAACTAAAACTGTGACTTTGTTTTAATTTAAAAAAAAGAGCTGGTCTAGATTGGGGAGTCTACCTAGCTCTTTTTTTTATATGTAGAGCTTTTTCTTGGCTAAGTAGCAAAAATAGCAGCGAAATTTTGCTACGAGATAGCAAAGTATTGCTGCTGAGCTTTTTCTTGGCTAAGTAGCAAAAATAGCAGCGAAATTTTGCTACGAGATAGCAAAGTTTGCTGCTGAGAGCAGCAAACCCGTTGTAGCAAAAATAGTAGTATTTCTAGCAGCGAAAATAGCCCAACATCTACCTACCCTTCTAGTTATAAAAACCCTGCTATTTTTATTGCTACACCCTCATTCTGTTGTAGTGTTCTTCTTCTTCTCGCACACCAAACAACAATAAAAGAGAAATAAAATGATATGGAATAGAAAGAAAAAAACACTGTTGTGGACAAAATAGGTAATATTTCTTGAAAACGAGAAACATTTGGCATCTTTTAAAGATTCCATTAAAAAAGTTTAGTTTTTTACCTCTTTTTAAAAAGTAGTCTACGCATGTGTACAACACTGCCAAAAAACAATAATATTTTGGGCACTTTACAGGTTTCTTACAAAAATTGACATGAAAAAAAAGACTTCATTTTGCTTACTTTTTGAGATTTTAATTGAAAATCTAACAATAAGTTTTCAAAAAACATACCAAAATAGAGACAATGTTTATTATTTCCATCTTCAATCCATTAAAAAAATAATACAACTGTAAAAAGATGCTATTTTCTAAACATATAGCTTATGGCATAGTTATGGTTCCTCATAATTAGTGCTACACCATCACTAGTTGATGTGCCTTTCCCTGAGAAGGTAGAAAAGACATCCTCTTTTTCACTATCCACAAATACATTTTTTTTCTTATACGTGTACACTTGAAGCTTAGACTGCTTAGGTCATCTGTCATGTTAGCATGATTGAGGATGTGCTATAGAGTGCAACTATAAAAAAACTATTTATATGATTATATTACAAAAGCGTTATCTTGATACAGTTATTATCTTAATTATAAAACCCTATTTTAGCTCTTGATGAGAGTAGTATTAAAATCCATTTTGAAGCTCTTGAGTATCACAATTTCTTAATTGATAATATATACTTTTTAAAAAAGAGTTCATTACGTATAGATGAATTTTAAAATATCATGAATAAGCTATTTAAAAGTTGTCTAATTTTGAAAAATAAATTAACTCATTGTTAAAGAAGATGTGTCCTTGATGTGACAAAAAGGGGTTAAATGGTAATTTTAGTTATTAAATGAGTTTAGAAAGCATGAAAAAACTCGCTTTAAGAAACAAAAGTTTATACTTTCCAAAATACTTTTTTGTAAAATATCAGGTAGGGACTTAGATTGTAATGGACCTACTGTTACTACACATGGTAAGGATGTTTTAGCTACAACATTTGTGGGGCCAACTTAATGCAAAGTAAGAACTTCTTCACTAAGAGTTGATGTTTTTTATTAACTTGATACAAAACATCAACTTTTATGAAAATTTGATATTTTGAATCAAGTTGATGTAAAACATCAAATTATATGCAAAACATCAACTTTCTATGCAAAACATCAACTTTTTTACAATACTTGATGTTTTGTATCAACGTTATGCAAAATATCAACTTTTCACAAAACTTGATGTTTTGCATCAACTTTGATACAAAACATCAAGTTTTGTGGAAAAGTTGATGTTTTGCATGTGGAAAAGTTGATGTTTTGCATCAACTCGATGTGAAATATCAACTTTTTCATAAAACTTGATGTTTTGCGTCAACTTTGATGCAAAACATCGAGTTGTGTGGAAAAGTTGATGTTTTGCATCAACTTGATGCAAAACATAAACTTTTAGCCTAAAAGTTGATATTTTGCATCGAGTTGATGCAAAACATCAACTCTACCACAAAACTTGATATTTTGCATCAAGTTTCAAATGCTCCGAAGAAGAAAGTTGGAGGATCGAAGGTCGATTTTCACAAACTACTTGTTTTAGCGATTCTGTCCACGTGAGCATGCTCAGATGACCTATTTCATAAATTTTGAGTACCAACACAACTATGTTTCGATGCGATGTGCAAATGTCACAAAGCGATTTGCTGACCAACACGGTTATGTTTCGATGTGATGTGCAAACGGTGATGTGCAAATGTCATAAAGCGATTTGCTCACTTTGTGACGTCTGGACATCACATCGAAACATAGTTGTGTTGGTACTCAAAATTTGTGGAATAGGTCGTCTAAGCATGCCATCGTGGATGGAATCGCTAAAACAAGTCGTTTGTGAAAATGACCTCCGATCCTCCAACTTTCTTCTCCGAAGCATCTGAAACTTGATGCAAAACATCACGTTTTGTGGTAGAGTTAATGTTTTGCATCAACTTTGATGCAAAACATTGAGTGTGGAAAAGTTGATGTTTTGCATCAACTTTAATGTAAAACATGAACTTTTAGGAGGCTATTTTTCTTAACTTTAAATATTTTTACATTTTTTATGAGAATTATTTTTATTTTTATCACCAATAAATCTGTAAAAGCTCATTCCAAATAGTAGATAGTAGACAATAAAATCTTAAAATTTTAAAAAAATCTTATAAATCTTAGAATTAAAGAAAAAATATGCCTAGGATAAGGTGATATAGGTAGAATATAAGTTTAGGGCTAAGGACCTAAAAAAACACATATGGTCAAAACCTTTGACCACAAATTTGAGAGGATGTCATTAAAAAAATGATTGTCTATGTAACCATGTAACCTTATTATTATAAATAATATTGCTACAAAAATTCATGATAACAGAAGAGCTAGATGAGATAATCCATGATGACCTGTAATCCATTGGTTTTAATCCAGATGTGCAAGGCTCCATTGATTTAGAAAACCATGAGTCGATTGATTCACCAATTTTATTTTTTATTCTATAATTCAATTTTAAAACTGAGGAACTATAAGCATATACACGTGGTGGGACCATCTATGTCCAGGAGGGGGTGCATGTGAGCCTGGACTTTGCCATGCCTATGTGCGGTAGTATGCTCTCCAGCATAGGGGACCTTGAATCTATCATCATCGTGAAAGCTCCAAGCTCTTCTCTACCACCATTCCATAAGCCCTAAGCTCCTCCCTTTTCTCTTTGTAGTATTAGCATTGGTTGTATATCATGCCCACTATCTACTTATAAATAATAGAGCAAATAATTATGGCATGCAAACTGTCAAGGTAAGTATATACTAAAGGCTTTGCTATTTGAGTCTAGAAATAGACTCAAGGATGTTTATAGATTTTTTCATAAATTATGGAGCTTATATTGTTATGTATTCTAATATTTTTTGAGTGCTTGTCAAGTCATGTGCATATTTACACATAGTGGTAGAATTTGTCCCAAGCAAATCCATTAAAAAAAGTGTCTTACATTCATGAAATTTATAAAATAAAATTTTATTTAAAAAATATTGATATTTCTTTAAGTTATGTTGACTCCTATGTCATTTTGTAAGTCAAGTTTATTTTTATGTCACAAACCACAACAGTTTATAGATCTACGGAGGTCACACATATTCTCAATCTTGAAAAAAATAGCAAAATTCATGTAATTTTTAAATTTATACATGGAATTCTAGATGTGTTTTCAAAAAACTATGTTTTTAAGCCATTTTGACATTTCACACATTTTGGGAGGGAATCTTTTTAGGTAACCCTCGTCAGTTACCTATTTTGCTTGCAACAATGTTAGAAGATCACCTTTGCATGAGAAGTAGAATGAAATAATTGTCTCACTTTTACATAACAAAATGAAAGATAAGGGATGGAAGAAGCTTACATTTTCATAAGACTAAAGATGAGAAAGAAGAAGATCCCATTTACATAAGAAGAAAATAAAAAAGAAGAGAAACAAGAGGCTCACCTTTGCTTGGAAAGTCACAAGGAGTCCATCTTGCCTTGAGATCTCAACCTATCTTGCAATATGTAGCTATAGCTACTCTAATAAGAGATGGTTAATTTTTAAAAAGGCCACCTAAAGTGGAAAGCAGGGAGAAAATATATTTGTTTTTCTTAGCACTACTTTGTTCACTAATATATTACTATAGTAGCAAGCATGGCAGCAAACATAGTAATTTTACATTTAAAAAATGTTACAAAAAAAGCTACTTAATAGGTCACAGCTTGTAGTGAGAATAAGAAGAAGACCAAGAAGCTCATGGGAGAGTGACTGCAGAGGAGAAAGACTAGTTATAAGTTGTAACCTCAATTGCTTGATATGGAATAAATCAAGAAGAACCTACAACAATCACAACAAAAAGGAAAACAACATTACCCAAAATATTGGTGAACAAGCATAAGCACAAGGAAAACCCTAATAGATTTTCAATGTAAATAAATGTAGATATCTAAGAAATTACATTAAGGGCTTGTAATCCAAAGAAATAGAGAGAAGCATTAAACGAAAAAGCTCAACTTTACTTGAGACTCTACATTTAAGGAAAAAGCTCCAAATTAATTGAGACTCATGGTTTTACTTATACAAACTTGTAAGTGTATCACATGAGTCACTAGACATAGTATTTTTTTCAGATTTTTGGGATTAATTTTAAAATTGTACTTATATAAAGGGTTTTGTGAATGGATTTTCTAAAAATTTATAAGTTTATATTGAAAATTGGATCATTTTTAATCACTCAAACTTCACAAATAAAGGATTTTTAAATACTGTTGAATGCACAAGATACATAGGTTTCTATAGAGTGAATTTCCTAAAGCTTGAGAGGAAGAAAGAGCACGCATCTTTACTTTACCTTGTGTGGAGTCAACGTACATGGAGGAAGAGGTGGGGTGAAATGGAGTCAACTTACTTGGAAGAGATGGGGTGAAAGGGAGTGCTTGTAGATCTTGATCTATGTTACAACTACAACAACATAGCTTAAAACTTTTAGTGTTTACTTAAGAAAAGTCCCCTAAATGGCCATGGGGAGTGGCAAGCATCTTTTTAACTTCTTCATCATTAATGTAAGCATTGAAAGAAGATATAGGATGAAAGGAAAGAGGTGGGATGAAAGGGAGTTCTTAACCTATGTTACAAGTGTAACATACTTAGGAAAAGTTCCCCCAAACAAACATAAGGAGTGGTAAGTAAGCATTGAAATTAAAATATCTAAACAGATATTAGTGTTGGGGAAAGTGTTACAAAAAGTACTAAAAATCATGTTGTATGTTGTAAAACCTTCTTCGTATCTTTTCTCTGTGCACTTTTTATATTTCCACTCATTCTCAAAATCACTTGTAAACCCCACACCTCCTTTCACTTTTTGAACCCTAGCTATTCATAGGTTTCACATCCCATGTCTATTGCCTCCCTCCATATATTAACTTCACCTCCCTTTCCCTTATTAAAATCTCACATTCAATGTCCTATGTCACACACTTAACATCTTTTCAGTGAAGAAGCTTTTCAAAGTTTAAATTCCCCCATGTTTCATGTATAGAACTAGGCCTTGCAACTAAAATTGACTCAAAGATGCCATTTTGTTCCTTGTGTGCTCATTTTACTCATGTCTTTTCTTTTTATCCTTTTTATCTCCTCTACTAATTTACCACAATGTTTATAATTGGTGTCAATTTCTTCTATCCATTACGTGTCCACTAGTATGTTTAGTATGTTTCCTTAGAAAGGTTTTATCATTTTTATGACTATCTTAAACGTATCACACTCTTTGACTTTAATTCTATCACAATGATGCCTTGTTTGGATAACATCACCAATCTACAACACAAGCACAAAGTTAATATGGACATTTGAATATTTTAAGAGTATACACCACACACGAAGTCGAGCAATGAAGTAGGACTCAAAAAGGCTATATGACAATGGGAAGAAAAAAGTGGATCTTTAGGTTAATGGTTTCTTGTAATAGCTGTCTTGACAATGGTATGTTATCCCTTTAGAAACATGGAAAATCTTGTCTCTTTTGTTGGTGATATCCAAGAAGGTTGCGTAGAATGCAAGTGCTATTATATGTGGTTTCTACATAATGAACTCCTTAAGGTCCGAATCATGAGTTGGGCTGGCTAACACTTTTGAGTATAAATTTGAAACATCCATGAAATTGTTACTTTCATATAATTTATAGATATTTCATAAAGAGATTTGAGTGTTATCTCTATGGATTCCAAATACATGGACATACACCATTCACATGTGTTTTTTGGGAACTTTACTATTTATTAGTTTGTGGAGGATGTCACGTTTTAAAATTTGAATCTACATCAACCTATATGTGTTTAAATCCACTTATCATGACAAAGGGAACACCTAAGGGATTAGTTGTGTCTATGCTTGTCCTAGAGTGTAATTTTTTATCTTCCTTTGCACCTCTAATTTTGTCATATTCTCAAGGTGGCCCAATTTTTTATCGTCCTTTTTGCACCTCTAATTTTGTCATATTCTCAAGGTGGCCCAATTTAGTGAGAGAATGAATGTAGTGGAAAGAGTGAACCTAGGGAGAACGAACATAGTGGGAAGGTAGAGAAACAATGAGCAAGGTGAAAAGGACATCAAGGCCTAACCAAGACATGAACACACCTTAGAGATCTTTGTTAAGGAGAACATAATTTGGAATCAAAAGAAGATCAAAGAGGATATTGAAATTGTACATGAGGTTGACATGAGGTTGTAAGAGACACATGCATGATCTGACAAAAGAATGTTATACTGATCAATTGTACATGAGGGAGACATGAGGTTGTAAGAGACACATGCATGTGAAGGCCGAGTGCACGAGGTCGCACAGTATGTAGAATATAATTAACAAAACTAAACTCTAAATAGACATCCATCAATATCTGACAAAAGAATGTTATACTGATCATTGATCAAAGTCAACAAAACCATTAGCTTGTGACTTGTGTCACCATTGAGTTCATTTTCATGACATGACAAAAAATGTTATTGGCACAAAATAGGCACTACATTCCAAGGAAGTGCATGTGCCGCTATGACACAATTATTGATGGATCAAAAATCGATTTATAGGATAATGATGGAGATTTAATAAATGTTATTCAATGTACTTTCTTTTCATGGATGTGATAGTGAGGTCCCTTGACCATGGTTCGTCGGCCCCATACCCCTCCATTATATGTGCTAATGAGGCCCCTTGAATGTGTTTATGTTCCATAACCCTCCATTATATATGCATGTTTCAACCAAACAGTTGCATCATCCACACGAAGGTTACATGTACCCCCTATTTTGCATGCCATCAACCACAAAACTTGCATTAATAATTTTTTAAGCCATGTGAGCTATTGATTTTACGCCATTCACTTTTTGTTGCTATTGAATTGTGGATGGTGGTGGATGGGAGATGCTTTCTTGATTCCATGACAATTTTGTATAGTTATAATAGATTATTGGCTAGCTAGGGCAAGAAATGTTGAGTTTCTCCAGGTGTTTAAAAGGACCATAAAAAACATTACAGTAGGTAGGTAGGGTACGTAATTTAGAGGTTTCATTATTTTATGAGATTAAACATATGATGGGTGCTTGTTATTTGACCGGTATAAATTAATGTTTTTGCCATCTTTCACATCGAAAAATACATTGAAATGTTGAACATTTACATGTTTTTGAGTCTCAAGGAGGCTAGCAATCAAAGATGTTGAAAGATGACATGTTTTCGAGTCTCAAGGGTGGCGATCAAAAATCAAGGATGCTTCGTAGGAGATGTCCATAGTTGCTTCTTGACGGGTGTCACGCCCGTTTTCGAGCACTTTGATCGTAAAATACTTGCCAAAATTTAAAATGCGCATAAAAAATTACATTGAAATACGATGGAACTTGCTATATGTCACCAAACCCGTCAATTTCGAAGGGCAAAGGGTGTGTGTCAAAAATCAAGCCCGAGATATACATTGTTTGGATTGAAGAGGGAGGTGTGAATTGGGGTCTTTTACACACAGAGAGCGCCATCTCTGTGTGTGTCTCTTCTCTCTATCTACCTACTACCACCGACTAACCAATAAGGCTGGTGGTCCGTGACGCTTTTATAATTGAGGGGGGACGCTCTCCTTTATAATGAGTACACACGCACTTTAAGAAACAAAGAAAAGCACGGGGGGAGCGACCGTGAGCCGTGAGCCCCCATTAGTCCTGTCCGCCCCAACCAGTGCGCGCATGATATCCCATGTGGGAATGGCCCAACATCACATCTCTCTCGCGCAGGCGACGAGACCCCGGCCGCCTCTGCGGGCAGCAGGAGAGGAGCGCGTCCGCGCGACCATGCCCGTTAAAAGCTCATCAGTCCAATTAATTAGAAGCGCCCACCACACATGTGCTCGTCTCCTGCGCTCGCCAGAGATAGATTGAACCTCCGCCGTTGGATTGGTTGGAACCGCCCGCTGCTCTGCGCACCCCAGCGACGTACACAGCAAGTACGATGATGGGAGCACTCGGAAATCGGCTAATATTGTATCACTTATATACGCCAAAGAAACAAAACAAAATCCCGGGCAGGACCACGCAAAATCTTTGTACTCTACGTCTCTCTCCCATGCACAGTTACTCACACAGCCACAGCTTGCTGCAGCAGCTGGCTTGGCGCTGCGCTGCGCCGCGCCTCCTGCCCCCAAGCTCGCTAGCTGGCTCGGCGCTGCACCTCGCCTCCGGCCAACGTAGTCGTACTAGCTGCGCTCACAGAAAACCTGCCACCTTAATGCACACCTTCAGCATCTTCATTTTTACTCCTGCAATTTACATTTGCTCAATTCTCCACCAATTATTTTTATTACAAAATTTAAGGCGTTTTAGCACGAAAAAATTGCAATCTCTCAATCAATATGTTTGTGCTCTTTTCAACTTGTTCAATTCTTTTTACTGACAATCTCAACCGACTATTTTGAATTTTCAATCGTCCAAAAGTTAAGTTGAGACACACCTTTCCCAAACACTGTGATGGATGGCTTCTACAACTTTGTTGTTGAATAAAAAACTTCAAATTTCAAAAGAAAGCTACTGTTTCCTTCACATCAAAATAAATTATATTGGGAGTAGCTACCAGCAACCTAGATTTCCACCTATATCCTTTTACGTAATCCGTTCTTCATTATTGCATTATCATGCACAGCGTACCTTGTACCAAAAGGATTACACTGGCAGCACTATAGCTTATAGTAACACGGGAGCTTTTAAAAAAAATGTACACTTTAGACCAAGTCAGTGATTAAAAAGGTCCAAACATGATTGAGTACCTTAGTATCCCTTTGCCCAAAAGATTGAAACGCTAGTTTTGCCCCTTCATTTCTTAGATTTCTGATGTCCTAGACAAGGAGCCAAAGGTGTGGGCGCGCAGCCCACATGGGAATTAGGTTGGAATTTTGAGAAATTCTTTGCATTTAGAGAGAAAATTTCAGTGAATTTTGAGAAATTCCTTGCATTTAGAGACAATTTCACAAAATTCTTACATAATTCCCATGTGGGTTGCGTACCTCTGGCTCTGATCATCCGCAAGAAGGCCTCCGCCTATTAAAACCTGTGATAGACTTAAACTGCTGTCAGAAGAAGCCATTGCCAACCACGATTAGCTCTGTTGCAGCACAGATGAGCCACGGCCAGCTTTTTGTTGGGTTTCGAGCTTGATCACGGCTGGCTGGAAATTAAGGTTAATCTGTGCTGATTTTCTCTTGATGATCGGCAATGGCCGGCATGTAGAGTTCTATTACTTGATCTCGATTAGCTTTTTGCTTCATCTTTACTCATTTGATTAAGCGACTTTAAGCTCAATCGTTTGCTTACCTTTTTGGTGCAGGGGTGCTGTCATAGACCAACGGGTGGTACTGGTTTCTCACGCTGTTGACAGAAGATAGAGAGCACATTCCTCCACATTCATACTTAAACGCATGTGGGCGAGCGTGCTCTCTATTTTTCTGTCAGCGGATTGCTTATCATAATCAACACCCCCCCAACAGTTGCAGTACAGCAATCTCTCCTCTCCATCGCTTTACACGTCCATCTTCAGGTAAGCTCGCAATTGCTGTTTAATTATGTGAATCAAGTAACAAGCTAGAAGCTGCAGGTAATTATGAAGTACTCTTATACGTTAATCTTTTGCGAGCGATATATTGGACCAGCTTAAACTGTCGATTACATGGCTACAGCATGCTTAATTATTTGCTGTGCATTACTTAACTCGGTTCACAATCGGCGAGTGGAGACAGATTATCTCAAATGCATACATCATTAAAGTTAAAATCTAGCGATCTCTACAGGGTGAAGATATCGTGATACGCAATTCTTGAAGCTACTTTCTACGTTGCAGATAATGTGGAGGTTGTTCAGGGGATCGCTTATAACCTGCCCATCGTCGTTACTAATTAGGGCTTAACTACACCGCTTCTCGATCTAGCTGGGGTAATTAGGGCTCTATGTTGCTGCATGCACGCGGCATCTCTATGTTGCTGCAGCATGCATGCGGCATCTCTCTGTCATTTTGCCGACCCTTTTTACTGCAGCATGGATCTCGCATGTCCCCTCTCTTTCTCGCGTTGCAGACATAGTTCTCTCTCGTTCAAATCTCATGAATCTCTCTCTCTCTCATCATCTCTCCTGCTATTCACACAGCTCTATAATTGCCTCTCTGATATTCGCATACGTCTATCTCCCTCGCTCCCGCTATTCACACAGCCCTGCATTTGCCTCTCGGACAGGCAGCATGCATACGATTTCCCCTCCCTCTATGGCATTTGCTGAGCATTCATACGATTTCTTCCCCCCCCTTCTATGCCATGTCTCCTCTCTCTAGTAATCCAAAGCAAGTTTTCAAGGAGGAGTACAAGCCTCGGATAACTTCTATTGCACGCATGTGCACGTACTGCATGTGTATGTACGTATGGAAGGGTGAGATTCTTCTTATTCACTTTCTTATTTTTCTCATTAACTTTCTTATGATCTTCTACTTTCTCTTCTATTTTTCTTAGTTTTTGTTTGGTGCAAGAAGATAAAGAAGAACTTATAGTTCTTGAGTTTTTCTTTTGCCTTCTCTTTATTCTCATTTTAACTAATAATTTCTTTTTGTTTTTAGGGTCTTGCAAAATCTTTCGAGCAAGCCTCTTCTTCGACACGATCTTATGTCACACGTTCTTCAGTAAAGACTTGCTCTCTATGTATTTACACTTATAAAGTTTTACGGATCATGCATTAAATATATAAGAGCTCTATATTATTATGCATTAGAGCTCTATGCATAAGCCATAGAGCTCTACACATATGTGTAGCCCTCTAATGCATAGAGCTTTTATGCATAGATCTCTTATGCATAAAAGCTCAATGCATTAGAGGGCTACACATATGCATAGAGCAAGTTTTATGATAGATCTCTTATGCATAGAGATATATGGCTTATGCATAAATCTTATGCATTAGAGCTCCTTTGCATAGAGTTCTAATGCATAAGATCTATATGGATAAGAGCTCCTATGCATTTTGAGCTATGTGCATAGAGCTCTTATTACATGCATAAAAGCCCTTATACATTACCTCTATGTTGTGTAATGAATAAGAGATCTAAGCATAGAACTCTTATGCATAAGAGTTCCATGCATAAAACCTTTATGCATAAGAGCTTAAAAATCTTACATATTACATCTATGTAATGTAATGTATAAGAGCTCTATGCTTTACCTTTATGCATAGAGTTCTTATGCATAAGACCTCTATTCATGTTAACCTAGACAATGTTGGTCAATGGTCAAAAAAGGTCTTAGGGCTTCCCAAACCTTCTTTCTTTAATATTTGAGATCACAAAACTTATTGAAATATACTTATTTTTACAATCATTTTAACCACAATTACAAGTGTGTGATGGCACAAGCTAGTCTCAATGTACACTCGTGCTCGCCTAGTGGGGGTAGGATGTTGTGGGTCTCCTACATCTTTTCAAAGGACCTAAGCATCTTTTTGAGCACGTTGGGTTTGACCAAGGTTTTTGACCAAGGTTTTGTGTGATGCAAGATTTGAATTATAAAAGATAGATGAAAGCTCCCATGATGTAAAGCTTTATCGTAACTTATTTCAAGTCAACATGCACTATGGTGTGTGATTTAGAGAGAGAGAGAGAGAGAGAGAGAGAGAGAGAGAGAGAGAGAGAGAGACGTAGGGGAGCTGGAGAGAGAATAATCGATAATTATGAACTTTACCATAACCTAGTAAACAATGTCTTGAAAAAAACTATAAATTCAAAAGCTCGTGAGATATTCTTGGAAGCTTGCAAGGAAAGCTCGCAAAAAAACATCCCCCCTCTCTAATCCACTCAACTTTATAATCCAGGTTGGTTCTCTTTACCTTTTTTTAATTCAACATTACTAGCATCCTAGGGTGTGGGGGATCATTTAATTTTTGTGTGCTTTTAGTCTATATTTATGCTCTATGACTATGTTTTATGTAGAATGCATACTCTATGTATAAAAGCATAAAGCATACATATGCTTTTTATATGCATAAATAGAGTTTGCAAGCTCTATTTATGCATACATAGACCATATGTACATATACTCTATGGATGCAAGCATAGCGCATACATATGCTTTCTTGTATGCATAAATAAAGCATGAGAGCTCAACGATGCATAAGAGCTTTAAGCATACTCTATGCATGCACAAAGCATACTCTATGATCCATAGGAGTTTTAAGTATTTATGTTTATGCATGGGTAGATGGCAAACAACTTGTAGCACAATGTTGCATGTGAAGGAGGAGTCTAGATATCCCAACATTCTTTGTAATAAGTAATCCCAACAGTCTTATCTTTTAAGAAATATTACCTCAAATCGTAACTTATCTTTTAAGAAATAAAGATTTCCTTATCATAGTAGTCTTTGTAAGTATATTGCCTCAAATTATATCTTATCTTTTAAAAAATAAACATTACCTTATCATAACATAAAATCAATGTTTATTTGTTTGTAATATGCTTAGAACTTAAAGCAGTGGACCACCCCGCAGCAATAGTAGAGCTACTAGAACCTGCAACATCCTCAACAGATCCTACATCCACAGAACCTGGACATACATCCGTACCCTGCACAATGTTCCACACTCCTTTTGCAACCAAAACATGCTGCATCATGTATGCCCAAAGTGGGTAGTTGCTGTCTCCATCCAGTTTGTCTTCAGCAGACAACATGCGAAATATATCATTGCTGTTATCAGCCATGGCCACTGACTGAAACTGATGCAAGAGTTGCTTGTAATGAAGCAAAGACTAAATAAAAAATAACTCGTGCTATGTAGCACAGTCCACAATAGAATACGTATGCCTGTTTTGCAGAAAACTGCACTGTCAAAATTTCTGCAGAAAATGACGATAACACCTGTGCAGAACTTGAAATGCAAAAACGGAGCCCGAAACGACCTCAGATGCAAATTCTGAGAATGCTAAGCCCTATGAGCTTATTTGCAGAGTATAGGGACCTGCAAGCGCTCGTGAAAACTCACCTCAATCGGAGAACGTGAGTCGGAGGGTGCTGGCGGCGTAGCCCTGGAAGCCGACGCCTGCTCTGATACCCATTGTTAGAATTAGGGTTGCAGGAAAGCACACAAAACTTGGAGAAGAAGAAGCAAGAATGCACACAACACAAAGTGTATTAGATTGTGTCAATGTACAAAAGATAAGTTAGTCCTAGTATGATGGGCGTATATACAAGCCGGGGGAAAAAACCTCCTAAAGAGGGAAAAAGTGCCCCGGCAGTCCTAAGTGTGTTCACACACATCACTGCCTATGTATATGGCAACAGAGCTTAGGTAAATAGAGCTTATTAAATGTGTTGCTAATCACTTTTTTTAATTTTATGTTTTGTAGGTCTTGCACTTATCGTCTCCTTTGGCTTTATGCATAGAGCTTAGGTAGGTAGAGCTTATTAAATGTGTTGCTAATCACTTTTTTTAATTTTATGTTTTGTAGGTCTTGCACTAATTGTCTCCTTCGGCTTGACAGTAAAGAGGTAAGCCCTCTTTTTCTTGTAATCATTAATGCAAGCTCTATGTTTATTGTACCCTTGGGTACCGGGTTTAGGTTTAGCATAGTGCATAAAGCTTATGCTTAATGCATGCCTAATGCACAGAGCTTAAAGCTTTATGCGCGTAGAGCTTAATGCATTTTGATTAAAGCATGCATAGAGCTTAGGATTTATTTATGCATGCTTAATGCATTAAGCTTAAAGCATGCATTTAGCGCTCTTATGCATGCTTAGGATTTTTATGCATAGAGCTTTATGCATGCTTAAAGCATGCATTTAGCGCTCTTATGTTATTTAAGCTTTAAGCATACTCTTACGTTATTTAAGCTTTAAGCATGCCTTATGTTATTTAAGATTTATGTTTTTTATGTTTAGCACTCTTATGTTATTTAGGTATAAAAAGGTCTACGTCCTATCTACATACAGTGACTCGAGTACCCCGAGCATCATGTAGAATCCAATGCTCTTATTCTTTTTATTTATATTTATTGCACCCTTGGGTGCCTGGGTTTTAATTTTATATGCATTAAGCTTATGCCTAAGCTTCATGTAAAAGCTTTATGCATAAAGCATAGAGCTAATGCATGTAAAGCTTTAAGCTTTAAGCTTAAAGCTTATGCATAAAGATTTATACATGCCTAAGCTTATACATAAAGCATAGAGCTAATGCATAATTAAGCTTTAAGCTTATTCACACCTAAGCTTATGCATAAAGCATAGAGTTAATTCATGCATAAAGCTTTAAGTTTGAAACTTATGCATAAAGCTTTATGCATAGAGCTTAATGCATGCTTTAAGATTATGCATTTAAGCTTTATGCATAGAGCTTAATGCAAGTTTTAAGCTTATGCATAAGTTTATGCATAAATCTCTATGCATGCATAGAGTATATACATAATAGATATGTTTTTTAAGTCCTCCAATAGATATGTATGTTATACACATATAACAGGTTTCATACACATAATGGGGCAGATTGGGGATAATACCCCAATCTGTCCCTTTTTTTGGGTTCTCAGTGCCACTTATCGCATCTAACAAATAGCATCACTTATGCAACACTTACACCCCGACACTTTTCCAGTTCCCTTTATAAAAGCCAGTTCCCTTTATAAAAGCCACACTTTTCCAGTTCCCTTTATAAAAGCCACACTATAAACGTTGCTACCCCTTCTTTCCGTTGTAGTGGAAGAAGAATGGATTATTATTTCTAGAGGCCCTGCTTGGCAAGTATGGCAGGTAAGTACATTCCTAAACCCATGACCTCTTTATTTTTCCTAAATTGCATTTCACTTGTGTTAGTTTTGTTGTGCTTTAGAATCATGTTACTGCAAACTATGCCCATGTGTAATCAAAAAGCAATGAAAATGTGAGAGTAGAGGCTGAAGCTACAAGGGGTAACATTAATTAGAATGTGTGAGACGTTTAGCAAAGATAATGAGAGGACCTCGATGTAACTCTGACTCCCTATACTTTTATTTTATTATCCTTTTATTTTGCCTATAATAAGGGTTTGCTTTTTTTGTTATGATAAGGGATTACTTTTTGTTGCCATAATCTAATATATACTTTTTCAGCGCGATACGTAATGAAAACTATATTTGGCCTCAACCTTGTGCAAGATTTGTTCTTTCATCTCCCAGTGTTTATATTATGATTTTCTTCCACTAAACTTACACGTGACAAGTAAGAAAACAGAGGGCATAATGATGTGTATGTTCTATACATACATAAAGAGAGGGGGCATGCTTTTATGGATAATGCTATGCATGCATAAAGAGGGGGCTTGCACATTTGTTGTTTTCATGTTCACTTACACACTTGCACATACACAAGCAAAAAAACAAGGGGCACCTCTTGTTTGCATGCACTATAGTTTCTATAGAGCAAGCAAGGGAAACCCCCTATTTATTTTGTTTCAAGCCTACCGCGGCTATACTAGCATGATCATAACCAAGCCAGTAGTTGGATGGTGATTTTTGAAGCCTACATAAATAGCATTAAGTTGCCCAACTACTACTGGCATGGCTATATCTCCATTGTGTTGTAGTGAGGTTTTAGTCATTAGGAAGAGGTGTGAGAAGGGATTAAAAGGAAAATGACGTAGCGTGAGACCAATGGGAGAGCGAAATCTTTTTTCATTTTACACGTCTGAGGAATTTAGAAAGGATTAGATGCAAGGAAACACCATCACCACAAGAGGGAAATAAGGAAGAAAGAAAAATGACTTACTTGAAAATTGTAAAAAATAAGGCCATGAAGATTGTCGATGTCGCCTTGATCCTATACGAGAACATCGTCACAAGGTTTAACAGCCCCCTAGAGATGGTAAAAGTGATTGAGGGTTGTTAACCAAGTCATTGAAAAACTTTCTTAGATGTGGTTGAAAGTATGGAAGGGTGTATATACTATTGGCAAAGGGTGTACTATACTTTACACTTGAAATTTTGTAGCTTTCCTAGGTGAACCCATGCATATCTAGTAATATCTAGTAAGTAGATTCTCTCACCAAACCTTTACTAAAATTATTCATGGTATCATTAGTATAATATCTTCACTCATTCCTTCTATCCATTTCTAATTTTTGTGTGAGTGTACCACTATACCTACATGACATCTTGTGAAGGGAAACTCTTCTCCTATGATGATTGCATGCTTTGTAACTTTTGAGATGCAGTTCATTCAACCCACCTAAGTGCAAACAATCCATTTTCACAACACACTCAATCCCCAAGCTCTCTACATGTCAGTCTATTTTAGGGTTTTCTTTGCTTTTTTTATTTGTTTTCATTATGTGTTTAGTAGTTTATCTGAATTCATTATTATCACCATCACACCTAATCCCAATGTATAATTCAACGCATTTCATAGTTTTCCTACTATTAATTTTTTTTGTTTTCATTGTGTGTCTAGAGTTTTATGTAAATGTTTTCTTATGTAATCAATGCATGTGTGTAGATTTAGGGTACTGCAAATTGTCTGCATGTGTGTTGCTCCTATACTGCTAGAAGCTTCAAAATTAGACCTTGTGTGTTGCTTGTACACTTCTAGAAGCTTCCAAATTTGCCCATTGAAGTTTTGTTTTCATGTGTGATCTAATAGAGTCTTTTAAAGTGTCTTATGAGTGTCAGCGTGCTGTGGCCCGGGTAGTTGTCGCATGTCTATGTTGATGTTCTTTGCTTTAGGGGAAAAGAGAGAGAGAGAGAGAGAGAGAGAGAGAGAGAGAGAGAGAGAGAGAGAGAGAGAGAGAGCAAGAGAGAGTTTCTTGTGTTTCTTATTCAATATCATATCTTCATGGTTGACAATTCATGCTCAAAATAATACCCTTCAAAACTAACTATTATAGTTTGTTTGAAAGGTTGATGCTTATCTAAAATTACATTTGTTGTTTGATTAATATTTATTTTGGGTTTTGATTTGGGGCTTGAAGACATGGGCACCCCAAAATCTAGCTAGCACAAGAAGGTCTCAAAGACTAGTGACAAGAATTTGTGGCCCAAGTCCACTCAAATGGGCTTTCTTCCTTTGGGAAAAGCCAGAGAACATCCATGCTCTGAGAGTGTGGATGGTTGACACTTGGGGCAAGGTGGAAAGAGATAACTAATGTTTTCCATAACTTAAAGGAGTCTTGGAAAAGAAAATTACTGGATATGTAAGCCTCCAGATACCAAACTATCAATGTGTATAACAAGAAAGTGGGTACAGTGATGGTGCATGCATTCGCAGCACACAAGCACAGAGTGAAAGTGGATTGGGTTGACTTCACTTCTCATAGAGAATCCAGGGCATATGAACATGACACACATTTGGCCACCGCTCGTGTGAAAGAGGAAGGTGTTAAATCACATGTGTATCATCAGAAACATCTAAAGGTGCCTACCCCGCGAGACGAATATACATGTATAGGTTTTAGATTCATGGGTAAGTAGTCATGAATGTACAAGGTCTTCTTTTCTTTTGGAATTGGAGGATGCTAAAAGTAGAGAATGAGATGCCCAAATAAAAGTTAACTTCGCTAAGGGCACATGCACATGGATCACAAAAAAATTTCAAGGCATTATAGGTGCAAATTATTTGGATGTGATGTTGAACTACGTGATAAAGGATTTGTCCAATGTGTGTGACCAGGTGTGTGCCATGAAAATGGATGTGACGTTGAACTACTTGATGAAGGATGTGCCCGATGTGTGCATGACCATGTGTGCCATGAAAAAGAATGCATGTTTGCGTGCAGTGGAAAGAGATTGAGGAGCTATTGGATAGGGGGACACTTTTCAACTTCAATATGTTTGAAGATGATTGGGACCATCACACGTCATGGTTTGTATGATCGCATGTGCCATAAAAAATAATGCCTCAAAGCTATTTGCATGCAGTAGAAAGAGATTGAGCTGCTGAATAGGGAGACTCTTTTCAACTTTAATCTATTGAAGATGATTGGGAGTCGGGACCATCACACATCATGGTTTGCATGCTATGAAGCCGCAACTAACTCAACAAGCTGTATTTGCAAATGTAATTAATGTACATATTGATAGGTATGACGACTTACAAGACACTCATCCCTCCATGATCATGTTTCTTTCATACTCATGGAGCAAATGTTTTTTTCTCTCACTTATATGTCTTGTCACATGTGCACGTGTGTGTTGTGTGGTCTAGGGTTTCAGCAAGTAGCACACTCTATAGATGTGGTGGTCACGTCGTGCTTGCACATGTATCACTGGTTGTGTACAAGTACAACCTCCTTTGCTCAATTTTGCACTATCATGCACCAGATTCTGATAGCAAGAAGGCTCCTCAAAAGTGGGTGGGTACACTAGGATTCAAGTAACCAACAAGTATCATTATATTTGTTAAGTTCTATCTAATATATATTATGTAAACTCTTCTGAAAATAAAATAGTCTTTAGGTAGTACAATTTACTACATCTATTGATTTGGGTAGTACTATTTAGTACATCTACTAATTTGGGTAGTACTATTTAGTACATCTATTGATTTAGGTAGTCAAGTTGTGGATTTTATGCTTCTTCAGTAGTACTATTTAGTACTTTGTAAGCTCATATGGCTGGCAATGAAGTTGTGTCATTATTGTGTAGTGTACTTTGGTACTATAGCCATATTTGGTAGTGATGTATATAAACACACTAGGACCAGCTGGGGCACTTTTTCTCTCTTTAGGAGGTTTTTTTCCCGTGCTAATAAACACCCATCTTGGGGTATACTGACTATCTTTATATAGTACACATTCATTATATATCTATCATCTCATTATGTGCTCCCTTGAGCTTCTCCACTATGTGTGTGTGTGTGTAGTAGTAGTAGTAGTAGTCCTGCAACCCTATTTCCAACATTTGGTATCAGAGCATATGCTCCTTGCCCCTGTGCTATTGCCTACCCTTCACTATGAGTTGCTTGTCTTCTTGAATCAAATCAAGGAACCCTTTTTGGAGAAGAAAGAGGGCCGTGAAGTGTGCGATACTTCATACTAGTCAGATTTTTGTTCCAAGCGTGTTTTGGGGGTTGTTTGCACGGTTTTGGATTTTCTGCAGACATCTTCAAGGATCGGATTTGCACTGTTCTTCATCAAATTCTAGACTAGTTTTGCCAAATCTACTACATATGGGTGTACACTGAGATACACGAGAAAGCATCAATAAACACTTACCACACCAGGTCTTGTCTACAAGCTTCACTTCAGCGACATTGATCTCTACATCTTATGAGTAAAATTTCTACTCACTATACTCTACATTTCTTTTATACACCTTGCAGGTCTCCATTGTCAACGGCCTTATTAGCAGCCATCTTGGTTGCATCAAAAGAGCACTCAACACTTTGTAGGTTGCATGATTACTTCTTGGGTATTATCAAAAATGGAAAACAGTGATGTATTTTGGATGCTATCCACTAAGGATAAGCTTGACGGGACCAACTATCCATTATGGTCCTATATGATGGGGCATGTATTGGTAGCCAAAGGGATGTGGAATGTTGTCTATACTAAACATTCTGGTGCCTTTGATGAATATGATTCAAAAGGTACATCTGCAGACACGAACTCAATTTCACATGGTGTATTACCATAACATAGCATATCTCCTACGTAGGAACAAGCAAAGATGCGCAAGCACGTTGCTTGCTTTGTCAGTTAAGAGTAGTATCATTCCTCACATTTGGTCATGCAAGACTACTAAACATGCTTGGGATGCACTTGCATCATTGTACAGGTACGTAATGAAGCACGTGTTGCTTATATACGCAAGCAATTAGAGTCGGAGCATATGGATGAGGAAGACTCCATAGACAATTTTCTTACAAAAAACATGGATTTTAAGGAGCATTTGGCCACAGTGTTGATGAAGTACATCCTAACAGCTCATTGGTGCCTATTGTCTTGAATGCATTGTTAGACTCATATCAGGGTTTTGCTTCTACCATGAGACTCATGATAAAAGGAAATCCAAATGCCTTGAAGTTTGAGGAGTTGGTTTCTGTGCTCTTGCAAGAAGAGAAATCTAGGAAAATAGATCTGTCATGCATACAAGAGATTAGGCTTTTACTACCAATCAACAAAGAGGCAAAGGTAAATTTCTTCCTCAAAGTAGTTACAAGCCAAAATCAGAGTCATCCGGCGAGCCTGTAGACAAGGAAGGCAACAAGCCAAAGGAAAAGGGCAAATGCAACTATTGTAGGAAACTCGGTCACTACATTAATGAGTGCAGGAAACGGTTGGAGAAGGAGAAAAAGAAAGACTCAAGTATGGTTGTAGCTGATGCGTCAGTATCTAATGCAGAAAACAAAGAATCTGCAAACTATGCACATGATGATTGGGCTTTCATTGTGCAGTGCAGTTTTGACCCTTTAAATAAGGATGTATGCATGGCTTACAGATATACATGTCTAGTATTTTTACAGTGGTGCTAGTAAGCACATTACTTCTCATCGGAGTTTGTTCTCATCACTTGAATCTTCTCCACAGGGAAACACTATTACCTGTACAAATAACTCCTCAGATCATGTAAAAGGAGTTGGTAAAATTTTTCTCATTGGCTGCAAATGGTGGAGAAATCATGCTTTCAGATATGTAGTATATGTACCAACGATCAAGAATTACTTGTTATCTATCTTTGCCATTACTAAGGCTAGCTTAATGGTTGAGTTTATGGATGACAGGATGTATTGTTCATGATCGTAGTGATGGCAATACAATTATTACTTCTAGTACTTTGTCTCATGGCCCTTACAAGCTATATGCATATCAAAGATAAAGGCATGATGTATGTATAGTTTCTACCACAAAGGCAATGGGTGATGCTCGATTGTGGCATGCATGCTTTGGTCACTTGAACTTTGGCAGTTTGCTGCATTTGCATTAACATGACATGGTGTTTGAGCTGCTGCATCTTGAAGCCCCTATCAAACATTTTTGTGAGGGCTCTATTCTTGAAAAAATGCAGTGGGCACCATTTCCCAAAGATGGTTCAATTAGAGCTGTCCAAAATTGCAGCTTATACACAATGATGTATGTGGTTATGAGGATACCATCTATTGGGAGATACCTCTATTTTATCGCACATTCATTGATGATTATTCCAAACATACTTGGGTATATTCATTGAAAAAGAAATCATACATTTTTACATGCCTTTAAGCACTTTGCTGCTATGGTTCAAAATGCTTCTACATGTAAGATTGGTACCCTGTGTATTAATCAAGGGAGTATATGTTGAAGGAGCTTCGTGCATACATTGCTGATCATGGGATGAAAAACTAGGCCTATACACCTCAGCAAAATGATATAACTGAAAGTAAAAATAGGTCTCTTATGGAGATGGCACATTGTATGGTCAAAAGTTAGGAGTTACCTCATGGTTTCTGGCTAGAAGCAATCATGTGTGCATACAATTATGCCTTTTAAAGCTTGGAATGGTAAAATTCCCTCTATGGCTCACTTACGTATTTTTGGTTGTCTTGCTTATGCACTTGTGCCTGAGCAACTTTGTAGCAAGGTTGATGATAAAGCTATTAGATGTATTTTTGTGGGATAAAGCTTAGAAAGTAAAGGTTACCATCTCTATCATCCTACTATCAACAAGCAGATTCTTATGAGTAGAGATAATGTATTTGTGGAAGATGCAATTCAGCCCTTGCTTTCATGTAAAAAACAGCACAATGTATGTTCGGACATATTCGACACTCTCCTTCTATTGTTCAATGCAGGACACATTGATATAGAGGATTTGGGTAATCAAAGGAATGTTGAAAATCAGCCCACATAGGTTACAAATCAGCACGTTTTTCAGCCCATGACAGATTAGCCTATTGATGAGGCAAATGTGGATGATGCAGTTGATAAGAAAAGAAGGAAAATTGAGGAGTTAAAAAGTATGTCAAAATGGCTAGTGCAAACACTACATGATAGCAAATTGGCCACTCCTTTGCCTAGAAGAACACATGGAGGTTCTCATCATACATCTCATGTTAATGCAGTTATACTCTTATTACCAATTTATGTGATGAAAAGAAATTTGTCTCCTTTGATGAAGTAAAGGAATCTAAAAATTGGATTATAATCTAAGTATGATTCGATACTCAAAAATGTTACATGGGATTTGGTAAACTTGCCTCTTGGGAAGAAGGTCATTAGTACGAAATTGGTTTACAAGCTTAAACGAAGAGCAGACAACAGTGTTGAGCCATACAAAGCTAGGCTTGTAAAGGGTTATGCGCAAGAGAAAGGCATTGATTATGGTGAAACCTTTGCACCCACATGTAGTATGACTACCATGTGGAGTATCATTGCACTAGCAGTACATAAAGGTTGGAATGCACGCGAGTTGGATATCAAAACTGCTTTCTTGAATGGAGATTTGCATGAGGAGGTCAATGTATCTCAGCCTCATGGTTTTGTTCAGAAAAGTCGGGAATTAAAAATATACATGTTAAAGAAGGCTTTATATGGTCTTAAGTAGGCTCCCAAAGCATAGTACGAAAAGATACATGCATACTTGGTTGCACAAGATTTTTGCAACAACCTAATTGATAGTGCCCTCTATATTAAGAGGACAAAGGATGTTTTATTGGTCATTGTGTTATACGTTGATGACATGTTGCTCACAGAACCTAATTTTTAACTTTTATATAATTGATTTAGAGAAGTCTTTGAGATATCAGATCTTGGAGCATTGCACTATTATTTAGATATTGAGTTTTGGCAGCGTAATAATGGTATTGTTATGCTGCAGAGAAAATACATCGATGCATTGTTGAGAAGAGATTCAATCCTAAATATTCTAAACCTGTGGCTACACCTATGGAGCCGAATTTATGACTAAGTCTTGAAGATGCAGGTGACTCTTTAGATACTGGCTTGTATCAAGAAGTTGTTGGATGCCTTATCTTTTTGTGTGACACTAGGCTTGACATTTAGTATGTGGTCTCAATATTGAGTAGATTTATGCATATCCTAGGCATAAAGCACTAGCAATATATTAAACAGGTATTCCATCACCTAAAGGGCACTAAGAACTTTGGGTTATTTTATCCCAAGGGGGTAAATCACAGTTGCATGCATTTACAGACTCAGACTGGGCTGGATGTTATGACACATAAGTGTCCACAAGTGATTTTTACTTTTGCCTTAGTGATTCATGTATATCATGGCTCGATAAGAAGCAACCCACTCTCAGGGTGAAATTTTTTGTGTCACGAGTGTTCAAGGGGTATTTACAAAACCCCTTACACTTACATATTTTTATGAATAAAATGACCCCTCTTCTTCATAAACTTATGATTTTTAAAAAAATGGTTTAAAAAACCCCTCATGTAAATGTAATTCTGTAACTTTTTTAAATTAATATACTCCTCCTAAGGAACTCACGTGCTACACTTACATATTTTTAGGTGACCCCCCCGAGAACCCACTGTAGTTACTTCTAGTTGTGAAGCTGAGTACAGGAGGGCAATGTTTATAGCTACGGTTGAGTGTGTTGGGCTCAGGCAAGTTGTCAGCCACTACCATCTTCACTGATAGTTAGAGCGCTATGACAGTTGTGAGGAATCCAATTTTTCATGCTCGCACAAAGCACATTGAGGTGCATTAACATTATGTCAGGGAGAGATGCTGTGCAGGGGAAATCAACTTGGCTTATGTGCCAACACATGATAACTTGGCAAATTTATTTATGAAGGCTCTCATGAGAGAATTTTAAAGCTTTTCGCAAAGCTTTAAAATTACTTTCCATTCGAGACTAGTCTAGACTCCCTATCACTCACAGCCCAAAGAGCCTGGCACATCTCTGTACTTCTAGTGCCAGCTCACCCCATGTTTACATCATCACTCCAGGGGGGATTTGTAGCCATATTTGGTAGTAATGTGTGTGAACACACTATGACCAGCTAGGGCACTTTTCCTCTTTGGAGGTTTTTTCCCCGTGCTAGTGTGTGAACACACTAGAACCAGCCAAGGCACTTTTTCCTCTTTAGGAGGCTAATCCTAGTGTGTGAACACACTAGGATCAGCCAGGGAACTTTTTCCTCTTTAGGGGTTTTTTTCCCTATGTTAGTATACACCCATCTTGGGTTTACACTAGTGTGTGAACACACTAGGACCAACCATGGCACTTTTTCCTTTTTAGGAGGTTTTTTTCCCATTCTAGTATACACCCATCTTGGGACATACTTATCATCTTTGTACAACACACATTCATTATCTATCTATCATCTCATTGTGTGCTCCCTTGAGCTTCTCCACCACTGTGTGTGCATGTGTGTGTGTGTGTGTGAGCATTCTTGCAATCCTATTTCTAATAAGTACTATGTGTATATATGACTTTGTTACTTTTTTGGTAGACTATTATGTATTTGGTATTTTATGGACAGTACTACTCAGTACTTGTGATTTTGGTAAATACACAGTAGTACTATTTAGTACTACTATGAACTTGGGCAATGTACAAATTTTATATCTTAAACAAGTATTGTACAGTACTTGGTAGCATTGATCATTCTATGTTTGGTACTTTTTTGAAAAGTACTAAGTACTATGTGGCTTATCAAGAATCATGAAGTAGGCCCTACACTGTATTGTTACATTTTTCAGTACTATTCTAATCTAATACTTCATGCTTGGGAAGTACTGTTCAGGATTGATTCTTAGTTTATTTTCTTTCCATACTATGTTTGGTACTCTTTGAAAAGTACTAAGTACTTAAGTACTATGTGGCTTATCAAGCATCGTGAGATAGGCCCTACACTGTATTGTTACATTTTTCAGTACTATTCTAATCTAATACTTCATGCTTGGGAAGTACTGTTCAGGATTGATTCTTAGTTTATTTTCTTTCCATACTATGTTTGGTACTCTTTGAAAAGTACTATGTGGCTTATCAAGCATCGTGAGATAGGTCATGCACTATATTGTTGCAATTTTTTAGTACCATTATGGGAGTACTATCTAATACTTCATGCTTGTGATGTACTATCACAGTATTGGTTTCTTCCAAGATGTACTATTTAGTACTTATTCTCGTAGTACTATTGAATACTCATGCAATTTTGTTATGTTGTGGATAGTACGATTCTACTTCTTAATTTATTTTTTCCTCACAGTATACTATTTAGTACTTATTCTTGTAATACTATTGACAACTTCTTGTAATTTTATTATTACCTAGGTAGTAGTGTTTAGTAATGCCCACGTAGGACTATTAATAACTTCTTGTAATTTTATTATTACATGGGTATTATTGTTTAGTATTGCTTCTTAATTTGGTTTCTTTTTAGGTGTACTATTTAGTACTTATTCTTGCAGTACTATTGAACACTATTTAGTATTTATTTTGGTAAAGCTATCGAATACTTCATGCAATTTTGTTATGTTATGGAAAGTAGTATTGTTTAGTACTTTTTGTGAATTTAGTGCCTTTTGGGCCATAGTGTGTATACTTGGTAAATATTTTTGGTGCTTTTGGGATAAATATTATACTTTTAGAACTAAGAAAATAGGCTTACTAAGCATCATGAAAAGTAGGACTTAATGTATGGTCTCTATACTGTTATAGTACCATTTATTTAACTACTTTAAATTCTTTATCCCCTCTTCATCACTATAGCCTACTTTGTGTTTTTTGTTGTATTGTTTTGTATTTTTCTACTACCTTATGATTTCTATATCCCCTCTTCGTAACCTACTTTGTGTTTTCTATTGTATTGTTTTGTATGTTTCTACTACATTATGATTTCTTGCTTTTATATAATACTTTTGTCTCACCAATGGAGGAGATGTACTAAGCAAGTCCATTTTTGTCCAAACGAAAAACCAAAGAGTATGCTTGGAAAAATGTGCATCTTGTGATAGTGCAAGTCTACAAACTCCAAGTAGTGTTCATGTTCTAGATGTGAACAAGCAGGTGTGTGCGTCAGTAGAGGGGTCATCCATGAAAGTATTTGATGACATTGATGGAGATGATAGCACATACGATGAAGACACTATTCTTGTCAAGTCAAGAAACAACAGCAGATGACTAAGTAAAGACAGAAGAAGCTTATTTTCTCAATTTATAGGTCCCCTAGCCTTAGTGGACAAGCACCAAGGCAGAAGAAGCTTATTTTCTCAGTTTACAGGTCCCCTAGCCTTAGTGGACAAGCACTAGAGAAACTGAAGGATGCTGGTACATAACTCAACCCTATTTTCTCTTTTTTATTTGGTGAATTTTCCTAAGATGCATTTTGGTGATCTTCTAAAATGTGGTGTTTACATTGTTGTAGCTACACCACAAGGCAGGAGAAAGGAGAAGATGGCTCCAACCAAGGTGGGGCTAGTTGAAAAGAAGTGAAAGGTAGCTCCGAAGAAGAGTTCTGTTGTGCATTCACTATACAAGAGCAAGGAAAGTAGTGCAAGAAAAGAAAAGAACATCATGCAAGGTGTGGGGGAAGGTATGTCTACCTACACTGCATGCTACATATGCTTCAAAGATGTGTGTCCTATAGACTACTTTTCATGTTTTGATTTATTTTTCACAAGAATGATTTATTGCATCATTTGTTTCTTTGTCAGGTTCGGCTCCACATGCTTCCCACAAAGAGAATGAGGAGAATTTACTATTTGATTTAGATGATAGGGTGTGGAGATAGATCCTGACAAGCAAGTTGTCGAGTGCCATGAAGATGGTGGATCCACTCGACCAAGTTGTCATTCACTCCATCGAGGTGGTGGATGCCTTAGCTGTAAATTCCACTTTGGAAGACTTGGGTGCATAGGACAATAAAATGGTTAGAGAAAAAGACTTGGTTGTTAGCATTGTCGCATCTGCTTCTCTACAACAAAGCCCAAGCAGGTGAACACATAAACTCTTAATATGGAGAATGATGGAGACTTGTGTGGTACAAAGGATGTTGGTGGGAGAAAAAGACTTGGTTGTTAGAGAAAAAGATGTGGTTGTTAGCATTGTCGCATCTGCTTCTCTACAACAAAGCCCAAGCAGGTGAACACATAAACTCTTAAGATGGAGAATGATGGAGACTTGTGTGGTACAAAGGATGTTGGTGGGAGTTCTGTGGACATCATCCGTAGTGGCAACATAGGTGGTGAGACTTCTCTTGATGATGAAGAGGACACAATGGACAATGTTGTGAGCAGTGCAAAGGGGTTGGCTAATCAGTGGAAAGCGAGGAGGAAGTGCTATAAGATTTGGGTGTTGGAAATGTAGCAAATGTAGCATGTGCTACAACCCCACCTTGCATAGACAATAATGCCAAACAATTAGTTTGCATGCCAAAGAAAGGAAGTGGTGGATGAAAACAAAATCCCTCTTCTTAACTGGTACAAGACTAGTATGGAATCTCGGACTACCCCTAGCTCTATAAAGACTAGGTTGAAAGAAAATGCTTGTCCTACAATTGTAATGACTAGGTCGAAGACAAAGTGATGTTGTAACTATAAGACTGCACTTTCTGTTGTTGCATAGTGTCATGCATTTATCAACTATTGTTTTTTTTCTAATGCATTTATTTCTACAGATTGTTCTTCAAGCTTTCTTTTTAGTTTTTTATGTGTTCTATTGTCTACAAGTCTTGTGTTGCGTATAGGTGTTGAACATGCTAGGTCAGCAGTAAAGAAGCTGGTGATCCTTAACCTAAATGGACTACTGCTCAAAGGCTGGTTCAAGAGTAGTATTGAGGTCCACTACACAGCATGGGAAATCATGTAGTATTCTTGAGGCCTGGACTTATTCAGTTCTTGGAAACTTTGTTCACAAGGAGGCTTGGTGTAGCGATTTGGTCATCTTAGTGATGGATAAAAATCTTTTCCCCCTCTTGGACTCCATCTGAAATGAGTTTGCTTCATAAGTGGGAAGGGAACCACAGTTTTTATTTTACGTCTCACAATCGCAGTGTGCACAGCTCAAATGCCACATACACCCTTCATGTCTGTGAGAGCTCTTGTTTCTTAAACTTTACATAATGATCACACAAAACATGGTTTTCCTTTTAATTTGATGCACCACTGTTAGTTGATGACACTTTGGAGAGAGAAATCTTGAACCCACAACATAGTTGCATATCGCCCAGCATTTATGAAGGGGAGCAAGATGATGATAAACTATGTATCCTTATCTTGTCGTACCTAATGTAGCTATCAGAATATGATGGCATGGTCCCAGATTCTTAAGCATAAAACCATATGAGTACTACAGGTTTAAGGTGGGTAGTATCATGTACAGTATGAGTCCTACCATGATATTGAAAGATGTCATATGAACTTCAAGGCCCTTTCCTAAAGGAAAGTTTAGTGGCGATGTTTGTGGAGCCCATGCCCTATACCTGGCTAGCATTCGAGTCTAGAGTCTAGAGTCTAATGAGATAGCAAAGGAAATGCTTTAGCAGAGGAACCCTTTTTGTTAGAACTTTCCATTTGATTATGATTAAACATTCTCTTAGGATTTTTTGTTTAGATGTTCACATACTTTGTAGCATCTCCAAAACTATACCATATGGTGAAGGGGATTCAACCCCAATTAGCCCTTTTTTTAAATGAGCCTCTCTTTATTATAAAGATTATTCAAGTATAGTAATGAAATACATAACCATTTTGACTAATTGGAACTCATAATTTGTATTAGATCTTAGCTATTATGTGTGGTGTGTGTGTGTGTGTGTGTGTGTGTGTGAGAGAGAGAGAGAGAGAGAGAGAGAGAGAGACATATTGCATCAGCTAAATGCCCTTCTTATTAGCATTGAAAGGATACAAGAATCATCTGGTCTAGATACAAATGGATAAATCCTAGATGTAGCATTTGGTCCAGTTAAATGCTAGATATAGATGGATAAATGTCAGATGTAGCATTTGGTCCAACTAAATTCTCAATCTAATTTTTTTTTCCATTTTGTCTAGATGTATTATATGGTGAAGTCTCCCCTTTTGTGACTTCACTACATATATTGATATAGATCATGGTTTTACCCAAAAAGAAAGTGTCACTCTCTCCTTGTGTTGTTTCGAATGATGGGGCAGATATTGCTGTGGGAAAGAAACACCTGACATGCAACCATATAAACATTAGAGTTCTAAGTAGAGTCCTTTAGCACACTACTTGAGTTATACTACATGTGTTGTAAGCACCAAAACATTCATTCAATAAATAGAAGCATACACTTGTCTTAAAAGCTAGCACATGAGTGCTTTTACAAATATTATGATAAAGGAGTGTTCTCTAAACCCTTAATTCTTAGAAGTACAAACTCTCTAGGATCTTGGTGTGCATCTCGGGGGGCACACAATACAGAATTTTATGCCCCTTAACCTTGTGCTTGAATTGTGTCATTGGAAACTTTATTGCAACCATTACATCAACATGTATAATAGCAATTGGTGTATCTTTGTGAGTAGAACATAACTACTAGTACCTAAAAGGGTGAAAGCATGGATAGGTGGTACAAAAGTCAATACCTTTGACAATGCTTTTTGTACTACTTTTTATTTTGTTTTGGAGAGTTTTAGGTAAATTTAGAAATAACTTGTAGTACTTTGCCCTTAAAAGTACTTTGAAGAATATGATTTAGAATTTGAAACCACAATAGGAACCCTAAAATCAATTATCTTTTTTCTACTTGAAAGCAAAAAAGTGGTACCACCTAATCATGCTTTAACCCAAAAGCAGTTTTTGGTAATACACCATGCAACACTTCATCTCACCAATGTTAAAAAACGGAGGTTTTTTTCCCCAGGCATATGTACATAATCTTATGAGTGTGTAAGTGATGTTATGAGGACCTTATCATGTCACTTAACTTGTACTTCACTCGTTCTCATCAATCTACTTTGAGTGTTGTGATTTTATCTATCTCTCCTTGCTTGCTCCATCTATGTGTGTGTTGCTACCTTGATATCTAATCCAATAGTCACCACTTTCTCATAGGACTAGATTTGGTTGCCATAATGCTTTCAATAACTATGTTGATTATGCTTGTATCAACGTATTATATCAAGCATGTATCAATGCGTTATGCGATGAGGAGGAGCCTATATCTTATGAGTATGCATAGGAAAATTAGCATTGGATACTTCCAATAACTATCTTGAATATGTATCAATACATTATATTAACACATTGTGCAATGATGGGGAGCCTATATCTATGAGGATTCATAGGAAAATCATCATTAGAGTGCCATGTAGTAGGAATTTGATTCTATATAACATAAATGACACTTGGGATCTGGTTGACTTATACCCTATGGTGGCAAGAAGATATTTGCCTAAAGTGGATTTTCAAACTCGAAAGAAAGTGTGATGGTACAAAGAAAGACTTGTAAACAAGGGTTTTCAAACTCAAAAGAAGAAAGTCTGATGGTACCATTGATAAGTACAAAGAAAAACTTGTATAACAAAGGTTGATGCTCAGTAGAAGGGAATTGATTATGATGAGGCCTTTAATCTCACTTCATGCATGACTAGGTGTGTTATTACATTGGTAGCTCATTTAGGATGGAAAGTGCATCATTTGGACATCAAAATGGCTTTTTTTTATGGGGATTTTCATGAGGAAGTATACATCTTACAACCCATTTTTTTTGTGATCCTTAATCTCAAGAATACAAGTGTAGATTGAGAAAGGCACTCTATGGCCTTAAGCAAGCTCTTAGAGCTTGATACAAGAAGATACATGCATACTTCTTGTATCAAGCTCTTAGAGCTTGATACAAGAAGATACATGCATACTTGATTGTCACAAGTTTCAAAATAGTTTGACTTAGAGTACCCTCTATGTTCAGAAGGATGGAGAGGATTTAATGATACGTAGATGCTCACGGGCCCTTTTAGCTTTCAAAGTTGAATTACATGCATCATTTGAGATGATAAATTTGGGTCCATTCTATCGTTAATACTTGAGTATTTAGTTTTTTCAGCGTGATGATGGCATTGTTTTGTTGCATTGGGGGGTTGCTACTAAAGAGGTTAATTCTTAAAGATTGTGAACCTGTTGCAACACCTATTGAGACCGCTGCTAGGCTTCAGCCTCTAGGATCCAAGTGAGACTTTTTATATTATAGCCATATTGTTGGGTGCTTGACTTATTTATATAGTATAAGACTAGACATTCAATATGGGGTCTCACATTTGAGACCAGATTTATGCACGGCCCAAGTACTAGGAATTGGTAAGACATTAAGCATGTTTTTCACTACTACTAATAGGGGGCACATACTCTCTTGGACTATTTTATGCCAAGGGGGGTGATATTTAGCTGCATTCTTTTAGTGATTCTAATTAGGCTAGTTGTTATGACATCAAGGTGTCCACCACTAGTGGGAATTTCTTTCTTTTAGGAAATTCATGTATTTCTTAGTTAAGCAAGAAGCCACCACAATAGTGGCCACTTTAAGTTTTGAAGCCGAGTACATGGCATCATTCATAGCTATATTTGAATTTTGATAGATCTTTGTGTGGGATAGACGTTATCTCATTGACAATCAAAGTGCTATGGTAGTAGCATAAAATTTACATGCTTTTTTACTAAGCATATTGAGGTGCATTTCCATTATGTGTCAGAGAGAGGCTACTAGGAGAGATAAGCCTTGTTTATGTCTCTATACACAACAACATTGTAGATCTATTCACTAATGGTCTACCCCTAGAGAGAGGCTACCAAGAGAGATAATACTTATGTCATGTCTCTACACATGACAATATTGTAGATCTATTCACTAAAGCTCTGCCCAGAGAGAAGCCTTGTTTATGTCTCTACACATAACATTATAGACCTATTCACTAAAGGTCTACCCAAAGAAAAGATTGAATCTTTGGGCTTACTATCTTTGAAGATTGATCAGTTACTCTTTACATGTTTACATGATTTCTACAAGGGGGATTTGAAGGTTTAAAGTAGTAACGTGTGAACTAGGAGTAATAATTCTCCACACGGGGTACTTTTTACCTTTGTATATCAAAGGGTTTTTTCCGTCGTCTGTCACCACACCCTTATGGTGTGTAAGTGACCTGTTTAAAGGTCATATCTTATACTTTGTACCTAACCTCATTATTGTGTGTGCATCATGCAAGCTCACTCTCACTCTCTTTGCTCACTATGCACTCTATGCTTCATTACTAGACCTAAATCTAACCCTAAACCCAAGCATTAATGGATGGCTAATCATCAGGTAATCAACTCAATATAGCACCAGACTGGGACTAGCACCAGAGGATTGGGGGAAAACCACTTTTATTATTGAGTGGGGAGATTTTATGTATAATTTCATGCCAATTCGATTATGTAATTCGATTATGTAATGCTCCTACAACTTCTCAAAGGTGCATGATGGATTTCCAACATAAGTTTTGCAATTTTCTCAAAGATCATCAAGCACTTGTAACATTTGCAAGTAATATTTTAAAAGGTGTATATAAATGAGAATCTACCTCACCCCATACAAGTGTGTTTTTTGTGTATACAAGGGAGAGCTACTAGGCCATTTTTTCTAAGTAGGGTATCCATACGATAAAAAATAAGAGCAAAAATGCAAGGCATTTCCATAGGAGAGCAGCAATAGGGCAAAGAGTCCTTTAGAGCTAGTACATGCTGATCTTTAAGGTAAGATGTCTACTACTGCATTGGGGGGATCTTCTTACTTTATACTATTAGACGATTACAGTAGGAAGATGTGGGTTTATTTCTTTCGGGATAAGGTTGAAGTTTTTGGAAAGTTTACACAGTGGCATAACCTTGTGGAGAATGAGATAGAAAAGAAGATCAAAAAGTTCCATACAGATTGAGGAGGAGAATTTATTTCAACGGAATTTGATGGTGCAAGGAGAATGGCATCAAGAGCCAACTCACAACTGCTCACACACCTCAACAAAATGGTGTTGTAGAACTCTATTAATTGGACCATCATGGAGATGGCTACTGCAAGGAGAATGGCATCAAGAGCCAACTCACAACTGCTCACACACCTCAACAAAATGGTGTTGTAGAACTCTGTTAATTGGACCATCATGGAGATGGGTACTACAAGGAGAATGGCATCAAGATCCAACTCACAACTGATCACACCTCAACAAAATGGTGTTGTTAAGAAATCTATTAATCGGACCATCATGGAGATGGCTTGATGCATGCTAAAAGGGAAATGATTACAAGACACTTTCTGGCTAAAGCAATAAGCACAACAATTTACATCCTCAATCTAAGCTACACAAAGGCGCTCAAGTGTATCACACCGCAAGAGGCCTTCTCTAGTAAGAAACCTTCAGTGTCTCGTTTCAGAACATTCAGTTGTGAATGTTATGTGCATATACCACATGCATCCAGGAAGAAGCTTGATGCCACAAGCAAGAAATGTATCTTTCTTGGATATAGTCAAGAGTCAAAGACTTATCGACTCTATGATCTAGAGGTGAAGAAGATAATCACTAGCCGAGATGTGGTGTTTGTGGAGCAACCACACTCGGTGTGGCAGACAGGTCCATCCACTCTATCATCAGCCGCCCGGGACAAAGAATCCACCAACCCACCAACTAGATTTCCTCTCCCAAGGGGAGTAGTTTTTAGAGGACAAAGACTAGCGTAACCTAATACTTGAGATGCTAAAATCTTGGACCACTAAGGAGAATAGAGGAGTAGAGAAGAGCATCTGATCTCATTATCAGCATGGCCTTGATGTGGCTGAGATAATGGGAACAGTGAAGGAGCCATCCACCTTGGACAAAGCCTTAGCACATCCAAATTGAAAAGCCACGATGTAGTCTGAGTATGATAGCATCATAAAGAACAGCATCTGGGAGCTAGTTGACTGACCACCAGGCAGAAAGGTAATTGGTACCAAATGGGCCTGGAAATCTAAGTATAAGGCTGATGGCTCACTTTAAAAATACAAAGCTAGGTTGGTTACACAAAGATTTTCACAGGTAGAGGGTTTTGACTTTGTTGAAACCTTTGCTCCCATAGCTCGCATGACAACTATCAGGGTGGTACTTGCCTTGGCTGCTCATAAACAGTGACCAGTTTTTCACATGGATGTCAAATTAGCATCTTTGAACGAACATCTCAAGGAGGAGGTATATGTAACTCAGCCAATAGGCTTTGAGATGCTTGGATTAGAAAACAAAGTTTGCAAGATATGTAGATGACTTAAACATCATAGGTGATAATGGATATGTTGAGCCATGAGTTTGAGATAACAGACTTGGATCTTATGCATTGTTGTTTGGAGATTGAGGTCTAGTAGGAGTTGGGTAAGATCTTCATATATATAGCAGAAGTATGCTTGGGAGATTCTCATAACATTTGGGATGACTAACTACAAACTTGTGTCAACACCCATGGAAGTGAATATGAAGCTTTTTGCAAAAGATTCTTCACCTTTATAGTAGACATCAAGAAGTATAGGAAGCTAGTGGGGAGTTTAATTTTTCTCACCAACACTAGACTTGATATTAGCTTCTCAGTTGGTGTTTTAAGCAGGTTTTCGAACAAGCCACAAGAGAGTCATTTGGAAGCAAGGGATGTGAGTACTTAGGTATATCAAAGGTCCTCTTATTGAGTACAACATTATTTACAGTACAAGTGACACTATTATGGGTTAATTTGATTCAGATTGGGCAGGAGATTGTGATTCCAAGAAATCAGTTTTTGGATACTGGTTTTTGTATAGAGAAAGCATGAGATTGTGATTCCAAGAAATCAGCTGGTTCCAATGGTTTCTCTTAGACCAACAGGAAGCATCCTACAATGGCACTTTCTTCTATTGAAGTTGAGTACAAGGCATCTTGTTTTGCTGCCTTTGAAGTAGTATGGCTGAGGAGGATTTTAGTAGACATGGAAGTTTAGCTTAGTGGGGCTATACCCTTGCAATTTGATAACCAGAGTTGCATGGCTATCGCTAAGAATCCTGTGTTTCTTGCTTGAATGAAGCACATTGAGATTCAGTATCAATATGTGTGAGAGCTAATTAAGGATCAGATAATGGAGCTAATTGAGGATCAGATAATGGAGCTGGAGTACTATCCTATAGACCAGAACTGTGCCAACATCTTTACCAAGGCTCTTAGAAAGGATCAACTCACTAGGCATATTCATCGACTTGGCGTTGGACCAAGATCATAATATGTCTTCATGAAGACATTGAGGGGGGGGTGTTAGTATACACTCAATGCCCGCCTCTTAGCATGTATCTCACCTCTACAATTGGTGCACATTTGTAAATGCCCCCATTATGAGGAGACGCCATTGGTCCACGTCTTTGGTGGGAACCCCATCTTAGACACCGATGGGGTCGTTATTTGACCATTGATGGTGGTTAGGAGATGGTTAAGGGTGCAAGCGTTAGCTAGGGACCGACGGTATAGAGAATATTCCTCGAATATTTCCTAAGATACCTAAGTTTATTATTAGTGGGCTATGGATGGTTGGTCGTGTTCTTGATACGTGAGTGATGACTGCATCTATACGTAAGTTTATTATTAGTGGGCTATGGATGGTTGATCGTGTTCTTGATACGTGAGTGACGACCGCATCTATATCGCATAACCGTACGCATTGTATACACATCTACCATACCACGTGTAGCACTATATATGGACACAATTATCACAAGGTAAGGTATCCAATACTTGTATCCACACCTCCACACTTAGTACTTCCTCCATCCAGAGTTTGCCTAGATCACCATCTAAGCTCTACTTGAGAGCGCACGGGTGGACAGCATCATCACATTGTACCTTTCTCAAAAAAATCTAAATTCTCTATCTACTATTGCATTGTCCATTGCACTTTGTTTTGCTATTTATCTTTTCGCTATGGGATACAAAGACATCTCCATCAACAACCCAAATAGCGCATATTTCCTAGATATTGAGGATTTTATAAATGGAGAATATGATTATCTAGTTATATCTCTCAAGATTGCCCCTATATTGTGAAGTTCACTATGTAGGAAACCACCAAAAGCTCCTTGTGATACAGAGCTTCATGATCTACCTTTATTTTATTACTGATTAAAGGAAGGATCTCACTCTACACATTTATTTCATTTTAAGGAGACTCTTTTCAAGTGACGTTCACATGAGAAAGACTTGGACATAGCAAAAATAACATCCAACCTTCCCATCTAGGGAAGGAAGGCTTCAAGGCTTTGTTGCTTAGAGTGTTTTGATTACTAATAATATATTTTTATATTTAATTTTCATTTTAGGGTTAATTTTCAAATAACTTGTATTATGGGTGATAGCAGGCGACTTCAAAGAAGAGACGAGACACACATTGCTACCCATGAGGGGTATCAAGCATTAGTTTTATAGCTTCATGAGAGAGATAAAACATATTAATTTTGTACCGAGGGGTATCGATAGTTTTATAGCTTCATGAGAGTCTAGACAATATCCATTCTAGGGAAGGGATGCTATTAAGTAATTTTGATTACCAACCATTTATTTTGGTATTTAATTTTCGTTTTAATGTTTAACTTGTATCTTATTTTAATGAATTTAGAAAAAGGATAATGGCCGATAACTAACTTTATAAGAGGCATGCATCATCACTACATAGAAGGGGTTTTGAGCGTTAGTTTTATAGCTTCATGGTTTTTGTACCTTTGCTATATTTTTTATTTTTGATAATAAGAGAAGTTAGGAACATGAGCATGTTCAATCTTAAAAGATGGATTTGATGATGACAAAGAGCTTGGTAAAAATAATAATGCTATCCACTTGTTGTGTCTTAAAAGATGATGTAGCCTCCATGAAAACAACAATAATGCCTTGTCTCCCATCATGTAATATAGTTTACACACACACACACACACACACATTCATTTGCAAGGAATCAACCTTGAATCAACTTGGGAAAAAAGTAATTATCATTGTTATCATTGCTAGCAATGTAAATATTTTGAATTAACCTGTATCTTATTTTAATGAATTAACCTGTATCTTATCATTGGTAAGCAATGTAAATATTTTGAATTAACCTGTATCTTATTTTAATGAATTTACTATAGCCATATTTGGTAGTGATGTGTGTGAACACACTAGGACTAGCCGGGGCACTTTTTGTTGGAGAATGCACAGGCGGAAGCATAAATTGAACAAGAGAGAGAGCTTGTGGACAATATCACCTTTTATATTAGCAATAGGCTCTACAATGGCAATCAGCAAGCAAGAATGTGAAGAACTTGTGCTAGGGATTGGATGATAAAGTGAATAATGGTGAGGCCCTTATATAGTGATATGAGGAACTGGCCGACTACTCCTAGAGCTGGCCGGTTGCTCCACGACCAACTAAATCAAGGAAAAATAGATAAATGCCCAATAAATAGGAAGAGTCCCATAAAACCGAGATGCATAATTCTAACACCCCCTCTATAGCTCATAGTGTGCAAGAGTCTGAAGAAGATAAGCTAATGAAGATGCAACCATGGACCCTCCAGTACTGTAAATACCATGTTTCCTCGAAACAAAATGCAACCACGAACAACAAGAAAATTTGTTGGGCTATGAATTCCGACACAAGTGTGCAATGAACTCCAATAATAGATGATGAGCTACTAGACACATCGTGCCCATAATCCCCAACAATGGATGAAAAACACATCACGTCCCAAAATCCTCAAACAATGAACTCGAAACAGATCCAGTTCATAATCTCTGTTATACCAAAGATAACCATGTCCTACTAGATGTCTAATGCTCGAAACTCTGAATCACATTTCCCATGCACTAGTAAGTGGAGCTACAATCAACCCCCTCTCCCACCCACAAGCCTCCTCTAGCTAGAAGCACATGGGGGGAACTGCATGTATACCAGAGAAGTACACCATCTGGGTCTTCCTGAGCCAGAAGAGCCCTGGGAGCCCTAGAAGTGGTACTAGAAGAATTTGTATCACTGTCGTGTTGTCTCTTTTCCCTTTCGTTGAGATGAAGACTTGCCCTTGGTCTTGTCCTTCTTCTTGGACAAACAATCCTTGGACATATGTTCTCTCTTCCAAGAGAAGCAGCAATTCCAACCTTTCTTTTGAACTGTGGAAAGTGCCTGGTCAGAACTGTTGAGAGACACCCTCGAGAAACGAGAACGAACTCTTCCTCCAAGAGTAGGGAGCTAAGATCATCAAAATCCAATTGAGTGGATGTTACTTGGCACCTCAAAGATCGAGAAATCACATCATAGTTTGGGGGAATCTTGGTGATGAGGATAAGTGCAGCCAACTGAGCAGAGGACAAAGTAGCACCCATTGCCAATATAACTGGTCATGGATAACCTTGGCCTTCATGTGAGGAATGACTGCGTAGAACTGCCTACAGGGAATAACAAACCATAGAGTTTCCCTTGCAAGGTAGCTGCCCTCATCATCGACAAATCTCGAGCAAAGAGATCCTCCAATTTAGACCATAACTGATGAGCATTGGTGAGAGTTTGTACGGCCGATGACACCTCCTCTGTGATGGTATGTACAAGCACTGAATACACCTTCGAATCCCAGCTCTCCTGGTCTTGTAATTCCGCAAGGAATTTATCCTCTTGATCCTGATTCCACCTCCTAGAGTTCTGAGGACGCTCGGGCTTCTTCTCAGTGCCCTAAACAATATCCCATAAACCCTTGTGGATGAAGCAGATCTGCATTTGTAGCTTCCAATGGGGGGAGCCGTATCCACAACAACAAAGAACACAAATCTCAGCTCTCCAAGACTCCTGTCAAGTGCTTTCAAATGAAGTGAGGCTTTAGAACCAATTAGCCCCCTCTCAAACCTGATAGAGACAGAGGCTGGACAGCATCATGGAGAAAGAAGAAAAAATAGTGCCACTTGTATGGCAACACCATATGCAAGAGAACTCACCAACAACTGATGCCAGAGGAGAAAACGCAGCCACAACTCCTCAACCTACTTCTAAAGAACAAAACATAGCCTGTAAGGCTGGCCGACAATAGCAAGATGGTTGGCTGGATAAAAAACGTAGCAAAGTGATAAAATGCAGCAATTTTTATCATTGATTAGCATCTGGGAGAAGCTATGGAAGAAAACGCAAGGCACACATGTAAACGGCGAGCAAATTGCAAAAATATGAAGCAGCCTGAACGCAAGCCTGTGATACCATGTTGGAAGCATAAACTAAACGAGAGAGAGAGAGAGAGAGAGAGAGTAGAGAGCTTGTGGACAAGATCACCTTTTATATTAGCAATAGGCTTTACAATGGCAATTAGCTAGCAAGACTGTGAAGAACTTGTGCAAGGGATTGGATGATAAAGTGAATAATGGGGAGGCCCTTATATAGTAATATAAGGAACTAGTCAATTGCTTTACGCCAACTAAAATCAAGAAAAAATGGATAAATGCCCAATAAATAGGCAGAGTTCCATAGCACTGAGATGCACAATTCTAACACTTTTTCCCTCTTTAGGAAGTTTTTTCATTCATGCTAGTATACACCCATCTTAGGGAATACTTATCTTCTTTATAGATCACATGTTAATTATCTATCTATGTGTGCTCCTTGAGCTTCTCCACTCTATGTGTGTGTGTGTGTGCGCACGCGCATGCACATTTTTGCAACTCTATTTTCAACATTTGGTATCAGAGCATATGCTCTTCACCCCTGTGCTATAGTCTACCCTTCATGCCAAGTCACCTGTCTTCTTGAATCAGATCAAGGAGCCCTTTTGGAAGAAGAAAGAGGATCGTGAAGTGTGAGTACTTTGTACTGCACTTTTGTAGTCGGATTTTCATTTCGGGCACATTCTGGGGGCCATTCACACGGTTTTTTAGTTTTTTACATACATTTTCGAGGCCTAGATTTGCACTATTCTTCATCGGATTTTGGAGTAGTTTTGTCAGATCTACTATAGATGGGTGTGCAGATACACGAGAAAGCATCTACAGGTTTCACTTCAGCGACATCAATCTCTGCATCTTACGAGTAAAATTTATACTCACTATACTCTGCATTTCTTTCATACACATGTCTCCATTGGTCAGCGACCTTATTAGCACCCACCTTGGTTGCATCAAAGAGCACTCAACACTTCGCAGGTTGTGTGATTACTTGCTTGGGTATTATCAGAAATTTTTCAGATGTTATCCACTGAGGATAAGCTTGACGAGACCAACTACCCGTTATGGTTCTATATCATGCAGCATGTACTGGTAGCCAAAGGGCTATGGAATGTTGTGGTTTGGTATTGAGAAATGTCCTAGTTCCTCTAATGAACATGATGCAGAAGGCACATTTGCAAACAGAGACTCAATTTCACATGGTGCTTTACCACAGCATAGCATACCTCCTACGCAAGAACAAACAAAGTGGGATAGAAGAAATGCACAAGCACATGTGTTGCTTACTTGTGAGTTAAGAGGAGTATCATTTCTCACATTCGGTCATGCAAGACTGCTAAACATGCTTGGGATGCACTTGTATCATTGTTCTAGGTGCATAATGAAGCACGTGTTGTCTATATACATAAGCAATTAGAATTAGAGCATATGGATGAGGGAGACTCCATGGACAATTTCCTTACAAAAATTAAGGATTTTAAGGAGCAGTTGGCCAGTGTTGATGAAATATATCCTAATAGTTCATTTGGAATCGTATCAAGGTTTTTCTTTTACCATTAGACTCATTTGATGAGGTAATCCAAATGCCTTGAAGTTTGAGGAGTTGGTTTTTATGCTCTTGCAAGAAGAGCAATATAGGCAAAATAGATATGTCATGCATAGAGGAGATCTGTCTTTTGCTACTGCCAATCAACAAAGGCAAAAGTAAATCCTTTCCTCAGGGTAGTTACAAGCTAAAATCAAAGTCATAAGCCTACAGGATAAGGAAGGAAACAAGCCAAAGAAAAATGGCAAATGCAACTATTGTAGGAAACCTAGTCATAACATTAATGAGTGTAGGAAACAGTCGAAGAAGGAGAAAAAGAAAGGCTCATGCATGGCTATAGCTGATGCATCAACATCTAATGTAAAAAACAAAGAATCCATAAACTATGCACATGATGATTGGGCTTTCATTGTGCAATGTAGTTATGATCCTTTGCATGCATGGTTGTTTTTACAAATGTACATGTCTAGTATTTTGACAATGATGCTAGTAAGCACATTACTTCTCATCGCAGTTTGTTCTCATCACTTGACTATTATCCACAAGGAAACACTATAACATGAGCATACAACTCCTCATACCTTGTAAAAGGAGTTGGCAAAATTTTTCACATTGCTCTGCGAATGGGAACAATCACGCTTTCAGCAACATATATTTTGAATAGGTGTCCTACAAAGGCTTTGCATACAATTATGCCTTTTAAAGCTTGGAATGGCAGAAAGCCCTAAATGGCATTTTTGGTTGTCTTGCTTATGCACTTATTCCTGAGCAACTTCGCACAGCAAGGTTGATGATTAGGCTCTTAAATGTATTTTTGTGGGGTACATCTCGAAAAGTAAGGGTTACCGTCTCTATCATCCTGCTACCAAGCAGGATTCTTTGTGAATAGAGATGTTGTATTTGTGGAAGATACCCCAATCCCAACTGGCATGATAGGCATATCTATCCTCACCTTCTGACCAAGCACATTCAATTCCAAGTCCTTTATCACCCCCAAACACTTCACCCTGGTACTATTAGCCATCTTCACACTAAACATGGATCTTCCAATAACCTCTAACTCTAAGGCATGAACTGCTTCCTCAGTAATCACAAACCTGAGCTCCACCATTAATGTAAACCTTGCTTGTCTTTTCGCAATAGATCCAGACATCTACAATAAGCAATACATCTCTCTCCTTACTCAGCTGAACCACACTTGCTTTAGGCACTTTAACTTTCACCCTTATAATGCTAGCAAGCTTATGCCATTCCCTTCTCACACTAGAATTCAACTGTAGAGTAGCTGCCCGTAAGTAATGTTAGCCTTCTTGTGTTTCATATCTGCTAAAACTATATGGTTCTTGGCCTTCTCCTAGTTGAAAATCTCCCATCCCAATCTTCCTTCTCCTAGCCTTTGCTTTTTCCTGTTTGCTAGACTCACCCTGATCCATGGGAGTTTTTCCTATTTCTAATCTCTTCTTGACTCTTTCTTCCCTAATTGCTACTTCAAACCCTAACCTCTATATCCTTGTCCTTGTATTGGCCATCACATCAACCCCATTTGTCTCCTCTAGAATAGCTTCCAAAATGCTCACATTGCCCATGGTTGATCACTAAGTGGGTTCCAACCTACAGATCAAAGCCTTTAAAAAAATATCTCCAATCTTCAGTGGAGGCACCAAAACATGTGAGCGCTCTCGATGATGGCCTCTATAACACCGCCAGACACCACACAAGTGAGAGATATACATATACAAGAGAATGGGACTCACAAATCACCTGTTTGCAAAAGCATTTACCAATCCAAGTGATATTGTTAGAGTCCTGGTGAATCAAAGGAAGCCTAAACCAATAGTTGCAACCTCTTTGGATGGATGGATGTGTCTCCTTTCTCTTCCCTAATTCTTTGGACCAATGGGCTTTCAACCTCCTTAAACCCTAGAAAATTCCTATGATGTCAGCCCACACATTGTCTATCTTCTGACTATATAACAACATCTTTATCTAAACTCAAACCTATCTTGCTTGCTTGTTGTCCTCTCAACCTCTGGATGCAACTCAAATGGGCTCCCCTTTTGACAATTTAGAATACTTTGTCAGTTGTATCTTATAGAGTTCTTCAATTCAAAACACAAAACAAGACCTCATACATTTAGAGCTAACCTTCAAATGTGTCTGACCCATAGATTTTCCCTTCTTTGATTTCCTAAAAAAACTATAGTTTCACTTTCCCCTCAGCTTTAAAACAAACTAGAAAAATGATTCCCCTATAGAACACACTCGAACTCAATACAATATTCCAATTCAATTTTGAATTTGACTTGTTTGCTTTGAGGAGGTTGACCCAACTGGTAGTATCTCCCCAATCTTTTAATTAGTATCTCCCAATCTTTTAATTTGACTTGTTTGCTTTGAGGAGGTTGACCCAACTGGTAGTATCTCCCCAATCTTTTAATTAGTATCTCCCCAATCTTTTAATTTGACTTGTTTACTTTGAGGAGGTTGACCCAACTGGTAGTATCTCCCCAATCCTTTAATTAGTATCTCCCCAATCCTTTAATTAGTATCTCCCCAATCTTTTAATTTGACTTGTTTGCTTTGAGGAGGTTGACCCAACTGGTAGTATCTCCCCAATCCTTTAATTAGTATCTCCCCAATCTTTTAATTTGACTTGTTTGCTTTGAGGAGGTTGACCCAACTTGTAGTATCTCCCCAATCTTTTAATTAGTATCTCCCCAATCTTTTAATTTTAGAAATTCTCACACTTCTCAAATTTCAGATGAACACCATCCTAGTATTCCTTTCCGTGATCATCTTTGATATTGTACCATTCTCTCCACTGAGATCAAATGTGAGGTGCTTCTAGGATGTTTAATAAACTTAAATGAACACCATCCTAGTATTCCTTTCCGTGATCATCTTTGATATTGTACCATTCTCTCCACTGAGATCAAATGTGAGGTGCTTCTAGGATGTTTAATAAACTTAAATGTATCTCACCTGTCTCCTAGAAAGTAATTGTTCTCCAACTAAGCACTCTCTGGCAATCCCTTATTCAAACCCAAATCTGCCTAGCTCTATAGTCATCTTGGCTTCAGATTTGTCCTAGACAGGCTAGTTCTCCTGTGAGACAGTTCTGAGAAACCCAACCTCTTTGCTCTTTATGACACACACAGATCCAAATTATACTAACCCCTCTTGTTGCTATGCTTCCCCTTTTACCCTCTGAAGCATAAACCTGAGATTTCCTAGCTCGCACATCCACCTATCTACTGTTGATCTCCCTTGAATAAACCATAAAAGCCAGAGACCCAATGCTTGGTAGCAATCCATGCTTATTTTCTAAGGCCAACCCAAACACTCTGAATTGATGCAATTGAACTTATACCTACAAAGTTTGATCCCTCTTTCTCAAGACATACACAAGCTTAAGACTTAAAATTAATGATCAACAACCCATTATACAAACATGAAAACGTCAGATACAAAGCACTCGGTCACACTTCACAATATCTTTTTTATATACAAAACTTACAATAGTCCCTCCTCAATGGAGATTACAAAAGAAAGATAAAAAGCGATGATAACATTACACTTCAAAGGATGAGAAGTTTGATCCAACTGTAGAAGATGAAGACCTCTTTGATGAGCTTCCAGCAAGTGTCAGCCAAGCCACAACTTCATTCACCCAACAAAAGGTTTTGGGAAGAACCAAATTCTAACAGAGCAAGTATTACAGATGCTCTGACCCCCCCCCAATTCACTTGGGCCTCAATCTGTTCTCCAACTTTGCTCTTCCTCTGGATCTCTCAGCTCAACTCATATCCTTCCTTCTCAAACTCACCCTCATCTCCTTTACTCTCAGAAAACTCAGGAAACACACCATCCCTATTCACATGATTAGCCATGAGCCACCTTTAACATCAACATATATACACTCACCCATCTCATCATCCCTACATCATAAACATGTTACGATTACGTACAGCCATCCCTTCTCAAACTTAAACTCCTAACCAGCCTATGCTATCATATAAACAAACTCCATGTGGATAACTATGCATCATCAACATGCACATGACCAACCATAGCTTATTTCCACCATCCTCTACATGTGTAACTCAATCATCTACTTTGAAGTACCAAACCATAAAAATCCAAGGAATGCCTATAGCTACTCTTTCCCATATTTACAGCAACCATGAGCTTCTAGCTGGGGCTTTGATCCCTCTTGTAGGCATACATCTCTTGTTGATGCAGGTTATGCAAGCTCTCAACATACATCTCTTGTTGATGCAGGTTATGCTCTTATTGCCACTTTATGTGATGAAGAGGAACCTGTCTTCTTTGATGAAGCAAAGAAATCTGAAAATTGGATGAGTGCTATACACTCTGAGTATGATTCAATAATGATACATGGGATTTGGTAGAATTGCCTCTTGGGGCAAGAAGGCCATTGGTACAAAATGGGTTTACAAGCTCAAACGTAAAACGGATGGCAATGTTAAGCGATACAAAAGTAGGCTTGTTGCAAAGGGTATGCACAAGAGAAAGGCATTGACTATGGTGAAACCTTTGCACCCACATGTCGTATGACTACCATGAAGACTATCATTGTATTTGCAGCACATAAAAGGTTGGAATGTATGTCATTAGATATCAAATCTGCTTTCTTGAATGCAGATTTGAATGAGGAGGTCAATGTATATATCAGCCTCATGGTTTTGTTCAAAAAAGTCAAGAATCAAAAGCAGATTGAGGAAAGCTTTATATGGTCTTAAGCAGATTGAGGAAAGCTTTATATGGTCTTAAGCAGGCTCCCAGAGCATGGTACAAAAAAATACTTACATATTTGGTTGCACAGGGTTTTCGCAATAGCCCAACTGATAGTACCCTCCTCTATATTAAGGGGACTAAGGATGTTTTATTGGTCATTATGTTATACATTGATGACATGCTGCTCACATGCCCTAATGATGATCATATTTCAGCTTTTATATAGCTGATTTAGAGAAGTCTTTTGAGATTCAGATCTTGGACCGTTGTACTATTATATAGCTGATTTAGAGAAGTCTTTTGAGATTCAGATCTTGGACCATTGTACTATTATTTGGGCATTGAGTTTTGGCATCATGATAATGGTATTGTTATGTTGCAAAGGAAATACATAGATGCGTTCTTGAAGAGGTTGCATGCATTTATAGACTCAAGCTCGGTTGGATGTTATGATACACGAGTGTCCACAAGTGGTTTTTGCTTTTACCTTGGTGATTCATGTATATCATGGCTCAACAAGAAGCAACCCACTGTGGCCACTTCTAGCTATGAAGCTGAGTACAAGGTAGCATTTACAACTACAGTTAAGTGTGTTTGGCTCAGGTGCCTTATTTTGTTGATTTGGGTATTGGTGAGTCCTCAGCCACTACCATCTTCACTGACAATCAGAACACTATGGTAGTTTCTTCAAGGAATCCAGTTTTTCATGCTCGCACAAAGCACATTGAGGTGCACTATCATTATGTCAGGGAGAGATGCTCTACATGGGAAATCAGCTTAGCTTATGTGCCAACATAGGAAAACTTGGTAGGTTTGTTTACGAAGGCTCTCCCATGAGAGAAGTTTGAAGCTTTTCCTAAAGCTTTAAAATTACTTCCCTTTGGGGACTAGTCTAGGCTCCCTATCACAATCCAAAGAGCCTGGCACATTCTATACTTCTAGTGCTAGCTCACCCCTTGTTCACATCATCACTCCTAGGGGGGATTTGTAGCCATATTTGGTAGTGAAGTATGTGACACACTAGGACCAATCGAGGCACTTTTTCCCTCTTTAGGAGGTTTTTTCCCCATGGGTGCTAGTATACACCCATCTTAGGGTGTACTTATCTTCTTTGTATATCACACATTTATTATCTATCAATTATCTCATTGTGTGCTCCCTTGAGTTTCTCCACTCTGTGTGTGTGTGTGTGTGTGTGTGCGTGCACGTGCGTATTCTTGTAACCCTTTTTCCAACATTTAGAAAAAGGATTATGGTCGGTAACCAACTTCAAAGGAAGCATGCATCACTACCCGAGAGGGTTATTGAGCGTTAGTTTTGTAGCTTCATGGTTTTTATACATTTGCTATATTTTTATTTTGATAATAAGAGGAGTCAGGAACATGAGCACAGTCAATATCAAAACATGGATTTAATGATGACAAAGACCCTAGTAAAAAATGATAATAGTATCCACTCATTGTGTCTTAAAAGATGATGAATTCTCCATGAAAACAACAATAATAACTTGTCTCCCATCATGTAATATAGTGCATACATACACACACGCACACACACATATACACACTCACCCATGTACACACGTGTATGTACACGTGTATGTACACACGTGTATGTACACACTCACCCATGTACACACGTGTATGTACACACACGTTCACACGCATGCACACACACACACACACACGCACACATAGAGACACAAAGAGAGAGAGAGAGAGAGAGAGAGAGAGAGAGAGAGAGAGAGAGAGAGAGAGAGAGAGAGAGCAAGCTTCATTTGCAGGGAATTAACTTAGGAAAAAATAATTATCATTGTTATCATTGCTGTAAATAATTCAAATTAACTTGTATCTTATTTTAATGAATCAAGAAAAAGGATTATGACCAATAACCAACTTCAAAGGCAGTATGCATCACTACCCATAAGGGATATCAAGCGTTAGTTTTATAGCTTCATAGTTTTTGTACCTTTGCTATATTTTTATTCTTGATGATAAGAGATCACAGTCAATCTCAAAAAATGGATTTGATGATGACAAAGACCCTAGTAAAAATGATGAAACTATCCACTCATTGCGTCTTACACCCACATGTACACACACGCACGCACACACATGTGTGTACATACACACATGCATGCAAGCACACATGCACACGTGCATGCGTAGAGAGAGAGAGAGAGAGAGAGAGAGATTCATTTACAGGAAATCATCTACTACTTCATTCTTCCCAAGAAGTTGGTTTGTCATTGGATCAGAATCACCATTATACAAGTGAATTGGAAATGATACCAATATATGGTGGTGTGAAAATGGTGCAATGGAATAATGCACATATGAAGTGGAAATGATGCTAATACAATGTGGTGTGCAAATGGTGTGATGGAATGATACACATGTTGGATACATTATGCGATAAGACCAATGATAGTGGTTAGTCAGAATATTTATAGATAGTGAAAGTAGTATACAAGTAGATCGTGGTGGACTCTACTCTTGTATATGCAATTGTATGGAAAGGGAGAATGATATATTACTAAAAAGTGTTACAATGGAAAGTAGTCTAGATTCTACTCTATCTAGAAAATTGAGAAACATTTAAACAAAAGAGAAAAATCATTCAATGAAGTACATAAAACCAAACCAAGATACACACAACCAATGAATATACTACACATGGAAACTAGAGCTAGCAATGCAAATGGTTCTAATGCCATAACCAACCAAGATACACACAACCAATGATTATACTACACATGGGAACTAGAGCTAACAATGCAAATGGTTCCAATGCAATAACCAAGAATGCTACATATATTTTTTGTCTATGAACTAAAGATAACAATGCAAATGGTTCCAAAGCAATAACCAAGAATGCTACATATATTTTTTGTCTAGGAACTAAAGATAACAATGCAAATGGTGCCAATGCCATAACCAAGAATGCTACATAGAACCAATTCTACTTGACACTTAAGCACACTACATACCAAAAATTAACAACAACAATCACTCATAAACAACCCTTTTGTTAGCTATATCAACTAATGAAGAGTCAATGAAGAGATTCTAGTGGCTGGAGAAAAGTTGGTGGAGCATATGGTGAAGAAGAAAAAATAGTTAAGGTGCTAACATGATGTAGGGAAGAAGCTAGTGAAGATACCAAGAATCAATCTAGAGAGAATCTCATGTCACTTAACAAGTTTCTAAGAATCCCATGTCACACCAACCCAATGTGATGTGGGTGGTGTGATTTAATTGAACCACTAGGAGTGAAGGCATTGATAGATGAAGTTTACACCATGAATGTTGCATGACTAAATGAGGTATAAAAGACTAAACACAGTCATGCAGATTGGGCATTGTGCATAATAGTTGATCCTTTTGTCCATATAATGTTTGCATGTTGGTGATATATTAATATATATGGTACTTTGATAGTACTTCTCAATGTGATTTGTTTTCTTCCCTTAAGTTTACTCCTCAAGGAGGTACAGTCACATGTGTAAAAAACTCCTCATATCTAGTGAAATGAGCTGCTAAGGTTGTTCTCAATGTTGCTATAGATGGTGAGACAATCACTCCCTTCAAAAATCTTGTTTATGCTAGACATTCAAAACAATTTACTATTAGTCTTCTCTACCATTTCAGGGAGGCTTAGAAATTTGATGCCAGTTTTTGCCATTTCTAGGGCAGGACTAGTGGTCAAATTTGTTAATGATAGGTGTATAGTTCATGACCGAAGTGATGGAGACATTATTGTGGTATAGTTGGTACTCTAAGCCGCCACGGGTTTTATAGGTTGGGCATGTATGAGATATTGGCACATAATGTTTGTTCAATTACTGTCACATGTGCTATGAGTGAAGAGCTATGGCATGCTCACTTTGTTCACTTGAATTTTGACAGTTTTTTGCCCCTTAAAAGGCAAGATATGGGGTCATAATTGTAAAAGCTTGAGGTCCCTATATCAAAATTGTATATGAGGGGTGCATTTTGGGCAAGATGCAATGTTACATTCCCGTAACGCCGCTACGGGCATTACCACAAGAGGGGACGACCTCTGGCTCACCACCCAGCCATAGAGGAAGAATGAGGATTGCCCCTCATCCCCCATGCTATATAGTGTGTGGCCTGCCGTCCACACTAGCCTGGCCGCCCATGACTCCGCATGGGCGTCCTCTCCCACTGAACCCCGGACATGGCCATCCGGTCTGCCGCCCGTCGGTCACAGGCATTACAGCCTACATGACATTACCCCCCCCTTAAGAAGAGTTTTCGTCCTCGAAAACAAACTGGGAAAACCTTTTGGAAATTGCACTACGGCGTTCCCAGGTTGCTACTCCTCATCCCTATCTGTCCATTTAACAAGTACCTCCTGGTACACTTTATGTCGGGTTTGTCTGTCACGATACTATAGAATCTTTTCAGATTCATGTGGTATCTTTGGTGGCTCTATCAAGTCCACCAAAATCTCTGGAGAAACTGCGTTCTCTAACCCGTGAACTGATTTCTTCAGTTTACTGACATGGAAGACAGGATGAACTTGAGAACTCTCCGGTAACTCAAGTTTGTAGGCTACGTCCCCAATCTTCTTAAGGACCTTGAAAGGACCGCAATATCTAGGAGAAAGTTTATCACACTTTCCCGTTTGCATGGTTGCTGACTGCGCAGGAACCTTTAAAAATACAAAGTCACCTTCTGCAAAGGTCACTTGTCTGCGTCCTTTATCGGCAAATGTGTAGCGCGATCCTGTGCGCTACGGATGCTCTCGCGTGCAGCTTTGAGCATATCATTCATTTATCAAGGAACTCCTTGACAAATTGAATCTTCTCCTTATCTAGGCCTACAGCCATTGGAGATCTCGGCTGGAATCCATACATTAACATGAATGGTGTAAATCCAGTCGTCGCTGAATGCTTGGAGCTGTTATAATCAAACTCCAATATGGGCAAATATTCTTCCCAATTTGATTGCTTCTTACTAACATAAGAACGCAACATATCCTCTAGAATTTGGTTAATTCTTTCAGTTTGACCATCAGACTCCGGATGATCTGCCGTACTCATACTCCTAGTAGTATCCAGTTTTTTGAAGACTTCCCTCCAAAAATGACTGTTGAACTTTATATCTCTATCTGACACTATAGGCGGGCAGGCCATATAGCTTGTAGAGATGTTCAATAAAGAGTTTTGCCAACCCTAGCATTTTTACAGTTTTCTTCGTGGTAATAAACTTTGCCAGTTTAGTTGTCCACTACTACCCACACCGAGTCATTCCCTCGACTCGTCTTGGGTAAACCGGTAATGAAATCCATGGAAATGCTTTCCCATTTCCGTTGAGGAATCTCCAGCGGATGGAGTAGTCCTCCAACTTTAAGACGTTCTGTTTATTAACTTGGCACTTACTGCATTTCAGCACATAAGTTTGGACGTTCTTAAACAAACTAGGCCAATAAAACTGTCTTTTTACTAGTGCATAGGTCTTCTGAATCCCAGGATGACCCACACTTGGACTATCAAAACTATACTCCGAAGACTCGGCTAGCCTCTCCGGACTAACTCTCGCCTCGCTACCCGCTGCACCTACGGCCAGTCTCTCCGAACTAACATTACGTGCCGGCGAGGAAGGTGGGTGCGGCTGTGACAAAGTGCGTACGCGTACAGCACGCCAGACCTCTGTAAAGACAAGATTATGCTCACACAAGCCATGATTTGGTATTTCAACCAAAACCTTAAGGCAAATTTCATGCCTTGATTTTGCATCATGTCATTAGCACAGAAGCTAATGTACTGGAGAGCACTCTAGTGGCGCAATTTCTCAGTCCATGCTACTAGATATTTGTAGACTACGCTACCATGTTGCATCACCAACTTGTTAAAACTTCTCCTTGGAAAGCTCTACGGCCATAGGAGAAATAAACTAGAGCCAATCTAATCATGAATCACAAGGATTAGTTCCAAAGTTGAGAGATACTTTCTCTCTTAGAGTAACATCTTGGCACAAGCATATGCTCTAGAATTTTGTTGAGTTTCTAACTACCATCAATCTACGGATGGTTAAACTCCACTCTAACTCAGAGTAAATGTAAGTTTTGAAAATTTCCATTCAAATATAACAATCAAACTTCCTATCTCTTATGCCATACTATATATGCGGGCAGACCATATAGTATGTGGAGATGTTTGATAAAGATTGTTGCACCACTACGGGTGTCTCGAGTTACATCCAATCACTTATAACTCTTTGTTGCTATTACCAGACACATCCCTTCCAGTATTGTCTGGACTCACACAACTATTCCAGTTTATGTGATATTTGAGGATATCCCTCCTTTCCCTCAAGAAAGGTTTTTGTCCTCAAAAACTCTACTCTCAAGCGGACTACGCGCTAGTGTCATAGGTCCAAGAATAAATCTAGACCATGTTTAATATCATATGTTATATTCTTGAGTCCTTCCAAGAAACTTTTAAACATCTTGCAACGAAGATGTGGTATAGTGTCTACGCACATATGGTGGTACTATTGATAAAATGCTTTGCAACAGATCAGTGGTTTCACACTTGTAACAAAGTGCTTCATTGTTGCATATTATCACCCTTCATAAGCGATTACACACTTATGAATCATTTGGGTGGGTTGTACCATCTATCAAGAAAAATTCCAAACTACTAATAACCACATTATCAATCCACAGATAATGACTGAGCTTGCTGCGAAGCCATAGGTTGCTAGATAATTGATGGTAATTACACAAGCCCAATGTCTCATTACATCATACATTCAATATAAATGCAAACATCACAGTACTTCGTGATGATGAACTTAGGAATTTCATCCTATCCCTGTTTGGTGTTGGTATGAAGTATAACTATGAGAACATTATTTGCTGCCACCTCATTATAGCGGCAAAGCTACCTACCCATCACAGGTGGCAATCTCTACCAAGCTATAATCAATGACAAGCAAATAAACGAGTACTCTTGTAAGAACTTCATAACCATATCTCACACCCAACTCATAATCACTACGGATTAAATGCCAGGGCTTGCAAAATTGAATGTTATCTGATAGGTAGAGGGGATCATCAAACTACGGATGACCTCGACAACTCACTAGGACTAGTGATGTGTAACTTTTAAGTTACTCCACTCTCCTTGCTTATTCCATACCATCGAACAAATCGGTCCCTCGATTTGAGCAATATCAACATATTTATGAGTACCTCGATACTTATGGATTGTGGTTCGGTAATTTAAAATGTTGATCTAGAGTATCTTTCACTCGAGGATCTTAATGTTATTTGCAGTTATGTATTAGTAGTAAGTAACTGCGTACCCACTATCATCACACTAGTAGCTCCATACTAGTCTGTGAGTAACTCCGTACCCAATGGTGTACCTCCCCCGAGTGGGAGTACCATATACAGCCATCTATAAACAAGATGCTTAAGTCACTTGCTGCTAAGAAGTGACTACACAAATTGACCCCTCCATTGCACATTGCAGTACAATTTTTGGTATTACAACACGAATTTTTGGACGTCCTTATCATAGAGGTCAACTCAAAAACTAGTGCATAGGTCTTGTGGAGTCTCGGCTGACCTAACCACACCACTGGTGACTTTCTACAAAAACGTGGCGCCGAAGTCACCACCTATGTACTTTAACTCCGTAAAGTACATGGTCTTCATCTATCATCTATGGAAAGTTGTAAAACATTCCCGCGAGATGGATTTTTATCACCCTAAAATTATTGTGCGCTATTTTAGTGTGAAGAGTTTTTTTCCTGGGTACCATGGTTTACCCCAAGCTCATCTGTTGCTAAATTCTCCGATTTAACAAAAGATATGTCTGCCTCCGAACACTCCAGTTCAGCCCCAGACTTTGAGTTTACTTCTTAACACTCCGGTTAAGTCAAAACTCACCAGATACAGTAGGATTTACCACTAAGCTCTCCGGCTTAGCCTTCTATCCTAACTCAGCTCGAGTTTATGTACACTACATATGTCGGATCCGATACTAACAACAACCAGGCTCATCTGGAGTGAGATACTACTCACTATTGCCATGTAAAACCTTATTAAATCCTAGAAATGCTCCACTCATTCCTTAGGGGTCATACGACTTATAGGGTTTACACGCACATGAACTTTGTAAGCAAAATAGCCGGTCATGCAATATTACAATTGCTTAGTAGGAAAGTAATATATTTCCCAAATTTATACGGTAGCAACTAACATGTGCTCACAATCGCACACTTATGTTGAACATAGGCAAGACTACACTTGCAAAATGCTATAGGGCGTCCCCCATGCATGAAACTGTCCAACCAAGCTAGTCTTACTGCTAACCTCTAGATTTAGATCACTCCGGAACTAAATCACTCTGTTAGCACTAGCACACCATCATGGTCTTGCTACCTAGAGCTTCTCCGAACTCTGTAACTGGGTTTTATCCCAACTTATGGCTATATTTGGTAATTTTCAAAGTTCAAATTTTATCTTGCACACTTTATCACTACGGACAAGTGTACATACAGACCTGCCAAAGAGTCAAGTTACATGCACAAGCCTTGGCGTCCCATTCCACCCAGACTACAATTGATTCCGTGAGAATTTGATGTCCCATACCATCAAATTACCACCCAACCAACTGATGTGACATATAAAAAGGCTCTTTCCCCCCTCGAAAGATCACCACAAACTCTCGAGCAGTGGGATGTCGACGCATGGCAATAAAAAGAAGAGAAAACCATGCTAGTAAGTTTAAGAACAGTTCTCTTCGATCTATAAGGGCATTGAGCATTACATCTCAAGACTATACCCCTTCAGATTTACCTTTGATTTCTACAAATCAATCCTAAATCTGCTATTATTATCTAGGCGTATGCTAATCCTTCAGATTAGTACTCCTAGATAAACCATTCAATTGAGTACTGTTAGCAGCACTGCTAGGCCCTTTATCCCAATTGAATACATACCTTAGGGATTACTTTTACCAGGCAATCACGTGACTAAATCAAACTAGTCACTACTCTCTAGGCCCAAGTAGTGACACTATTTTGTTACTACCAACAAGGGCCAGCTTGCCTCTACGGGCCAAAGCTTCTTGTTGCTATACAAACAGTAAGCAACTTGTTTGGACACAAGGCATAACCACATCAAGACTACGCTTATACATGGTTCTCATTTGCCAAAGTTTATCACAATCTTCGAGCATCTGTTAAAAGATTGTGAAGGGTTATGAGCACTACGACTCAATTAGGCTTACCTTGATTTTTCATGATAAGCACTTTGTCTAATTTGGGCACAACTAACGCCATTGCCAGTCTTCTTAGCCCAAGTAAACACACCGCGGTTTCACATTTACACTATAGCCAAACTACGTGACTTTTATGGTCAATACTAAGTGTATGCTCAGCTTAAATTTAGTCTCTCTGAACCAAATGTGTGATCACCACATGTGTTATTCTCGCGGCACTACGGCCATAGACGTGTTCACTAGGCACAACGGCCATAGAACGGCTCTCTCTCAAAGGACTCGGCACTACGGCCGTGGGATCTGTCTCTCTCTTAGCACGCGGCGCTACGGCCGTGTGCGGTGGGTCTCTTTCGTGGAAAACGGGCACGACGATTACACGGCACGACGGCCGTGTTCAGTTTGTTTCGTGGGGTGTGTCTAGAGAAGAACACATTTGTTTGCATTACAGAACAAACACAAATTTGTCCGAACAAAATTTTAACTCTAGCAAGACGACTCTCGCAAACGTGTAAATTGAAATCTGGCGAGGCTACGCTCCCAAAGTCTTCATAACAAAATAAAAATGGTTAAGAGGCTGTGCCTTGCCATATCTTTCCTCCCCATTCAAGAGAGGATATGTTGAATTCTTTCATTTTTAATTTCATAAAAATGAACAATAAGAATATATTTAAAAAATATATAGGTTTTTTAACCCTTTTTTTCTTTTTTTTTTCTTTTTTCTGCTGTTGTCCCTCGCTGGTGGTCGTTGATGGCCGTATGGCCGTCCGCTCTGCTGGCCGCCCGCCTGGCCTTTGGCTGGCCGCCCGCCGCCCGCTGGGCGCCTAAGGGTGGCCTGGCCGGCTGGCCGGCCGCCTCAGCTGGCCGCCTAGCTGGCCGCTGGGCTGGTCTGGCTCTGGCCCCTGGCCGCTGAGGCTTTTCGCCCAGACAAACGGCGCACGCACCTCAACAGCTCGCACATTTGTTCTCTTCTCCGCCTTCAGCAAACGGCGCACGCAGCAACGGGTGCTCTTCGCCTCCAGCAGCATCTCCACACGGTGGGTCTCTGTCGTGGGCTGGTTATCGCTGACAATGGGGCTGGTTTCGCCCCCCACTCCCACACACGGTGTGGTCTGCGCCATTGCTGACAACGGGGCTGGTGTCGCTGGCAACGGGGCTGGTGTCCGCTCCCCACACACAGTCGTGTGTTTCAACCCATCGGGTCTGCGCCCCTGTGTGTCCGCTCCCCACACACGCAAGTCGCCCCCCCAGGCTCTTCCACGCAGCCGTGGGGCTCGTGGGCTAATTCCGCAGTGGGGCTGCGCTTCGCTTCACATCAAAGCGGGTTTTCCATGGGCTCTGCGCCCCCCCCCTTTTTTCCACACAGCTTCAACGTACTTTGGCAGACATTCAACGCAGAAATTTCAATCGTATAGAAAAGAAAACGAAAATTTCTTACCTCCATTGCTTGCTGTGTGTGATATAGTGTGTGGCCTGCCGTCCACACTAGCCTGGTCGCCCATGACTCCGCATGGGCGTCCTCTCCCACTGAACCCCGGACATGGCCATCCGCCGTCGGTCACAGGCATTACAGCCTACGTGACATGCAATGTGCATCATTCTCGAAAGATGGATCAATAAGGGTTGTCCAAAAATTATAGTTTATACATAGTGATGTATGTGGTCCTATGAGGACACCACATTGATCCAAGGATATCTCTACTTTGTGACTTTTATTGATAACTACTCTAGGCACACTTGGTTGTATCCCATTGAAAGCCATGTCAGAGGTTTTTACATGCTTTAGACACTTTGTTTCTATGGCTGAAAATGTGTCTACATGTAAAGTTGGCACCCTTCATATAGATCTAGGGGGAAGTATGTGTCAAATGAATTTCACGTATATATGGTTGAAAGAGGCATAAAAAATCAATGTACAATGGCTTACACACCTTGGCAAAATGGTGTGGCTCTAAGAGGAAAAAAATATCTCTTATGAAGATGGCATGTTGCATGGTTAAAAGCCACAATTTGCCTCATATTTGTTGGTTGGAGGAAGTTATGTGTGCCACACAGATGCCCCACAAAGGCCTTACAAACAATTACCCCTTATGAAGCTTGGAATGGTAACAATCCCTTTGTGGCTCATTTTCATTTGTTTGATTGTCTTGCTTATGTTCTTGTACCTTAGCAACAACATAATAAGCTGGATGATAAGGTGGTAAAATGCATTTTTATGGGATACAACTCAGAAAGCAAAGGGTATTGACTCTACCATTTGACTACAAAGAAAATTTTGGTGAGTAGAGATGTTATCTTTGTTAAGAACTCAATTTAGCCCATGATTTTATATAAAAAAATAGAAAAGGTATGCTCACATGACATCTTTGATACACTCCTTCCTTTGTACAATGATGGCGTAGCCATATGTAGAGCAAATGAATGCTCAACAAGGTGCTACAAATCAGCCCAAATTTTAGCCCACAAATCAGATTATTGATGAGGCAATTGTGGATGAGGTAAGACCATACATGTGTCCAAGAGTGCCAAAATGGTTAGTGCAGATATTGTGGGACAATAAATTAGCACGATGGTGGTTGCCATCACGTCTATGCACCCCCACTTCCTGCATTGTTCGAGGCCAATAGCTATAAACAAAGCTTTTGCTCTGTATACTCAAGGTCTTATCCATCGGTCTCTACCCTCTACTATGCTTGACGATGACCACACTAGCTTCGTACAACCAACACCAACTACTTTTTTACACTACCACACTGCTTTACTATGCTTGACAATGGCCATCACTCTGCACTCTCGAGGGAGGACAACCATCGGGGTTGCTATGCTTGATGAGATGGCCCTACGCTCTTTGCTCACTGCCCTCAATAATGGCTACCTATAGGAGGGCCAAGCACGATGACAATGTAGCCATAACCCTGATGCTTTGTGCTTTAATAGGCCACCAAGCTTTTATTCTATGGTAAGGATACACCACCACTCTACTCTTGAGACTTAACGATGGTTTACAAGGCTCTGCTCTTGTGTTGATGATAGCCACACCTGCCGCTGTTGTTGCGAGGACGACGGTAGCCACCTAGCTATGCTCCACCCAAATGTTGCTCTCTATTACAATTGAGGGACGTGCAGCATTAGCTACCTAGTGCTCAAGATAGCTAATGGGAGGGCCAATGAGGAATCATGGGCTCTGCATGTACCGTAGGGCCGATCATTGGTTCTCTGTGAAAACTTGGGACACCATGTGATGGTGTTGTAGTGGTTGGAGAGACAGGCAGTCAAAGGCTACAACAATGAGGGTGCCAAGAAACATCGTATAAGGAGGTGTAGAGCATGTTGAAAAACATAGTTCCAATAGGGAGATAAAGTGTTTAAAAATAGTGTTAAACCCAAGGTGAGGATAAAGGAGGTAGTGTTATGAAGCCTCATGAGAGAAATGAGGAGGGGATGTGGGTGTGTGGGGGGGAAGATAGAATCCCCCCCATCCCATCATGGTCTTCAGCCAAAAATCTACATAACTATAAATGATATAATTAAACCTCTCTAATCAAGATAAATAAATGCTTAAATAAGATACTAATAATTGGTAGATACAAGCTTAATATCAAATCATGAGACACTAATGAAGACTTAGAGACACTAATGAAATTCTAAACAAGCTAAGCATTAGAGAAGGAGAGATTGAAATGAGCCAAAACCAAGTGTGTGTGTCCTCTTCCATTCATAAGGAGGTGTTTATACAGAACAAGCTAAGCATTAGAGAAGGAGAGATTGAAATGAGCCAAAACCAAGTGTGTGTGTCCTCTTCCATTCATAAGGAGGTGTTTATACAGAAAAGGTAGGCCTAAGGTTTTCCCACTCAACGTTAATCCTAATCACCATGATCCACATTTGTCCCCCCAAATGGTATCAAAAGAGACCCATTTAAGCATCTACAACATCCTCTACAATGCTTGCTAAAAATTTACAAAGCTTCTTGAAAATCCATACATCGATTATACTCATTTCAAAGCATATTATATGTACATGGATTATACTCATTTTAAAGCATATTATATGTACATGGATAACAAACATGAAATTGTAGAGGCTTGCAATAAAATTTTCCTAACATGTTATTTTGAATGGATGCAGATTGGTAGGTATTTCATGTCTAAGTTGAATTTAGGTATTTTTAAAGATTTTTTAATGAATGGTATTATTGGTGAATGTGTTTGTGTCTATTTTATATTGTTATGTGGATCTTGTAACTAACATGTGTTTGTGTCTATTTTATATTGTTATGTGGATCTTGTAACTAACATGGTTGACATTTGGGAGATAGGGAGTAGTATGATGGCATCGACTAAGGGCGAGGTGCTGTGTTGATGATGGTCTATACATAGTGCGTGAATACCCACTTTGGTGTTATACTGAGATTTATTTTGGTTGGCTGTGCCTCATTTTTGGAATTTATATTATTCCCCCACCAGTTTGTATGGTTGGCAATTCATATTACCCCCATTTTGTATGGTTGGGGTGTTGATTTAAATGCTTACATGCTTTAGTCATTTATTTTATGCAAAAACCTTATGTATGGACATTTAGTTATTTATGTAAAGGGAAACCCAATTTCGACAAGCATGGACATATAGTTATTTATATAAATGGAAGCCCAATTTTGGCAAGTAAAGCTATTATTAACAATTTTGCCAGTACAATTTTAAATACCCACACGAGAAGAGGGGGCCTCTCACACGTTGGCTTGAGGGGGGGAGGGGGGTTGCACCTAATGCTCTTTGTCTTGTGCTTTAGCTTGGGTTGTTAATTTGCTTATGTCAATTATTCAAGGTATGGCTCTAGACATGTATGTGGTTGATTAATATCTCCTTGTCCAAGATCGTGTTAGCTAATTGTTGACTTATCCTATTTTATAAACTCATGTTACAACTTATAATATGCACTCAATTGCACATAAACCTCTTGCAAAGAACATTTGATTATATTAACCTCTAGGCTTAGAATCCAAAACTATTAAAAATAAACTTAATCTTTTTATTTTATCCTCTTTTATAAATGATAATTAAAATGAAAACATTAGATTGAAAGCTCTTAAAATATAGCTTAATTGTTCCTTTTTATTGATTTGAAATGAATGAGATGAAATTTTAGCTTTAAATAATGAATTCAATTTTTAAGGAAAAAATTAAGAAGGAAAGGTATCACCACCAAAAAAGATTTTACTTCAAATTTGTATAGGAACGTAAAAATGAGTAAAGGAGAGTATTTTTTGTATTTAAGTATTATAAAAGTATAGTACAATAATTCACTTTGCCATGCTTGTTCAAGACTCATAATCCTCAGTAAGCCAAAAAAACAACCTAAAAATGTAAAAGTTACAAAAATAAGATACTTTTTTACAATAAAATTAAACTATTTTATATCGAGTTGAAATCCAATACAAAAAAGCACAAATCTTTGTCATCATTTAGAAAGATCATTATCGAGAAAAGTGAAATAATGAAGCTACATAATCTAAGAGGGAAAAGATATAATCAGGCCACATAATCTAAGAAGGCAAAGATATAATGAGGCTACATATGATCGAAGAGGACAAAGTGAAATAATAGGTTACATGATCTAAGAGTGCAAATTCAAATTTAGTCTTGTTTAAAAATATATTTATTTATACTCCTTTATATGGATAAGTGTGCTCAATAAATGAAACATACTTAATTGTCAACAAACATATAGGCAATCAGTTGCATCATGCTAATTATAGCTTTACAAGCTATTGCAATATCTCTCATTATAGCTTTACAAGCTATTGCAATATCTCTCATTATAGCTTTCCTTGTTTCCAATTACTCTACGAGGCTCTCCATTTGATAAGGCTTATGATTATCCCAAGCTTCATATTTAACTATAACCACCAATGCTCATATGATCTTGAACATGTGCTGATAAATAACATCTTTGTGTTTACTAGTAGATTGCCATAACTCCTCATAAATCATACATGTCGCTTTGAAGATCTTCCCATAGAGACTCTATATTATGGTCCCTCTATTTAAAGAACGGTTGTCCAAGGTCCTAGGCTCATTGGTGGCCAAGCTTTATCAAGCAACACTACAAACCACATTTAACGATTAAGAACCTTTTTTCTTTTAAATTCACATACAATGTAAGTGATTAACTCTCTACCACCATCTTTTAAAAAATGTATCTCCTCCTTAAGCATTTACACAAGCCCTTCCTTTGCTTGGGACACTAAACTATTGCAAGTAAGCCAAATAATCGAAGAAGCATAAGTATTGATGAACTAGCTCAAGCCTTATTCCTTGACACAAAATAAAGTGATTCCACCCCTAGTTAATTCCTAGACCATGATACCCCATTTATAATATAACAAGATTAGGTATCCTAAGGATTTAATTGAAGGTCTTGATTAAAAAACCACCCTTCTCCCCATCTCCACACCTTAGTACGACGCTAGCCTTGGTTTTGCACAAAGTATACAATCTGTGGGTCTTATACTTATTATTTTATATTCATGGATTACTTTTTAACATATCATTGTAGTGTCATCATTAGCTAGATCATCTCAAACAAATAATGATTTGTAGTTTTTTTTTCCTCTTTCTACTGTAAAATCCAATGCAAGGGTTGTATGAAGGCCATGACTTTTAGTCTGTAAGCCCAATTCTAATGTGCATTGCTTCTTGCTCTAAAATATCATGATATTTCACATTTTAATTAAGATGGAGGTATCAAACCAATTTTTTTTAATGTACATTAACTTAGAGATAAAAAACCTCCCTATCATTTGATTTCAGTGTCTTAGTCCATTGATAATTTGGATTGATGCACATTCCATACATTGATAAAACCTTTTCAACAAACTCGCACTTAGAAATCTATTCATTTAGCTTTGGAATGTGGTTTAACATCTACAATAGCAACTATTACAGTTGCATTAGGCTCACCATTTTTAATCTCAAGTTTCGCTAGAGTAGTGGAGTCAAAATAGTTCAATAATATACGAGCTTTTAGTTTGAGTAGCGTAAGGAAATTGCTTTGCTAGTAGAAGGGGGCGAGGTATTTAAGGAACTCAGAGGCATAAAAAGGTCCTCCCAAATCTGAGTGATATCTTCTCTCATAAGTTTAAACAAATTTACATGCACACGTCATTACTTAATGGAAGAGGATTACAACAACTAAAAATCAACAAGCAAGAAAATAGTCAAATTCAAATACCTTAGCATCTTTGAAACGTTTCCGAGCCATACTTGAGAAATCACGTTTCATCAGAGCAAGCTTTCATACAATATAAACAAAATCAACACCCAATTTTAAATGTAAATTTCGTACTTAAACATATAATCACTTCTCTATCTCTTCTCTTCTCTATATTATCTTAAGGAAGAGTTTCACAAAACTGCCACGTGGCAAGAATTTGGAGGTTCGGGAAGAGGAGGACGAGATTTGGGTAGAATTTGATTTTGGAAGCCTCAAAAGATGTGAGAAGCAGGGGTTCCCAACTAGTATTAAAAAGCATAAGTGGGGGACTCATTCATAGCATGAATGAAACCAAATTGATTAAAACCTAATATAACAAAAAGTTCCCCAAATGTACTTATATGAACTTTGACTGCTTACTATGTTATAGAGAGAGAGAGAGAGAGAGAGAGCAGGATGAGGTCCTCTGAGGTTATCACCAACGAGTATTACAGACCAGGTTTCCACCCGATCAGGTTGCGGGCTTTCGCTGTGGCGGCTGCTCTCACCGTCTTCACGAGCTCGCAGGTGTGTGTGTGTGTGTGTGTGTAGTCCTCTCGTTCATATGCATAGAGGGGATTCTCTTGCACGACTGAAAAGTAAGCTTCTACAGAAGCAAGATCCAAAAATTAGACGTAGTGCTGAGTGCTTGATTTGCTATGCCCATTTACCAGAAATTTTTGGGTATGTAAGATGGTAAGAGCATGCTTTTGGTTTTAAAACAGTCAAAGGTAGAGGAAGAGGAGGAAGTGGCGTTGTATAACAGCAGTCCAGGCCCAGGAAAGCAAGTCGAATTTCCATGTGTCGGAAAACCATGACGTTTTCAATAAGGTTACAAGAGAACAAGAGAAGTAATGTCTTTTGAAAGGCCTGCCATGGGGATCAATGGGGATGGAAAAGCAGTACAAGGATTCCATGTCATACTAAGCCATGGAAAAGACTAAAAGAAACAAAAAAAACTTATACAAAAGATTAGACTAGTTGTTTGTCTATGGCATCATCAGCATCATCATAGAGAGCATGTGGATACATGTGCGAGCACATATTTGTATTAGTACATAGGAGAGTTCATATGTGTGGTATCATCCTCATCCATCCAGATTATCAGCATATGATTGTTGGGAGGCTTGCCATATCCACCACGCATGGGGGAGTATCCCTTGCCAGAGAATCTTTTTGATTTGGAGATGCTGTGTAAAAGACTGTTGTGAAGTGGCAGCCCGTGGATGTGTTGAGTGTGCTGTAGCTGGCAAGCGCGGTCCAAGGTGACTCGAGGTAGTCGAGATGTGGGCTATGGATCAGTTCACTGGGGTGAGTGATCCTCCTGGGTGGGTCAGCGGGCTTATGGGTCACCGATTGTTGTTGCTATCTTGTACCCGGAAGACGCCAGTAATGGGCAGCTATGATGTGTCCCGAGGCTGGGTTCTACTATCTCCGAGGAGTGAATCTCTGTGCTTGCTCGGCTTTATCAGGTAAAGCCCCAAGCATTGCTGTTTGGAAAAGCAATGATGCTGCTCGATAATGGACCAAATCCCTCTCAGAAGAGGCAGTGGAATTTCCCCCTGTGCTGGGCATCTGCAAATGTAGTGCTCCTCCATCTTGACTTTTGTAGAGCAGAGTCTACAAATCCTATCCTCTTTGGCAATGCCATGTGCTCTAATGAGACAATGAGATGAGACTTGAATATGCCGAATTGCGATCCACGTGGCATGTGACATATGCCTGTGTAGATATTCCGGGCTGTGGATGAATCCATTTGCTCTGACCCTCAAGAAGTCATCTTTGTAGACCTGCATCTTCATGGGTAGCTCCAAGGGCACAAGCCAAGTGGTGTGGTGTGGTGGTGTAGGCTAAGGAGATCAGATTTAATGATCCGGACGGTAGCATACCGTACCCATGAGCCTTAAGCCTCACTCCTACGTGGTTCCATGTTGGGTAGTTCTAGGGCTTGGGCATGGAGGACCTCACGTTGGTATTGGAGCCTCTATTTGACACGCAAAGGGACCTTGAACACGGTGGTTGTGGACGTGGCTAAGAAGCCATGGGTTCTCCAAGAGAGGGAGAAAGAAAACCCAAAGATGGTTACGGATTCGTTTATGTGCATGAATCTCACAAGAGGGAGAGGGAGTGTGGCTCATATTCGTGTGGGAGAAAACACAGGCTCTGTTTTATGGACTGCATAGGTGGCCAAGTAGCTAGGGCAGGGCCCTAGGGCTAGCGTGTGGGCTGGCCAAACCAGCCATGCCAGCTGTGCAAGGCAGGCAGGCCAAAGTCAGCCACACCTGGCTGCCAAGCCAGCTACGCCTGGCTGTGCTGTGGGTGGTGCCTATGGCTAGGTGGTGCCCTTGATACCATGGTAGAGGCAGCTAGTCGGCTACGCCTAAAGCCAGGTAGGTAGCGTGTATGGTAGCATGGCATGTGCCGGGGGTCAGTGTACAGTTGCTGCAGCGCAAGAAAGTGCTATTGATTGCACAAGGTGGGCAGTGGCCAGCACACGGGCAGAGAAATGGATAGGTATAGGGCAGGGAAGGGGCAAGTTGGGCTGTTATAAAAAGCAAAGAGGTGGTGGTAATGGCGTGAAGAATAAATGGGAGGCGTGGAGTAAAAAGCAAGAAAAAGCATGGCTAGCTTTTTCTTGTGCTAAAAATGGGGTTTCTTTGGTCTTGCTGTTTGGTTTGACAAATGCTCCAACTACTTTGTTGCAGCTGATGAATGATTTACTCCGTCCATATCTGGGAAAATAATCCTAGATGACATACTTTTTGATAGTAAGTCATTGCACAAGCATGTGTGGCATCTCAGGACTGTCTTGTAGATATTGAGATAGGAGAAGCTCTACGCAAAGGACTCTTATTTTAAAATAGAGCTCCTTTATTTGGGTCATATCATCACTTAGGAGCTATCTCTCTCTCTTTTCTCTGTGTCTTTGTTGGTGTGTGCAATCAAACATGGAAAAAGTCGGAAGATTATTCTCTTTAATCCAAATTTTGATTCAAGCAAGGTGTTGCTTGTCAATGCCAAATTTTGATATAAGCATGGGGCTTTTAGTCAATTCCAAATTTGTTTTTTGCAGGGAATTTTAACGACTCTATCACAAAGTGGAGGAAAGTACCTCTATGATTATGGAACCGTCCCTTTTTTGGCTGAATTACTAAAAGTAAGTCATTCTCTTGATCCAAGGATGGAGCTGCCCCTTTTGGTTTGAACCTGCATTTTCCATCGCTAATTTATGTCATTTTTGCAGCTGGCAGTAAGCATATTTCTGCTTTGGAGAGAGGAGACAGCCATTGGCATCCGAAAAATGATAGACTGGAAAACCCTTCGGCTTTACCCAATTCCCTCTCTTATCTATCTTGTACACAACAATGTGCAGTTTGTGACCTTGACTTACGTTGATACGTCAACCTACCAGATAATGGGAAACTTGAAGATTGTTACCACTGGTATACTCTTCAGGTGCTTTGATGAATAGTCTAACTTGGTTTTTAAAGGCTTTGATTATAGTGGAGCCAACTTCCTTAAACTTAATACCCATTTCATGCTCTTTAACATTGGTTCTTAATAGTGGTGAAAACATGTGTTAGATGAACCTGCCCTTCTTAGGATACAAATTAATATTCTAGGTGGCGATTCGGGGGGACATACGTGCAAGATATTTACATACAGATCAATATTTACGAGTATCCTCCTTAGAACACAAGCCTTTTGGATTCTTTATCACCAAAAAGGAAGTTTGAGTACAAAGCTTTTCGGGCACCCAGGCATAACTTCACCAGTGGAACTGGATTCTCAAGTCAAGGGAAAACAGATATCAAATAACTTGATGACGATTTTTACTGTTGGCAACCTACCAAGAGGTCCCCCAAAGCTTCCACGGCTGGCAACCTACCAAGCAGGTTCCCCAAAGCTTTCTCTGCTGTCAACCTACCGAGATGGTTTTCCAAAGCTTTTGGAGCCCAAAAATGTGTATTCTCTAGCTGGGTCAACTACCCATTGAGTCTACACTGTACAGATCCAGCAACAATCGGTGCTGCCTGCTCCTCAGATTCAGAGCACCCAACAAATGGAACAAGACACTAGATAACAACAACAGGGTTCCCACCAGCAAGTGCAGGCACTGACAGCTGGTATAGGTGCCCACAAATAGATACGGGTGCTAGACAGCTAGAACGGAGTGCCCATCAGCAGGTACAGGTGGCACAAACGGCAGGTACAGTCAGTAAAACTGCAGGTGTAGGTGGTTCAGAAGCAAATAAAAGATGGCACAGCTGCAAGTACATGTGGTACGATAGCAAAGTTGGCCACACACTTGGCATTGTTACTGTCATTTAGCTTCTTGTTATTCTCTACAGTGTTGGCCTTCAACAATTTCGGTACCTTCAATAACCTTGCTACCTACACAAGACCATGTTAGCACATACAATAAATATAATTTAAAAAAAGGCATGGTTTTATACTCATCCCGTGCAAAAGCTATAGGACATTTTTGAGTTCATAGATTGAACCATAATTGTTAGAGCACGCATGCCTTGGGATTTTTGGGTGTCCCTGAAACCCGTGGACATTACGCATGCCTTAATTCAAGGCGATTTCCATATGCAAAAATATTTCACACGCACAAGTTTATTTCCCATGCAACAAGTAGGCATGCTAAGTTACCAAGAAAAGTTGGCATCTTCTAAAGATTTGTATGAAATTTTCACATGCAATTTTTTTGAGAAGTCAGCAGGAGAGATGGACTTAGCCTTGTTATTGACTCGGCCATTCCTCTGGATTGGCACGCTCCAATGGTCTACCCCCCCTCTTTAACTTGGTTCTCTTTGTTCTCCCAGCTCAAAATCAGAGGAGGATTTCCGCCCCTTTGCCCTTTGTAGTGGGCAACCAAGGCTGGCTACAACCAAGCAGGGCAGTTTCAGAGGAGGGCTATGCCACCCCCTCCCCCCAAAACAAAGCGGGACCATGTATTTTTGTGAGTCTTTTGCTCTAGAAAGTACTTCAGTTTGCATGTAAGAGGTTTACCTACATGAAAGCCAAGATCGGAGAGACCCCTATTTCTAACTGGAAACAGAAGAGGTCTTATCTTAAGAGGATTCAAAAAGTCAAGGCTTGTTCCTAAGTTGGGACAAGAGTGCTCCTTTTCTTGGAAGCATCTCAGCTGAGGTCATCTTTTGAGAAGCCGAGGGGAATGTCACCAGCCAAGAGCCTACCAATGGAGCTGGTTTGGAGCGCTGAGACCTCGCTTCATATGTAAACTGAAAATCAACACGGAAACAAAAATTTGCCTAAAGGAAAAAGGCCAGTGTACTATGCAGGCCATACATGTATAATGAAAGGCGAGGCAAGTGAAACTGGTGGGAGTTAGCATCGTTTGTAACTATTTGGCCCTCCTACTACAAGAGAGGTTCAAGCCTTTTTATACTTGAAAAGAGCTCTGCTTTTTGCCAAAAGCTTGTCCATGCTTTTGCTTTGCCTTTTTATGCTTTGCTTTTTTCTTTTTCCCTTTGCTTTTGCTCTTTTTACTTTTATTATTAATAAAATATTACTTAACTTTTGGTCTTTTCTTTTCTAGCTTTAAGGCCTTGCTTTTTGGCCTTAGAGTTGCTTTTTGAGAAAGTGCCTTTTAGCTTTTTGGTCCGGCTCAGCCTCCTCTTTCCAATGGTGCCCTTGGCTCGCGGTCAACCCTGTTTGACATTTTACTTTTTCTTGCTTTTTGACCAAGAATGGTGCTTTTTCTTAATCAAACCTTATGGACCCTGTCCCCATGTCTTCTTCCACCTGTGTGGTGTCCAGGCATGGATTTCATCATATACCATGAACAAGATCATTGAAGATTGAAGGAGATTGTGGAGTGTGTGGGGTATCATTATGATTATGAAGAGCTACTTCTTCACCATCAACACCTTTTCCAACTTGCTTTTAAGATGTATGGTCAGCCCTAGACTTGTATGGGTACATGCATGGGCGATACGGACGCGTGTACGGATTTGTACGGACATGTATGGACATAAATTTTAGAAACCCTAAAAATTTCAAAAATCCTAAAATTGCTCCAAAAACCTCAAAAATTGCTTTTTGGAGGTTTTTATCGCCCAAAAACCATTATAACAGGTTTTATATCAGTTTTCTTGCTACTAGAAAGAGCTTTTCCATGGTTTTCTTCATCGACAAGGTTGTGGAGATTACTCATGGAAACTTGGACTGCTTGAACTTGGACATGGAGAACTTGGGCATGGAACTTAGACATATAGCTTGGACATGGATCTGGACTTGGACTTGGATTCATTGGATTTTTTATATTGGATTTGGTACTAGCTCGGTGAGAGATAATTGTGGGTCATCCCCGTGGTGTGCTCTGCATCAGAGATCCTGTGCCTAGGCCCTAGACATCGACATCGACTTGGATATCCTACATCCGCATATCTGGTTGTTTTGTATTCATTGATTGTATTGATCTTGGCCAGCGTGCACGTGGATTATTCGTGAATAAATTCTTGAAAGGAGGCGGGGCCTGTTTCCCGCTCAATGTGATGTACAGTGCAAGATCCCTATTCTCTTCTCTCTCCTCTCTCTATATCTTTATCTCTTGGACACGTGGTTGAGTCTGTCACGGCACGCCCTGCTGGGCTTACATCGTCCTCTTCTGATATAGTATACATGGAGTCAATGTCCACCACCTGGGGTGGTGCCACTCTATGGCGTTGGGTTTTATTCCGATCTGTTGGGCAGATGGGTTGGATCTCAGAGGGCAAGGGCCCATCAAGTCGTTTGTGAAAGAAAGAGAAAACGTAGGTTATAGGCCCAAGTACAAACTATAGAAGGCTGTAGACAGATGTTTATTGCTGAAAATGAGCATGAGGGAAGCCTGTAGGTGCTTACAAGCATAAGAGACTATTGCAATAGCCAATGACCTCCAGCAGGTATGCAAAAGTGAGAGGAGAAATGAGGAGAAGGGTTAGAACCCTTCTATACTTTACATATGAGCAAGTCGGCCTGCACCCGACAGCATCCGTGAGCCATAAATATGCCATAATAGCCTCAAAAGCTCATAAAAGTGCTAGAAAAAACCCTAAATGATGTCTACTAGTTATGCTAATGCAAGGCCTCATAGAAATGACCAGTACAAGCATGCTAGGGTTCATGTAGACCATTTGGAGATGATAAATATATTTTCCAACACCTCCTCTTTAGCGCTAGAGGGGCGGTCCAATACCAGCACATTGAAGTAACACCTCCAAAGTAGCTCTCGGAAGTGGTTTGGTGAAGAGATCAGCCACATTGTCCTTGGTAGAACAGTAGGCCAACCAAAGAAGTTCCAGTTTGATCCACTCGCATATAAAATGATAATGCATCTCAATATACTTGGATCATCCCCGTATCATAGGATTTTGAGCTAGAGCAATAGCACTCTGAGAATCCGAGAAGATGGTAATTGGGGAAGTGTCGGCACAGCACAGATGCTCCAGAATTTGATGAATCCTAATTGCCTCAGTAGAGGAGAGAAGGTCGGATTTGTACTCAGCCTTGGTGGAAGAAGCAGCGATAGTTCTTTGCTTCTGAGACTTCCAAGAAACCAATCCTGTACCAAGCATGAGGCAATATCCAAATGTAGATCTCCGAGTATCAATACAGCCTGCCCAATCAGAATCTGTGAAACCAACCAAATCAGCACCATTGGAATAGGTGATGCCATAATCTAAAGTACCTCGAAGATAACGAAGAACTCTCAAAGCTGTCTGCCAATGAGACCTTCGAGCAGTTGATGAGAACTGGTTGAGAACACTCATAGCATAGGAGATATTTGGACGGGTGTTGGCAAGGTAAAGCAATGAGCGAACAATCTGCCGGTACTCTGTGGAATCCACCAATGGTTTATCATCCTCCTTGGATAACTTGGCATTGGGACAAGAGAGAGGTGTACAGTCTAACAACCCATAAAGTGAGAGCAGCTTCTTCACATACTTCTTCTAAAAAATGAAGATACAATCATCAGACATCTCTCTACCAAACCTTGAGCCCAAGAAAATAATGAAGAAGGCCAAGATCAGTCATCTCAAAAAAGCTTGGACTGAACCTGTGTGACCAACTCAGTATCTGAGCCAGAAAGGATGAGGTCATCAACTTACAAAACAATGACACAAATATCCTAAAAGAAAGTGAAGCAAATAGAAAACACAGATGTAGGCCTAGATACAAGACCTGTAAATGCTGGAAACTGATGTTTATTGTTGAAAACTGAGCACGAGGGAAGCCTGATGAAATGGGGACAGCCCTTGTATACTCCCCATGAGAGCTGGTCGGCCAGCTGCAGAGCAGACCGACAGCATCACAATAGCATATGCTACGACCCTGTGCTTTTTCCTCTGGACAACAAGCAGGTGGGCACGGGCACGGGCACGTGATGGACAGTGTGAACAAGCATCAGTTTGAAACTCAAATGGTGGCCAGCCCAAGTGTGAAAGGGGACAAAAGGGACTTTAAAATATATAAGGTTTAATAACCTTTGATGATTAAAATATTATTATTTTTGAAAAGCATGTGTTTTTTAAATCTTTGCTTTTGGCGTTTTTTTGAGAAAGCGCATCATCTCTTTATAAGGCGAAGGTTGGCGGAATCATGGAGGGGGGTCGCCGTGTGGATCATTATCGCATGGCGCATGGTGTGACGGCAGGCGCATCCTTTTTGAGCAGGTCGCCGTGTGGAGGCTGCACATGCTTCAGGCAGGGCTGCTGTGCGCATGGGCTTCAGGCAGGGCTGCACCCCCCATAGGCTTCAGGCTGCTGCGCACAAGGGTGATCAGGGTGCTGTTACTGCACATGGATTACAGGCTGCTGCCCATAGGCTACAGGGTGCTGCTGCTGCGCATGGGCTGTAGGCTGCGGCACACACATGGGCCAGGCGACTGCTGCACACACATGGGCCAGGCGACTGCTGCACACATGGGCTACCGACTGCCGTGCATGGACTACAAGGTCCTGTGTGCATGGGCTACAAGGTGTTGCTGCGCACATGGGCTACAGGCAGGCGGGCTACAGTCCGCTACGGGCACCAGGTGGGCTACAACCAGTCAGGGTAGTCAGGCAGGTATCAGGTGGAGGCTCTCTACGCCAGGTGGTTGCATGTATGGGCACGTATGGGCTTCAGCCAGCAACGGGCGCAAGGCGGGAGACTTGCTGCAGCCAGTCAGGCATCCGGAAGGACTGCAAGTGGCCACAGAGACGCAAGGGCTGAACAGCACGCTTGACTCTATTTCTCTCATCGTGGATTGCAAGCCTTGTTTACGGGATTGGGATACAGAGGATCAAGTTAAGATGCACAGGATGATGTTCTTGGAAGAGATGTGTTGTTGCTCTTCATCTTGGACTTATGTGTATTCAGGGATGGCTTGACACGTCCTCTATCTTTCTCTCTCTAGGTTTTGGCAATATCTGTCATGGAAGCAGGACATTGGTTTTTTTCGAGAAGAAACATGACTTCGGTATCGAGGAAACAGGCCTATGGTTTATGGATATAGGTCTATGGTTTATCAGATAGAGGTCTTTGGTTTCATGTGGAAAGCATGTCTTTGGATTCATGTGAACAGGTTCTAGTTTTCTCGAGGTTACATGCAAGCTGTGACTATAGGAAGGACATGAGGTTTGCTACAGCCCTACTGCTGTTTGGGAAAGGGTTTGTGGGATCCATGGTTGAGATAGAGAAGACCTTTTCAAGCAGGGACGTGCTATACAGGTGTGCCTTCTCTATGGAATGCTTTGCGCTGTATTATTAGCGAGAGTTTTTATTTGGAAGTCTTGGGTGAAAAGCTATAAGGGATCCTATTGGTAGAGGATTCAACAAGTTGTACTTTGTACTCAAATTTTGTTCAAGTAAAGAAATACCGCAAGGGGTGCCACTGCGTTTTGGGGCCAATCGGTGTCCTTGTACTATTTGCAGGAGCACTCTAGCTCCCCTGTTTGTTTTCCTTTTCCAGGTTCCCATGGGTGATGAAGTGTTTTGTGTGCGAGTGTTTGTTCCACCGCCCTGATTTCTGAAGGCCGGTTTCAGCATAAAAATGCTATAAAATCATAAAAAAATGGAAAAAAAACCTAAATAAATATGCACATGCAGGGCCTCATAAATGGCTAGTACAAAAATGAAAATGATGTAGTAGACTCTTTCGAGATGATATGTAATCCAACACCTCCTCTTTAGCGCCAAAGGGGTAGTCCAATACTAGCACATTGAAGTAAGAACTCCAAAAGTAGCCGAAGTTCGGTCCGGGGGATCCTTTGGTTGATCAATGTCCTGTAAAGCATATAAGATTGAAAAGGATCGACGAACACTGGACGAAGAAGAACACCTCCTCTCAAATTGGAAGCAAGAGGTCCAAGTTGCAGTAATGGACACATCCAAAGTAGGTGTAAGCCCAAGCGGGGCTTGCAGTGACAGACTCAACCACGTGTCCAAGAGATAAAAATATAAAGAGAGAGAGGGGAGAGAGAAAAGGGAATGGGGATCTTGCACAGTACACCACATTGAGTGGGGAACAGGCCCCGCCCCCTTTCCTGAATTTATTCAGGAATAATCCACGGGCACGTTGGCCAGAATCAATACAATCAATAAATACAAAACAAACAAATATGCCAATGTAGGATATCCAAGTCGATGTCGATGTCGACGTACAAGATCTCTGATGTCGAGCACACCACGGGAATGACCCACAAGTATCTCTCACCGGGCTAGTACCAAATCCAAATATCCAAATCTAAATCCAATGAATCCAAGTCCAATGAATCCAAATCCAAGTCGAAGTCGAAGTCCAAGTCCAAGTCTAGATCCAAGTCCAAGTCCAAATCCAAGTCCAAGTTCCATGTTCATATCAAGCTTCATGCCCAACTGATATGCCCAAGTTCCATGTTTATGTCCAAGCTTCATGTTCCATGTCCAAGATCTATGCCCAAGTTCTACATGTCCAAGTCCAAGAAACACTAGCTCATCCCATGAGTAATCTCCACAACTCCTATAGCCTTGTCCATGAAGAAAACCATGGAAAAGCTCTTTCTCGCAAGAAAATTGATATAAAACCTGTTTTAATGGTTTTTTGGGTGATAAAAAACATCCAAAAGCCAATTTTTAGGGTTTTTGAAGCAATTTTAGGGTTTTTGAAATTTCTGCCCGTACATGCCCGTACATGCGTCCGTACAGCTCCGTACATGCATTTGTATCGCCTATGCATATGCCCATACAAGTCTAGGGCTTACCGTATTGTCATGTGCGTGTTTGCGCGTGGACAAATCCTGATGCTAGTCGAGTAGGGGTAGCTAGAAAAAGATGATAAGAACCAGAAGTTGGAGCATAAAGTGCTGTTTTGGCTAGTGTGGACTTGGAGAAGGACTTGGATCCTGTCGGCTGCAAGGAGGGTCCTGTTGGCTGAACCAGATGAGGCGGCTGCAGGTGCATCAAGTGATGATATTGTCCAGTCGGCCAGCCGACTGCTGCTGGTCGGCCAGTTCTCCTTTGGTCCAAGAGGCCTATAAATAGGCCCATGTGCTCATTGATAGAATCATTCAACTCCTTAAGAGTTGGGCCCTTAGAGTAGGACAGATTTTGGTGTATTCCACCTTTTATGTAAGGCAGCCTATGGCTGTAGATTAGGGTACCTTTTTGTACCATATGAATATACTGAATTTTCGGCATTTCTCTCTCTCTCTCTCTACTCTCCCTTCTGTCTGCGTTTTTGCATCGGCATGTTCTCAGTGGTGTTTAGGGTTGAAAGAAGACTCCGAGAGCTTTCCGCATGTTACACGTATATCTGAAAAGCATGTTGGAGAAGGTGTTGATGGCGAAGCAGCAGCTCTTCATGATCTTAATGATGTCCACACATACTCCACGATCTCCTTCAATCTTCAATGATCTTGTTCATGGTACTACAAGAGAAATCCAATGCTTTTTATATTTGTAAGAGATCTTGCTTTTTGCCAAAAAGCCTTCATGTTTTTGCTTTGTCTTTTTATGCTTCGCTTTTCTCTTTTGCCTTTGCTTTTGCTCTTTTTACTTTTATTAATAAAATATTACTCAACTTTTGGTGGTTTGCTTTTTTGGCTTTAAGGCCTTGCTTTTTGGGCTTAGAGCTGCATACATTAGTATGCAATGCACAAGTAATGATCCTCCTGTTCATGGATTGTCCTATCTGGTTTCATCAAAACCGTGCTGAGCCATCTGGTCACTAGGACCGCTCAGACTTTTCCTCAAGGCCATCTGGTCACTGGGACCACCCGAGAGTTCATTAATAGTCATCTGGGTCATCTGGTCACATTGACCGCCCGACTATGAAATCCAATAGTCATCTGGGCCATCTGGTCACAATGACCGCCCGACTGTGAAATCCAGTACAGTCATCTGGGCCATCTGGTCGCAATGTCCGCTCGACTGCGAAATCCAATACAGTCATTTGGGCCATCTGGTCGCAATGACTACCCGATTGCGAAATCCAATACAGTCATCTGGGCCATCTAGTCGCAATGACCGCCCGACTGCGAAGTCCAATATATCTGGCATCGTTGCCGTCCAATGGGTCATGTGGCATCGTTGCCTTCCATATACAAATCTCCTTCGGGTATCGTTGCCGTTCATATACAAATCTTGCTCCTTGGGCTTTCTAGCATCGTTGCCACCCAAACTAGAGCACGTCTAAATAACCATTATAAGCAGAATAATGATCAATTCTAGTCCAATAGAAGAGGGCTAGAGGTATGATCCCTCCCTCTTGAATTTGTCTTGATCGCAAGACGTCCATATCTGTACTTCAAATACATCTCGACCAACCACTTCCTCAATGCTCATAAGCTCGAAGTATATCCGGATAGTCCTAGAAGTACTCCTCTGGCATCCATTTCACGTCCAACAGCGAATAACTCTTGAATTCCAAGAGGAACTTTTTGACCAGTGTCTTTCCTCCTTTTCTCACAGAATGAAACACAATCTGTTCTGGCTCTTCCACCCCTGGTGGATTCTTCAAAACAAGATCCTCTGGGGATAACATGGTTGATCTTCTTGGTATCGTGAAAGGGTCATATACCATCATTCCTTGACTTTGGCAATCCAAAGATAAAATCCATAGCAATATTCTCCCATAGATCATTCAATAGGTGCAATAATCTTGCTGGTGTTTGTCGATCAAACTTGACCTTCTGACAAAACAAACATTCTCGAATCATAAAGCTCAATGTCTTTCTCATACTAGGCCAATAAAAATAGCTCTCCAAAGCTTGAAGTGTAGTCAAGGTGTCTCTATGCTCCATGTATAGAGAAGCATGGCACTCTTCCATTACTTTGGCCTCAATTCCTTGTGTTACACATGACCTGGGTTTGTATCATAAGAAAACCCTTCTTGATGATATAAAAAGTCGCCAAATTTCCATTGTGCAATCTGTTTCAAAACATCTTTGAAATTCTCTTTGGTAGCATAAGGATCCTTCATCAAAAATCCATACGGTAACCCATAGAAACCGCATGGCTCAAGGGTCTCCGAGATAGTGCATCTGCTTCCTTGTTGGCTTTGACATTCATCGGCCACAACATGGCCTGCTTGGTTCAAGACTGCTCCAATGCAAGCTCATCATGTTCAACCACAAAAAAAAAGTCTAGAATATCCAACACTGGTCCTTTGCTAGCATAAAGTCTCAATGCTTCAAAAGGATTCTGTTTCAGCTTTGGTCCACAAAGATCCCATGGCTTTATTTGTCGAAACATGCAATGGGCTAAGCACCACTGCAAACCATTTGTCGAACTTCTTGGCATGATGTCAATCTGATGATCTTCCGATCTCTCTAGCTTCTTTGCCGTCCTTTCCCTTGCTTGTCGTGAAGAAACTGCATCTAAAAGAGTAGGCCTAGGAGTAGCTTCCTTGTCTCCTCCATGATAAATAGAGCGGGTAGCTCTAGATCCTTCTGCAATGGTGACTCGAAAATAGGCTTTAGCAGCTTCAATTCCTTTGGCTTCAGTGGCTCAATCCTTCATCAAGTATCTCTCACCGGGCTTGTACCAAATCCACATATCCAAATCTAAATCCAATGAATCCAAGTCCAATGAAGCCAAATCCAAATCCAAATCCAAGTCCAAGTCCAAGTCCAAGTCCAAGTTCAAGTTCCATAACCAAGTTCCATGTTCATGTCCAAAGCTTCATGCCCAACCTATATGCCCAAGTTCCATGTTTATGTCCAAGCTTCATGTTCCACGTCCAAGCTCTATGCCCAAGTTCTCCATGTCCAAGCTATATGTCAAGTCCAAGAAACACTCGCTCTCATCCCATGAGTAATCTCCACAACTCCTATAGCCTTGTCCATGAAGAAAACCATGGAAAAGCTCTTTCTCGCAAGAAAATTGATATAAAACTTGTTTTAATGCTTTTTGGGCGATAAAAACATCCAAAAAGCATTTTTTAGGGTTTTTGGAGCAATTTTAGGGTTTCTGAAATTTCTGTCCGTACATGCGTCCGTATCGCCCATGTATATGCCCATACAAGTCTAGGGTTGACCGTATATCTGAAAAGAATGTTGGAGAAGGTGTTGATGGCGTAGATGAAGCTCTTCATGATCATAGTGATGTCCAGACATACGCCACGATCTCCTTCAATCTTCAATGATCTTGTTCATGGTACTACAAGAGAAATCCAATCCTTTTTATACTTGTAAGAGACCTTGCTTTTTGCCAAAAAGCCTTCATGCTTTTGATTTGCCTTTTTATGCTTTGCTTTTCTCTTTTGCCTTTGCTTTTGCTCTTTTTACTTTTATTAACAAAATATTACTCAACTTTTGGTGCTTTGCTTTTCTGGCTTTAAGGCCTTGCTTTTTGGCCTTAGAGCTGCTTTTTGAGAAAGCGCCTTCTAGCTTTTTGATTTGGCTCAGTCTCCTCTTTCCAATGGTGTCCTTACCTCGCGGTCAACCTTGTTTGACTTGTTGCTTTTTCCTGCTTTCTGACCAAGAATGGTGCTTTTTCTTAATCAATTCTTATGGACCTTGTCCCCATGTCTTCTTCCACCTGTCTGGTGTCCGGGCATGGATTTCATTATGTGAAATAGAGCTAGGAGGGCCAAATAGTTACAGTAGGTGATGTAGAAGCAACACTGGGATCAATCCAGAAGAAGTTGTTCTCAAGAAAGAGAACCACTGATAGCTCCAAGGAAAATGGTACCGTAGTAGACGACTCCTCCTCCTCCTCTGAAGAAGAAACAACTCTAGGTCTTGGTGAAGTAGGAGTCGGTGACACCAAAATGCCTAGAGAAGGGCTAGGAACAACCACCAATAGAGCAGTTACTGGAGAAACCGTAGAGGTAGCAACTCCAAAATCCACCAAAGGTACCCTAGATGAAAATATTGTCTGGGGTAAAGATTCTCCAACAATAGGAGAAAGATGATCTTCAGACGATGAATCCTCCTCTGGAGAAGGAGGAAATGAAGTAACCTTTGGCACAAGAGGATCATTAGGGAGAATTGAATCCGCCAGGGTTGAAGTCTGAACCAAAATAGACTCTAAAATAGTGGAAGTAACCACCAATGAGAATTCCATAGAACCCTCTGAAGATGCCTCCTCTAGAACATAAGAAGCGGAATCCTCCTCTGAAAGCATATCTTGAAGCATAGGAGGGGAACCCAGAGAAATATCAGGCATCATCATTTGCAATGTAAGCGGAGGAAGAAATCAGTGAATGATCCGATGTGACCCTAACCTCTACTGAAGAAGTTGTAGCTGTGGTCACTAGGATTGTGTCCTGTGGAGAGGGAGAAAGAGAATTTGAAACTGACAAGGGGGCCACTTTGGCCCTAGTCTCCTGATGGTGTGAGGCAATGCTTGAGTTCGAATACCGCCTTTGAAGTTCAAGCCACAATTGAGAGGCATCATAAGAAGCTGATAAAAATTCCACCTGTATGGAAGGTGACAAAGATTGGATGATAACCATCTTGACAGAAGCATCATAAACTCCCCGCTAAACAAGATCCAATAACTGAGGAGAAGCAACAACAGCCCAAAGACAAGAAGCCTCCAAAGTTAACTGAGTCTAGTATGACCAAATCTGATAGTTGGTAGAAGTAAGGGGAGGGTTTCCAAAAGCCATCACCACCAAGAATCCAAACCTCCTCAAGAAAGACTAGAAGAGAGGGTGGGTGGGAGATCCAGGCACTGGAGAAGAAACTGTAGGAGGAGCAGTAGGAGAGAAATCTCTTGAAGCCATGTCCTCTGACAAGAAACCTTTTGTTAAGAAAGGGGCTGAATAAAAAAAATCAGCAAATTCTCCTCTCAAGCTGTGCACAGCAAGAAGAAAGGGAGGGAGGGTGGGAAAGTGAAAGGAGAGGAAGAAGGAAGATCTCTCCAAGCTGTAGATCCCTGTCCTCAGCACGTAGAAGAGGGCTTCAGCAATCCAATCAGCAATCTTTGCTGAAAATTCAGAAATACAACAATCCCAAGCGTTAGATGAAGAAAACGTAGCAATCTTGAGGAAGCCTTTGCTCCCCAGCACCTTCCAGGCTGAAATCTTCAGAAAACGCAGCAAACTGTCGAAGCCTCTGCTCCAAAAAAGAAAACTCAGGTCTCTTCTGTTCACAGGTCAGTGTTTTGCTTTGATACCATGAAAGAAAGTGAAGCAAATAGAAAACATAGATGTAGGCCCAGGTACAAGACCTGTAAATGCTGGAAATTGATGTTTATTGCTGAAAACTGAGCACGAGGGAAGCCTATAGGACCTAGGTGGTGTACAATGATAAGAAGCAGAAGCAACTGCTAATGACCTCAAGAGGATGCTGAAAAATGAGATGAAATGGGGGAAAGGGGGATACTAAAAGCATAAAAATATGGGTGCCTAAATAAATATGCACATGCAGGGCCTCATAAATGGCTAGTACAAGCATGAAAATGATGCAGTAAACCCTCTGGAGATGATATATAATCCAACATATCCCCATCAGAAAGAAGCACACAGAGATTATTGTACCTCTCAAATCCAAGAGATAACAAGAGGGCATCAATCTTCTGATGCCACGCACGGGGTGCCTGTTTGAGACCATAGAGAGCCTTCTTCAGAAGATACACATGTGTGTCCTGTCCCTGAATCACAAAACCAGGAGGCTGCTCAACATAAACTTCCTCTCCATTCAGAAAAGCAGATTTTACATCCATCTGGAACACAGGCCATCTGAAGTGTGCAGCTAGAGCCAAAACAATCCTGATGGTGGTATACCTGGCTATAGGAGCAAATGTCTCGTCAAAGTCTTCACCTCTCTTCTGAGCATATCGTGGAGCAACAAGGCAGGCTTTGTACTTGTCCAAAGTACCATCTGAATGAAACTTGACTTTGAAAATCCATTTCACACCAATCACACGACGATGTAAAGGCCGTGGCACCAAAGACCAAGTGTGATTCCTCCCAATAGAGGGCATCTATGCTTCCATGGCTTGCCGCCACTGCAGCTGTGTAAGAGTCTCCTCTGGACTCTCGGGCTCATCGATCTCCATGAGAAAGCTCATGAGAGCATTATTCACTATGTGATGAGATGTGGAAGCCCGAGATGAACGGTGAGGTCTAGGGATGGCGGTAGAGATTTGGTTATGGAGCTATGCATTAGTGAGACCAAAATCTCTAAAGAGTTGTTGAACCCACCGAGGTAGGTGAGCCTTCCTCTCAAGGCGTGAAGAAGAAGTTCCAGTTGCAGTAGAGGACTCATCCGATGCTGCTGGGAGAGGTGATGAAGTAAGCACTGGTGAAGGTAATCCCGGAGTCAAAGCAAGACTTATAATAGAGGGACTGGGAGCGGTAGAAGCTGGTGCAACAGGAACTGGTGGCTGTAAAGTAGCAGCTGGCACCGGAGTTGCAACAGGAGGAAGAGGAGGAGGAGGAGCTGGATGTGGAAGAGGTATAAGATTACTAACATCTGTTGGGAATGGATCATCCAAAAATTTTGGAGATGCATCAGGTGAAGAGGAGTCGATACCAAACAAGCTCTCATCAAAATGAGCATCATGAGAAATGATGATGTCATCAACCTCCGGATCCGAAAAGCGTCCTCTTTGACTTTGGTGCGACTTTGGTCCTCTTTTGATATGGGACATCCACAAAAGGAACACAATCGAAAATATGTAGGTGAGAAACAGAATACAAGTGTCCTGTAAAAGCCTCCTCCGGAGTCATCCCCTCAAGCGCTTTTGTGAGAGAGCGTTAATGAGATAAACTGAGGTAGCCACAGCTTCACCCTAGAAAGCAGGAGAGAGACGTGCATGATGCAACAAAGCACGAGCCATCTCTTTTACAGTCCGGTTCTTCCGTTCCACAACTCCATTCTATAGAGGAGTGTAAGGAGCTGTGGTCTGTCGGTGAATGCCCTTCGACTCAAGGAATTCATCAAATGGTACAAACTCGCCACCATTATCAATCCGGAGAAATGAAATTGTACCCCTAGATTGATTTTCCACCATCCCGATCCAAGTCCCAAAACTGGCAAAATCATCTGACTTGTGAGCGAGAAAACATATCCAGACTTTGTGAGTGAAATCATCCACAAGAAGAAAATAATATCGAGCCCCTCCAAGAGTCCCTTTTGAGAAGCTTTGTACACTGAAAACAGAATTTTGGAAATCCGTGGTACATATAAACATCATGTAAGGCGGCATAGGAACCCAAAGAAACATCACCAACACCAGTGACAGGAAGCGAGGAGTTGTCGCCGATGCGAACTGAAGAAGAGAGAGTCTGGTAGTCCTCCAGGATATGGGCTTGATTGGTCATGTGGGCAGAAGCACCACTATGACTGCCATGTATGCTTCTTTGGCAGATCCCTCCTCTAGAACTTTGTCCTTGCCCTTGTCTTTGGTGTTGTCCTTGTCAGATGCTTTGGAAGCATCTTGGGCTTTATACTTGGCTTTGGCTGCTTGAGAGCTATCGTGACGAGCAAAGTAGCGAGCCTCAGAATGACCTGTCCTACCACAGTAATCACATTCATTGCTTTTGTCCTTGGACTCCTTTGAATCTTGTTCACCCTTGCCTTTGCCTTTGTTTTTGTTGTTGGAGTTTCCTTTTCCGCCTTTGCCTTTGCCCTTGTCCTCGGCAACAAAAGTAGACTCTTACTTGCCTTTTCCGTGAAGCATGCACTTGTCATGGAGGTAACTCACGACTTCCTCAAAAGGGGGGAAAGGATCATGGAAGTAAATATGATCCTTACATCTGACTCCAATTTGGCAATCTTTACTGTCGAGACTTTCCATACCTCCTCTGGATCTTCATCCGCATCTGATGAGGATTACTCCCTGTAGAGACAAATTGTGCTTGTATAGACGGAGTCATGCATTGGATGATGATAAGATGGGCCTGATGCAATAGCCAATGACCTCCAGCAGGTAAGCAAAAGTGAGATGAGAAATGAGGAGGGTCAGAACCCTTATGTACCTCACATCATAGTTGCATTCCATACCCGTACTCATCCGATGAGTACCTTCAGTACTTTCCGTACCACTCCATACGCACCGTACCTCGTACGGATAAGGTCTTCGTACCAAATGAGGTTCAATGTACAACACTTATTTGGCCCGTTTTTTTAAACTATTTTAGTCAGTGGTCATTGCTTAGTAGTTAATAGATTAGTTTTCATTTCAGGATCACCATTGTCTTTCATGCTATTTTTGTATGGATGCTAGATATTTCTTGTTTTACATACATACATACTAAAAAACGTGAACGTACTAAACTACTTATCTTGATGCGTACTTTACGTACTCGTACCATACATGTACCATACCGCACCATACCTAAAGTACTCGGCCCGCTGCAGCAGGTCGACAGCAGTCGTGAGCCATAAATAGCCTAAAAAGCTCATAAAAGTGCTAGAAAAAACCCTAAATGATGTCTACTAGTTATTCTAATGCAGGGCCTCATAGAAATGACCAGTACAAGCATGCTAGGGTTCATGTAGACCATCTGGAGATGAGAAATATATATTTCCAACAGTTCGGGGAGAGAGAGAGAGAGAGAGAGAGGATTTCAAAGTTAGTATTTTTCCTGTTTTGCTATGAACTGAAGGATGCTCCTAAAGAGGAGGTTATCAAATCTTCAATGGATGGCTATTGTGTTGTTGACAGTCGGCACAACTACAAGCCAGGTAAGTACATTTGTATGGAATCTTAAAGTATATGATCATGATAAACCTGAAGCCACAGTGATGCTTGGTCCTGTGCTATTTACCTCTTAAGCTACTACATTTTGTAAGGCTCTAGGAAGGTGGATGGAAAGGTTTCTGAGTTTCTTTTCTGGTGTTAACTGTTGGAGTGCAGATAAAAGGTTGTGGTGAATTGAATTGTGGGAGTTTGTTTTCAGCTCGATTCGAAGGCTACCTTCTTGGGATCTTGTCTGCCTTTCTTTCAGCACTAGCAGGCGTTTACACTGAGTTTTTGATGAAGAAAAATAACGAGTCACTTTACTGGCAAAATGCCCAGCTTTATGCGTGAGAATTCTTGTCTCAATTTATTATTTCATTAAATGTGGCCACTCCTTAAGGTTGGCAGTAGTTGAGTAAGCTTATCCATTTTTTCCACACCAAGGTCTCAAACAATGTCATGTGAAACGCAGCCATGGGAATCGGAAATGGAACTTTTGAAAGGGCTGAAGTAGGGAAATTCCAGGCCTGCAAGTATGATGCAAGAAAGAGGGATGGGAGGAAGAAGAGAGAGTGGAAAAGACCGGAGAGTAAAGAAAGCGTGAGAGGAAAGGAAAAGAGAGGAGAGGAGAGGAGATGGGAGGCCTGGAAACAAGCTACTTGACCTACTGTGAACTCAAAATCTAGGGTGCAAAGGGGAAATGGCAGATGGTATTTGAGAAGCCTGCTAAAATGGTGGAGAGGAAAGAACTGAGAAACAGTGTATGTGCCCTTTTGGAAATGGAAATGGAGAAATGGCTGAATTGTCTTTTGGACTTAAGGACCTGAAATGGGTGTTTCAGTCTGAGATTCGAGAACCCCCGTTTTGGGGTGTTTCCCTAACTATGGTGTATACATTGTATATTTTTGAAGGTGCACTATGTTTGGAATGGATTTCTTATTCAATTCAAGCCTTGCAGGTTTTGTTATCTTCAATTTTTTAAGGCTAGTGATTGCGGGTGGTTGGCAAAAGGTTTGGGGATTGTTTGATGGCTACAACATTGTGACATGGCTTGTTGTTCTCAACTTGGGATGCACTGGCCTGCTTGTGTCGTGGATAATGAAGTATGCAGACAACATTGTAAAGGTACGTGCATCGCCTCCTTTCTTTGAGGAAAATATTATCACATGTTGTGGCCTTCAAGGCTACATAGAATACATCTTTTTCCTTAATGTTTTTTTCATGCTTTATGGAAAGCTAACCAGTATTGGTATTTATTAAACCAGGTTTATGCCACCTCTATGGCAATGCTTCTCACCATGATCTTATCAACTATTTTGTTTGATTTCAAGCCTTCTTTACAGGTGAAGTTTTTTCTACTGTTGTGCCAGCCTTCCAAGGGAAATGCTGTTGATTAAGCATTCCGACTAACAGTGTTGTGTTGTCACGTGAGCAGCTTTTTTTGGGTATAGTGATATGTACCATGTCTTTACAAATGTACTTTACACCACCACACATGCTATTAGACTTGCCAGTACAAACAAAAGATACAAGTCTCACAGGCGTGATTGTAGAGAAGGCTGCAGGCAATGAATAGCCTTCGAAGTTCACTTTATCAAATTTGACCTTTGTAAGTCAACTCCACCAAATGCATATATGATGAAAACTGAATTTGGGGGTTTTCATGAGCTAATTAATCTATACGTGTGCAAGTACGAGAGAGAGAGAGAGAGAGAGAGAGAGTAGACCTTGTTGGAGTGCTCCACCTGTGATTCCATTTGCATATGCTTTTATGAATCTTTGGGCAGAGGAAGCACATCCATGCTTTTCTTTTCACAAGCACAAAAAGCTATTGCCATTGCCACTTTTATCGAGGTGCTCTGTTGTCAAGAACCACTACACCCTTCACACAGCAACTTAGTCATTCAGTCACCTTAGTCTTTTCAAACGCTTAAAAAACTGTATTGCTGATTGGGTTTCTTAGGTTGTATTCGACCTCATGTGTGTAAATCTACTCCTTAGTCTTGCACATTGAGGTCTTTAGTGATTCTTTGAGTCTGTGATCATGTTTCACCCATCTTCAAGGCCATGTTTACACACATCTTCAATGCACAGTGTCATATAGTTTGTGTTTAGTTTTTTTCAGCCTACTCTGTAGCATGTACTTGTCGCTCTTCTTTTATTTTGTTTCGGTTACATGCCACTGCATGGTGTATGTATATTGATGGATTACAACTGTCTCACAGGCCTGTGTAGGGATGCTAATGATTCTCTCTTTCTCATTTTGGCACAAGTTCATTTCCTTGATAAACTTGGCCTTGTACGTGAGCAGATCTCATCCGATTGTGCGTGAGAATGCAGAGCCCAACAGAGTATTTAATAGCAATGACAAGCATCATCGTCAGATGGCCTAGTTAACAATGTTGAAAAGGCTTATAAGGGTGTTTACATATTTAAGATGCTCTTCCTCCCCTTTTCTTAGAGTCCTCATCTATGAGGATGGACAGGGGAGATCTCCCCCTTTTCCATATGTGTAAAGGCCCTAAGAGCCTGGGGGTTTATGGGGCTTGTTACCATTGTTATGGATATATCTTGTGGGGTGGGGTACGTGCATGTCGGAAATTATTCTTACCAAATATTTTAGGAAGGTACTACTATCCCACAAGTCCCATAGAAAAGTGTGTTCTCTCCCCTCTGCACCCCTCCACACACACACACACACACACACACCCCCCCCCCCTTGCCCCCGGGATGATTTACTTCACACACCCTTTTTTACCACCTTTTTTTGGGGAAAAATTAGCGGCACTTTGTTTTTTTCAATTTGCTTTAAGCTTTTACTTGTTTTTTTTTAATTAATAAAATTGAGCAGCATGTATGAATTTTATTAGTCTTTCAAAGAAATGTTGTTTCGTTGCCAAAGTAAAAGTGTCGCAAATTTAAAGTGCACTTTTAGAATACACTTGTTAAAGAATAATGACGTGTGTTTCATGTCATCTTTCATGTGATTAATCTCACATGTTGCGTAGTCTTAACATGTGTGTACTTGCCTTGAAAGTAATATAAAATTAATGAACGAGTCCTTCCACCATGTCAAATTGATATACCATATATTATGTCATGTGCCACAAGTCATTTGGCATGCTTGTTGTGTCATGTGAGTATGCATTTGGAATTGCAATTGAACAGAATTAAAAATGCTTTGTCAATGTGTTTGACCTCCTAGAATGGTTTGTCAATGTGAAGGGATGACACACCTTCATCAATTGTGCTTATGTTGAGAGACTTTGAATTTCTACAGTAATGGATGCATGTTTTTTTTTGAAGTGAGGTAATGTTACACAGTGCTCTTGTATTTTGCATAAAAGTGCATCCCCTGGGAGCTCTCGGCAGGGCCAATGGCCTTCGCCACCAATAATGTTGAAGTAAACTATTTCATGTGCAAAAGGAAATCATGTTAGGAACTTGTTTTCCTATGTTCTAATGTCATGGTGCATCGAAGTGATTGCTCATTACAAAGAATGGTTGTAGGGATTGTTTGATCCCTTTGCTATGTCTTTGTAAGGAGCTACCTTTCTACCTTGTACATCCCAACATTTAAGAACCACAATATTAAGGTTAAGGGATTGAACACATGGAAATAAGAGCATTGCATTATGCAAATGGCTTTAATATCTTGGAACTAAATATAGATGTGGTAATTTCTTGAAGCTGTAAATATAGGTGTGGTAATTTCTTGAAGCTGTAAATATAGATATGGTAGTTTCTTGAAGTTGCAAAAATTGTAAGTTTCTATGTTACAATTCGAAAACTTATGAAATTGTATGATAATAGAGATTAAGATGCCCATCCAACGTTTAAACTAGTCATTCCAATTGCTTTCTAGAGGAGCAACTCGTACCACCCTTTGATTGTGTTTGATCATGTTTTGTAATATCCAAGCTAGAGATTTTGGGTTTTACTCACTTTAAAATCTACCTAATAAATCTTTTAGAATGCTTATGTTGCTTTGCACTTGCCAGGTTTGATACATAGGCATGATTAAGTCATATCGTGTGCTTTGATTAAGTCATAGGCATGATTAAGCTGGCTCTCATACTTTGATTTGGATACAATTTTCCAAGTAGTGTTGGAAAATTTAATTGTTTCTCAATTTGGATTTCTAACTTTTTTTCCAAGCCATAAATCCTTAGATGGTCGGCTTAGTATTGGACCTTTTGACTTCTCCATCATTGCCTTAGCAAAGGCTTTCTCTTGTAGCAATCCTCCACTTGTTACTCGAATGAAACAACCAAGAGCACTATTGTCCTGACATTTCCTCTAAATGTATCCAATTAATTTATGCATTGTTGGTCATAAACTTGAGAAAACCTACTTTTTTGTGCCCACATTCAATCGTTAACATAGTCAAAATCCTCCAGAAATAAGACTTGTGAGCTCTTGTCTTTATTTTGTCTTGCATGTTACACTATCATCGTAAACACATCACTATTCAACAATGCTACCTTGGGTTGTACACATAGCAAAATATGGTAACTCCAACTTACACCCATCTTGTGTGGTCCAACTATACCAATGGTCTTCTTAAATTGCCATTTCAATTCTTGATCATTTTGATTTCGAGATCATAGTAATGTCAAACCTTGTAGCCTTTTGAAGACCAAGCATCTATTTTGACTACTATCTTGGCTAAGGAAGTGAAAAACTAATCTCTAAATTCATTAGAACATTTATTCCTACTACTATCTTGGCTAAGGAAGTGAAAAACTCATCTCAAAATTCATTAGAACATTTATTCCTACTAAGTGAAGAACTCATCAGAACATCTCTTAATGCATATCAAGTTCACAAGTGTCATTTCCATTAGTACTAGTTCCTCCATGCCTACCTCATGCATTTGTCACTTTGTATCTAAGCCTAAGTTAACAAGCCCCAAAGACTCTGTATTTATCCAAAAAAAGGGATGAAAACCTTTCTAACACACTTGCCCGAAGTTGTCAACTAGGGGTGCAAGCTTCTACATTAAATTGTTGAATTTTTACTTGCCAATTGGACACAATGTACAACAAGTGTATTTATCATCGATTCTTTTGCATCTTCCTTGCCCCTACCAATATATCCATGTTGATGACCCTCTCGACCATTGCACATGTTCTATCTAAATTTCATTTGATGTGTCTTGGCTATAATTCATGGTTATGGTGGCCAATGTTAAACTATCACATGAGAAGATGTAGTAAAATTACTTTCATGTGGTTATGCATGCCAACATTAACACACTTTCAACATGCTCCCCTTGAACCAAATTTTCTTTCTTTTCCTTGAATTAATGAATAACTAACACAATAACCTTATATTGCATACACTAGCTATATGTATCACTCCATATAAAATTGAAGGATACATAACAGTGAAAAGTTTCATCTATGAGCTACCATAAAATTTATGTTTCATTCCATCCATGGCACCAACCATGCCTCAGTGAAGAAATATAAAAGATAAAAGACCACACTCCCTTAGCAAATATCACTCACATTGTAGCTTTGTTCAATTTGACTCACCAACTTCTTGATTTTGGCTGCCACCAACTTTCTTGATGATGGGAAGTTGGATGCAACTATACACTTTGGCCTTTGAAGGGCTCGGCCACACCTCTATCCTCAATGATGGGAAGCTGGATGGATCCAACTATACACTTTGGCGATCTGAAGGGCTCGGCCACCAATGTCCTCGACGATACACTTTCAAGGTATGGTCCATATTGGACTCTTATGAGTTATGGGAAATAGCTATTGGTGGTGGATGGATCCAACTATACACTCCAGAAGTTCAAGATATGGTCCATCTTGGATTCTTATGAGTTATGGGAGATTCTTATGAGTTATGGGAGATAGCTACTGGGATCGATGTGAGGCTAGGTCCTACACATACCATTCTACTAGATTTTGTTCTTGTTAACCTTAATGTATGAGATAATGAAGATGTAGGAACAATCAAGTTTGGAGGAAGCACATGCATGTCCAAATTAGAAGAGGCCATGGAGACAGAATATGACTCCATTATGAGAAGCCACTCTTAGTTTTGCATAGATTGAGGGATTAGATTTTTAGGAGACATTCACCCCCATAGCTAGATTTACCACCATTTGCCACCATTCGCTCATCATGAGAAGTGGCCAATAATTCATATTTTTGAATAGTTATCTTAAGGAGAAGGTGTATTGTGAACAACCTCCATGATTGTGATGCCTGATTTAGAAGCCAAGTATATATAGACTTTGGAAGGCATTATACAAGTTGAAACAACTCCCTCGAGCTCGGTACAAGCAGATCGACATATATTTTATGAGTACTAGTCTTTTTAAAATTCTGTTAGATGCAAATTTTAACTTTTTTTTTGAGTAGGGGTAGGTACATGATCATAGAGTCCTTTATCTAGATGACCTCATTTTGATGGGGAATCATGAGGAGAAGATCAGACAAAGATGTTGAGTTTATAGTTTGAAATAACGTACCTTGGTTTGTGCATTATTATTTGGGGCTAAATTGGATTAGTAAGAAATGACCTACAATGGCACTTTCTTCTATAGAGGTTGAAGGTGAGATGATGTGAAGCAGTTTGGTCAAGGATAATTTTGGGGGACATGAGAGTGGATCAAGAGCACTCAACTAAGTTGTTGTGTGACAATTAAAGTTACTGCAGTGTTCCATGCTTGCAAAAGAAGCACATGGAGATACAATATCACTTTGTGTATGAGCTCATCTTTGGGTCGGAGCTATGGTGTATTGCTCTGGTCTATTACTCAAAAATGGAGAAATTGTATAGATATTTTCACAAAAGCTCTTGATCTGCTAGTCATTCATTGACTTGGTGTTAGAGGGGTGTTAGAAATCAACGCTCCATCCCTCGTCACTATTGTTTCATTATGCGGGTGGTGCTAGGTTACTCTATTTTGTAAGGCCCATGTATGATGAGTAGTCATTGTGTTTATCACCTAGGCACATAACAATTCCTAGTTTAGACATTAAAAGTTGACCATGTGTGGCCGGGATGGTTAGAATGGTTGAAAGACGGCTTATGTAGACTTGACCATGTGTAGCTGGGGATGGTTTGGAAGATGGCTTATGTAGACTTGACACCATGCCAAGTAGGATACATATAAGTGTAGGCCACATACTCTTGGGAAGAAGGAGATCATCTCCAAGACACCTAGTCCTCTAGTTGCACGGCTTGAATGAGTGGTATCCCAAATGGGTGCCTAGACCTTGAACAGGTATGGAAGCTCGTAGGTTGGCTATTTCGTCTAATATGGTCCCAGTTGGGTGATGTGGTTGGTTTGCTCCATTTGAACTATACATAGGCCGGTCTACAAATACAACTAATGCTGGGTACTAGATATAGATGGGTTCAACAACCTCCTTAAGAATATTGAGATTAATAGCTTAGATCTATCTTCATTGCACTTATACAACCTTGTTGTGATGGCAAATCCTCACACCCGTGTGCTCCTGTGAAGGGAGCTTCGATGGTTGATCTGGAATTGCTAAGACAGAAACTTATGCTAGTAGAAGCTAGAGAGTAAAGTCACCATCATACCAGCGCACACATATTAATCCAAGTAGATGATATAAAAAGACACATCCAAAAATAAAATAATGGGTGTCCCCAAAGAGGTTACGACTAGCATTCCCTCTTGCTTGGGTTGCAAATTGACCTCAATTGCATGGATGATATGAGTGGATGAGATTTTGGTAAGAATGGAAAAACTTTTTTGGCATCCATTTAGCATCTTCAGTAGGATGATTCAAGGTATTTGACATAAGTGTTGCGAGTACGTTTAGTAGTGGTCTCAAGGTTAATAATAGGATTTGGTATAAGATATTCTTAATGTTGAAAGCTCCATAAGATTTATGAGAAAATTTTAGCATATGTTACTTCCTTGTTCTAAATTTATGTTTTTATTTTCATCATCATTTTATTATTATTATTAGAAGTATATGAGGTAAAAACTTTATTTGTAATAAGTTTAGACATGCCTGGATCATCAAAATTACCTTTATGTGTAGAATTATCCTCTTGCTCGTCGAGAGAGGTCATGGTTGACTTGTGAAATATAACAATCCTTGATGAAATTTATAAAAAGAAAAAGTTGACCAAAACCTTCTCCTGGTTGATGCTTAATTTGCTAAAGGCCTTGCTCTTTGTTAATATCCCTTTGGAAGCTTTTGAGAAAAAAAAGTGTCGAAAAAGTGAAAAATATGGAAATTCTTAATGCCAAAATGTCCTTGAACCCTTGATTTAATCTGATTCCTACTGAGTGAAAAATAAATTGTTGTCTCGCTTGATGTCGATAAGAAAATAGAATTTTGAAGCTGAATGCAATCGAGAAAGAAGATGTGAAAATAAACTCCTTGATGTTGGATAAATTGGTTTGTAAATTGTTGATTAGCAAGAAATTTGAGTGATTCAAACTTCGATGAAGCCCAAGGGTAGATGTAGAAACCAAGAAATATGTCAAAGTGCTTAAGATTTGTTGCGAAATTCCATTTGAAAGCCTTGATTTAATATGTAAATTCCATTTGAAAGCCTTGATTTAATATGTAAAAAGAAAATCTAGACAAAACTACGTGATATTGTTGATTTTATATAGTTTAGATGTTAAGCCTTGGATAAAGCCTTGAAGATCTTCTCTTGATTGAATTTGCTCAAATTTGCTCTTCGTTGTAATCCTTGATGCTGAATTTGTTTGAAGATTTACACTTTGGTGTAGTCTTGAAAATTAAATTGTTGAAGTAGCCCAAATCCGCCTTTTAGATGTTTGTCTTTGATTCCAAAATCAACTCTTGAAAAATAAAGCCCCTTTTGTAGTAGTGGAAATCTTTGAATTTTTCAAGCTAGGAAACCTTAAAGTTTTGTCTCCTTTTTCTTCTTCTTCTTCTTCTTCTATATATATATATATATATATATATATATATATATATATATATATATATATATATATATATGCAAAGCTTTCAAGAGATTATTATCATTATTATTATTTTTGGGAGCAAAGTGTGAGGGGGAGGTAGAAGCTTGCAACTTTTTTAAAAAAAAAAGCTTTGAATTGTATGGTTGTAACATTGAACTTTTTTAGCTTAAAGCTTAAAGCTTTTACAAGCTTTTTAAAGTAAAGCTTAGACGGCTAGTGCCTCAAAAGGCATTCACAACCCAGTGACCAGTGCTAGGGGAAAGGCTATAGCCCATTTAAAAAATAAATAAATTCTAAAAGCTTTAATATTAAAGCTTAATAAAGTCAGCCAATGCTCAATGGTCAAAAAGTGAGGAAAGGCTGGACTCCATTTTTAATAAACAAAGTGCTTTAAAGCTAAAGCTTGTTGTGATCAGCCCAAAAAGGGAAGCAAAGGGGCAACGACTAGGTTGCACAAACTACAATTACGCTAGTAGACAGCTAAGAGAGAGTAAAACAAAACGCTAGTAGATAGCTAAGAGAGAGTAAAACAAAAATCAATAATTGCGAAGAAAGCGTATACGTGCATGTTATGTCGCGGGGTAGCCACCACCCAAAGAGGGCCAAGAGCTCTAGTCACCACCTAACAATAGAGGAATGTGGATAAGTGTCCACACTGTCGGGGCTTATATAGTGGCTTGCCTGCCTACACTAGCCCGGCCACCCACGGTCCTGTGAATAACAAAAAACAAATTCCAAAGTTGAGAGGTACTTCTCTCCACTAGATTATTTATCTATACGCACCAAAACCTCATTGGGTTTTCACTTTGATTACCATCAATCTACAGATGGTTGACCTCACTCTTAGAGTGATATTTATTCTTTGAAGATTTTCCTTAAAAAATGACTATCAAACTTTCTATCTCTATCCCACTATATCTATGGGCAAGCCATATAGTTTGTAGAGATGTTTGATAAAGAGCCTAGCGAGCTCAGATGTTTCACATCTTTTTAGTTGGAAGAAACTTGTCAACCTATTTACCCTTCCCTTCAAGAAGAGTTTTCATCTTCAAAAATGGTTTAGAAAGTTGTAAACAAGTGTCTGTGTGTAGACCATATGGTCATCTACGCCTATCACTTCCCTAACTACTATGACAAGGAAAGCAAGACACACAACACATATCTTCCTTGAGTACTATGACCAAGGAAACATGCAACACGTGTTTCATTTGGAACACTAAACCATAGTTGCCACTTGCAACTATGAAAGATGTCAATAAAACACAAATTGCTACTAAGGCATCGAATAACATCATGCCTTTAGTATATCCCAGAAGTTCTCAAATCCTCAAGAACTTCATAATGAATGTGCTCTGACATTCAAGGAATTCCTTTGCATGTTCTATGACATCAAAGATGTTTTTCTCTTATGGTTAGAAACCAAATGGACTTTAATTCAACAAATTTGCACAACTGTTACAAGTTTTTAGCAAATTGTTCTATTGTGGTAAAGTTCAATTCACCTTACACATAGTCTAAGGAAAGCTACACTTTCCTCTCTCGAAAAGTTCACGTGTTGTTCCAACAGTTTACACATCTTACAACGAAGATGATTTCCACATAGGCAACGTCTATGTAATGTATATGGTGTCTACGCACTGCTAGAACATCAAGAGTAATGTGCACCAATGAGAGTACCACTCCCAGCCCACGGGTAGATACATGCCTATCCACATTGGTCCTCGTATGCACTTCATAAACATATTAGAAAACACAAATACGTACAAGTTTGCTTCTTCTTTTTTTGGGCGCGAAATAAAGAGGAACGAGATCCACTTTACCTTTTCTATCAAAACGCCAAATATTTCCCTCGATTTGGTTGAGTAAATCCATACTCCTCTATGAGTAACTCTGTACCCATAAATATACTCTTCTCAAGTTGGATTATTTATATAGCCATCTTTTACAAGATGCACAAGCCACTTCATATACGAAGTGCACATCTAGATTGACCTAAAACCTTTGGCACTACGGTACAAAGTTTGGGGCATTCCAACACCCAATCCTTGTTGCTCCAATGACATCTAATCAACAACTATGTCAATCTCTGAACTCTACAACTCAGTATCTAGATGTGCACTTCATATATACGAAGTGCACATCTAGATTGACCTAAAACCTTTGGCACTATGGTACAAAGTTTGGGGCATTCCAACACCCAATCCTTGTTGATCCAATGACATCTAATCAACAACTATGTCAATCTCTGAACTCTACAGCTCTCAGTATCTAGCTAATGAGTCCTCCTATGCTGTGATAGTAGTCGTAAACTCAACTTTTAGTGTGAATAAAAATAGCAAAGTCTTTCAAGAACTTTCCTCAAATATTTTGTGGATCCCCCTCATGGCCAATTGCTATGCCTGAGCACATGTATGCATACGAGCATGCATGTGTGAACACATGCACACACACATACACACGTGTACGCACACATGCATGCACGTACACACACACACACACACACACACACACACACACACACACACACACTGTTCTAAAGTTCATGCACCCCATATGTAATGGCTTTATTTAGAACTCTATGTGTGTGCGTGTGTGCATGCACACACACAGAGTTCTAAAATTCATACACCCCATATGTAATGGCTTTATTTTAATGTAGATATGACTTGTTGTATGGAGCTACTTTTGAGGAAACATTGCCTTTAAATGATAAAAAGAACAACCTTGTTGTCCTTGAGATGCATATATACTCTTGAAAATATCAAAATTTATACCTAAAGATGGGATCTTCATGGTTTTTTTGTAAGGAAACAATATCATTCTGTATTCCAAGAACGAAATCAAATTTCTAGTATGGAGTTAAATATAAAACATTTTGTGGGTTATAACTTCAAAGGTAAGGCACACTTAAGACAAATTAGGAAAGGCACGTTTCTCACTTAATGAAAGAATTTAATAGTCATCCTAAAAACCTCAAACTTTATAATATGCTCAATAATTTATAGAGCTATTTAGAGCTTGTTATGTACGAAAATAGTCAATTTTAGAGGTGCATCATAAAACCTTTAATGGTGGATAAAGTAAGCTCAACCATTTGCCTACATAATGAGTGGTGCATTACAATGGTGACAGTGGCAAGGTCACAAACACTTGAAGTAGGTGGAGTGAAGTGGGAAAAATGATGGGAGCATGAAGGCAAGTTAAAATGGTGTATGATATGACATTGACATTTCTCTTGAATATTGACATGGACCTACATTTGAAAATTATTAAATTGTGCAAAAGAAGAAAAAAAGTGCCCACACTAGGAAAGGGTTAGTAGAGACATTAAAGGTGTTTGCTTTTGAGAATGCATGCGAGACATCTTGAATGAAGGAGCATCTAAGTAGACTGTGTGAATGACTACCTACGTAAAATATATAGTAAGTATTTTACATGTTAATGGTATATGAAGAGCTTTTTTAATTGGATAAGATGTGCAAAATTGCAAAGCGGAGAAAGGAGCATGGTTGTTTTTGGTGAGGAAGGAGTTGGGTTAGGCAACAAGGTTGAAGAGGGAATAACTACCTTTGAAATGGCATTAAAGATTGTTTTTGACATATTTTTTTTTTAATGGCATTAAAGGTTATTTTTAACTAGCATAAAGCAAGATTAGAGCCTTGAGTAAAAGTGTTTAAGAAAGAATTGAGGACATGTAGAAGGGAATAATTGCCTTTAAAATGGCATTAAAGAGTTTTTTTTTGTTAATATAAAGCAAGATGGAGTCGTTCTTTCCCATAGAAGAGTGTAGAGAAATTGGTGACATGGCACCTAGTCAGAACATTTGCACACAAATTCTAATAGTGGGTTTGGATCTTTTCCAATGACAATGTGGGACTGCCCCTCAATGTCTGGTGTATTGTATGCACATTTTGTTCTTGAGTCACATGGCACATGACATGGAGACATAATAGATCTGTAAGATTTTCTTGGGGAAAAGGACACATGATGAAGATACAATATTGGAAGCTTAGGAAAGGTCTAATTAAAGTAGAAGGTATTTAGGAAAGGTTTGATTAAATTAGTAGAAGATATGATATAAGTTTTGGAAACTAAGGAAAGATCTAAGTGAAGTCATAAATGAGTGGAAATACAAGGGTTGAAATTTAAGAAGGGCAATATGTGTGTGTGTGTGTGAGAGAGAGAGAGAGAGAGAGAGAGAGAGAGAGAGAGAAGGGGCCCTCCATTTAAGTACAGTTAGAGAGGTTCACCGTGAGTGCTTGTTGGCTATGGCCAACACGAGGAGGGGACCTCCTCCAAGGGGCCGCCCTCTCCATCGTAATATTCACCCTTTGGCCATTTGCCCTTCATCTCCTTCTTCCTTGCAATGGGGTGGAGCTTGTCTACTTTTGAAATCTTCAATGTGGGGTGGCCTCACCCTTCAAGTCCTTGGTTATGGTTACCTCTTTCCTTCCTCCAAAAACGTGCCGTCTCCTTTGCAGCCTGACTTCACTGGCCACTCTTTCTGTCTCCTCTTTGCAACATGTCAGCCTTAATTCCCTTTGAAGGTTAATGTGCGTTGCCCTTCTCTCACTCACTCACTCTCTCTCTCTCTCTCTCTCTCTCTCTCTCTCTCACACACACACACAATCAGCTCTCTCTAGCCTCGCCTGTTGCCTTGCAAGCATGGGAGACTATCCTTTCATGTGTTTGGATGTAAATCGGCTGGTTTGTTCAAGCAGAGGACAGCCTTTTTGTCATTCACCAGACCTAAATACTGATGATGATGGTGATCAGCCGCAGAAGAAATCATCGGATGCAGTTTTAGTTGTTGTAGTTAAGAAAGACGAGGGCAATCATGGCACCACAGCTAATAATATCGCAGAGTGCAGAATCTGCCAAGAAGAGGAGGAGATGGTCAAACTAGACAACCCTTGTGCTTGCTCCGGCAGTCTGAAGGTGCTTACATGAATCTATGCTAATTCTAACTAATCTCGTTTGATCACCTTAATGCACCATGCGTCTAATTAATCCTGGTTAAGATCTTGCTTCGAATCGGTGTGGCCGCCTTGTATTTAATTTGGGTTATCTTCCTTTTTCTTCATCAACTCCGATTATACTGCTAATTAGTCCAAGGTTAATTAACTGTAACAAGCTTCTCTCTAATTATTAAATTGATTAGCCGGGTTGCTTTGTCTGGGCAGTATGCGCACCGTAAGTGCGTCCAACGCTGGTGCGACGAGAAGGGGGACACCACGTGCGAAATCTGTCAGCAGGCAAGTGAGAGGATTGATTAGTGTGAAGCTAAGCATTTTGGATTAAACTAATTACGTCAATTCTGTCTAAGTTGATAATTTGATTTTGATCCCTGTAGCCATACAAGAGCGGCTACACGGCGTCTCCCACTACTTCTCCTCAACTGCTCCCCAGCGACGCTTCCAGGTGATAAATAATTTGTTTTTTTATTTCTGTGGGAGAATTAGCTTGTATTTATGATTTTGCGTGGATTAATTCATTTCGTTTTTTTTTGTTTTTTTTAATTAATGAATTGCTTGCAGCGATGAGTACACTATTGAGCTGGGTGACCAACGCTTGCTGGCGATGGCGGCAGCGCAGCGCCATTTTTTGGACGCAGAGTACGAGGAGACCAACTCGAGCAGCGCAGCATGTTGCCGTTCTGCTGCTCTCATTGTAAGCATGGTGCCGTTCTGCTGCTCTCTTTTCTTTCAAAAAAATAAAACGTAAATGTGATTAGAAATATTGATCCTACTTTCAAAATATAAATATTATATATATATAATCTGAAAGTAGAAAAACAATACAAAATGTAAATATATATTGTAGACATATGTATAAATGTAAATGCAATATATTACATTTACTATATATGTCTATATACATAAACAATATATTGAAAATATGTCTACAAATATATTGTAGACATATAGTGTTTATTGTAGACATATATTCAATATATTGTTTATTGTATATATATTGCTATATGTACATTTACGTTATATATTAAAAATGTAATATATATAATGTAAATGTAATATATATATATTCTGAAAGTAAAAATACAGTACAAAATGTAAACTTGTATTTGTTTTATGTATTATATTTTTGCTTTCAAATTATATATATTCACATTTACATACATGATTTGAAATATTGATCCTATTTTTGAAAGGAGGATCAATATTTCTAATCAAATTTACATTGAGAGAGAGAGAGAGAGAGAGAGAGAGAGAGAGAGAGAGAGAGAAACCGATTCTAATTCGATACATTTTGGCTTAAGAAATACATTCATTAAGTAAAGGAACCAAAAACGCAATAATGCTAACATTGTGTAGATGTCTCTTTGTTAAAATTACAGCAATGTGATGAGCTATGGTGGATCAAATACTAGAATCAACATCATTAACAAGAGATTAGACCATAATTAAGATGATTAATTAGTGAATAATTAACTGATAGCTTAATGTAGGCATAGATAATAAAAAACCAGCAAATTCTCATTAGGCCAATGCCTTAATTTATAGAGTTTATATCCAAGCATCTAATCCCACTGATTTCTCCTTGATTCACTCCACCTCTTTTGTTTGATTCTCTCCACCTCTCTTAGAATATCTCCACACCTCCTAAATCTCCTCATGCTACCCTTTATTCTCTCCCAGTAGATGCTTCTCCCCTTTTTACAGGTTCTCTCACATTTACAAATTCTCTTTTACAGCCTCTAGCCAAGGGCTTGCTCCCGCACACACCCTATTCACATGTATATTTCAACACCTCCCCTCAAGTGAATACTCCTAGCACACCTGGACCCTATACCAAGTTTCCCTCTTACTTGATAGTCTGCGACCAGTGCCTCAAGTCCCTAAACTCATAGTCTTTGACACTCTCTCTCTCTATGTGTCTAAGGCTACTACAAGTGTCCGTGACCTTGACTAAAGTGCTCATACATACATCTACCACATGGCCTACATCATCGGTGGCTCAGAGGAGGTTTTACTCTGTTGGGGCAAGTTACATTAGGTTATAGGGTTTCTCTCTCTCTCTCTCTCTCTCTCTCTCTCTCTCTCTCTCTCTCTCTCAAAAAAGATGATCTAACTTCACTTCCTTAGGAACCTCCATGAAGTTTGCCGATGTCGTTCCTTCTTCACTGGGTTTACTGTAGCATTCTCTTGCCATGTGTCCTGGCTTTCCACAGTTGTGGCAAGTGAAGGTCCTTCCTCCTACTCTGCCTCTTCCTCATCCTCGTCCTCGAGAGAATCCTCCTCGGGTGAAAAATGCTTTTTCTTCTCCTGCTGTTGAGTCGAGCCATTTCTTCTCTTTGCCTCTGCTCCCTTGCTCTAGTAGAGCTTCTTCTATCTCATGTAGCTTCAATTCAGGTACATTCTTTAGTGTTGCTACAATGTTTTCATATTCACCTTTGTCCACACTCTTCAAAAGTACTGCTAGTGTCTCATCATCTTCTACCTTTTTGCCAATAGCTGCCAGTTGTTGCTTAATGCTTTTATATCTGTTCAAGTGTGTGATTAAAGGTTCACTTTCCTTCATATCCAATTTGTAGAATTGCATTAACAGATTTATCTTTGAATTTTTAGCTTGTGTGCCAAATAATTTATTGAGTTCATCCCATGCATCTTTTGCCTATTATATCCCTATGATGTGATGAATGATTTCATCACATTTAAACTGAGTGCGATACATCCCAATGCTTTTTCATTCCTGATCTTTCACTCATTTTTTCCTCACCTCTGGGCATTCATCTCTTCCCTCAACTAGCCCCCACAAATTTTTCCTCATGAGCAGATACATGGTTTTTGTCTGCCATGTGGAAAACTGCTCCCCATTAAATTTGGCTATTTCTTGTGCCTTACTCATGATAATGTGAAGAGGGTATTACCTCTTGATCCAATTTCAAGATTCAAGGGCAGTGTCTACCCTTTTACAACTCAATCTAGTGTTTAGGAGATGATTACAACAGATTTATCAGCATAAAATCACCAGAAAATAAATTAAATCAAGGGTAACCAATTTGTACGGAATGGTTGGAGTATCAAACCATCTCCGAATCACAATCTGAAGTTATAGGGATCTGTATCAGATACCTAATGGTTAATTTGAATCCTCAATTGTACCAAAAAATAGTGATTAGTATTGATTAATCACTAATTAGTAAATTAATCCTCTGTTTTATGTGCAGAAAACAGAGTATGCGGGGAGCCCATATCTAAGGCCTTAGAGTTCAAATGAGCTCAAATCCTTTCAAGGCCATCAATAGCAATTAGTCTAGTAGAGGATTAAGCCAAAAAACACAAGATTTGACCAAACATTGAATGCTTAATCTCTGTTTTACCAAAGTCACCTGCTGCTGCTGCAGATTTGATGAAGAGCTTGGATCTCATTGTAGACTTGATCAAATCAAATTCTGACTTCACCAGCTTGTAGAGCACCCTTGAAAACCCCTAGGTCCAAGAGGAATTAGACCCATTGCAACTGGAGAAGAAGAGATCATTTTTTCTCAAAAAAAATGGCACCTGCAAATTAGCGAAAATCGTGAGCTTTTGTAGGCAGTTTGCTACACTAATTAGCTTGGCTGGAGCACAGGTGAGATAGCTATGTATGGCTACAAGGGCTTGAGCTAATGTTGCTCCTAGAGGGAGATCAAGTCCCTCCACCGACTGGGGGTACAGTGGGCTACTTGAAAATAACTAAAAAAAAGTGATTATTTCGTAATCATCTACTAATTCTAATTAGTTAGATAATGGGCTCATAAACTTGATGGATTCTAGGCTAGGCTCTGATACCATGTTAAAATTACAGTAATGTGATGAGCTATGGTGGATCAAATGCTAGAATCAACATTATTAACAAGAGATTAGATGATAATTTTAGTGAGCAATTAACTGATAGCTTACTGTAGGCATGGATAATCAAAAACCAGCAAATTCTCATTAGGCCAATGCCTCAATTTATAGAGTTTACATCCAAGCATCTAATCCCACTGATTTCTCCTTGATTCACTCCACCTCTTTTGCTTGATTCTCTCCACCTCTCCCAGAATATCTCCACACCTTCTAAATCTCCTCATGCTACCCTTTATTCTCTCCCAGTAGATGCTTCTCACCTTTTCACAGGTTCTCTCTCATTTACAGATTCTCTTTTACAGCCTCTAGCCAAGGGCTTGTTCCCGCACACACCCTATTCACTTGTATATTTCAACACTCTTGAGGGCCCCAAGTTGTGGCAATTTCATGCCAAGCACTAAGCCACCAAGGCTTTACACACCCTAAAATAAGTCCAAAAGCAATCATACTGAAACTTGGGGGTGTCATAAAGAGGGAGATTCTCACATAATCTATATTAAGAGATTGGGGGTGTCATAAAGAGGGAGATTCTCACATAATCTATATTAAGAGATTGTCATTACTTTACCAGTGCCTATCCTTTGGGCATGTAAAATTCCTTCAGAAGTGGAAAAGGAGATGATGGGCACATGAGTAAACATCCACATATGTGTATGACACTTTGGGCTTCCAAAAGTAATCTATGGCCGTCCTCTCTACCTATTATAAGGAGCAAGAATCTAGTTCAATCCGCATTGGCGGTTGAAATGAAAAGTGAAAGCTTGCAACCCAACTTTTCGTTGTTGGTCTCCAACCTCCAAAAATGCATTATGTAGAGAAATGCTGCCAATGAGAAATTGGGTGTTAGCAAATCTCACAAGAGATAACTTTAATAGTCAAGCCTTGCAATTTCTTGGCTCCCTATACACTGTGTATAAGAATCAAAGCCTTGGATGTTATTTTATTTTTCTTTCTGTTTATTACTTACTTCATCCAAATATTGGAGGTTGGTGCATGAGAGTTGCATTTGGAACTTTGCTTTTGCATTTAATCTTTCTCAAAATAAACTCACGAAAGCAACAAAAGTGAAAGATAAATGGTTAGTAATGAAACTTACTTGGCCTTTTTTAGAGGACATAATGGCCTTAGTCCCTTCTTTGTGAGCTATGACCCACCACTTTGCAAGTCTACTAAGTTCATGTGGGACATGGACCTAAGCATCCTAAGACCACCCAATTCTAGACAAACTTCACACAGTGTGTGAATTTCTCACACTCTTTCTAAGTTACATGTGTTTTTTATGCTAGAACATATTGTGGGAGGCAGCCCTAAGCATCTAAGACAACCTAATTCTACAACTTCACATAGTGTGTGAATTTCTCACACTCTTTCTAAGTTGCATATGTTAGAACATGGAAGTCCTCCGATCGCAACCACATGTAGTGAGAGTGAGCTACAAGGATGATTTTTGACGGGCTAGGTTACCCTTTAAAATGACGGGTTTAGTAGAAATAACGCTATTTTTCACAATTTATTTTATTTTTTGACGATCACTCGAAGTGATTGTATTTTACGAATCAAAATGTCCCAAAACGAGGATGACGCCCCCTCAAAAAGCAACCTTGGTGAGGTGAGTGAGTGTGGGCATGTGTGTGGTCTTAGTACATTTTAGTGCACGTGTGTATTACAAGAGTCAATTAAACACTGAGAAATGAGAATGCTGATCTTGGATTGGTTTGTATATGTTTTTTTTTTTTTGGCAATCACTAGCTCATGGCCCTGTTGCTCCTCCGCCATGCCATCGCCATCGCAGCCACAAGCACCCAAGAGGACTCCTCCATGTTTTTCACTGTAAGCTTCTCTCTAACTTCTCTTATAATCTGCTTACGATAATGGCTGCAAGCGCAGGAGTAATTAGCTAAGTGAGCTTGATCACTCAAACTATGGTTATCTCGTAATTAAAGCAAGCTAATTGAGTTTTAATCGACATCAATGGATGATCAGCTCTTTGTGTTTCGGGCTGCCGGTTTTCTGCTGCCCTGCTACATCATGGTACGCGCCATGAACATGCTGCAGAGGCGTCACCAACAACAGGTATTCCAAGATCTTCCCATTATCATGATTAATCAAGATTAACATCATTTTGATCTTAATCACATCATCACTATCGAGAGAAAACATGAGCAGGAGGCCACCATGGCAGCTGCCGAAGTTGCCATTATCCTCCAAGCTGGCCACCAACAAGCTCGACAGCATGCCAGCTCCAACAACAACAACAACAACAATAATAGTAATAATACAAGAGAAGATCCCTTTGAATAATTTCTGGCTCCTCCAATAACTTTAATGAGTAGGGCAGGGCCGTCCACATTGGGTGTATAGTGTAGTTTATGCTTTATTGTAAGCCTTCAAATCCTTCTAATGGGCTCTGTCTCATGTCTGAATTGAGATGAGTGTGAATAGACAAGTTTTCAAGTATATCTCTCTCTCTCTCTCTCACACACATATTGGGTGTATCGTGTAGTTTATGCTTCTAATGGGCTCAGAGTCTCATGTCTAAATTGAGATGAGTGTGAATAGACAAGTTTTCAAGTGTGTCTCTCTCTCGCACGCATGCCCGCGTACACACATATGTTTGGTGTATATTATTGTAAGTAGTTTGTACTTCCAATGGGCTGAGTCTTTTTTGTTTTTCAAGCTGGGGACAGAGACAAGCAGACTCGTTTTGAGATTCAAAGAGAGAAACGCTTTTGTCATTAGCTTCGTCATCCCTAACCACAAAGATGGTTTTGTTTTGAGACTCGAACAGAGAAACGATTTTGTCATTAGCTTCGTCGTCCCCAACCACCACAGAGACTAGGAGTACGTGTCAACTGCTTGCTCTGTGCACCCTCACACGTGGAGCATGTGAAAGCTGGCAGGATGGTGCTCTGATATAGATTCTTTCTTTATTAATGTTAAAGGTCTAAAGCCTTAGAAGCATAAGGGTCTTCTCATATGCAGTGAGGAGAAGCCTGCACATTGGACGTTGTGCAGAAATCCTGATGGTTTTGGCTTCTTCGATGACCGTGGTGGTCTCACAAGGTTTGCAAACCTTTGTAAGACCATGTGTTAGTGTCAACAAGTCTAGAGCTTTGTCGATCACAGTGGGAGTAGTCTCATGCAAAGACACATGCATGTGTATCATGAAAATGTGTAAGTATGTGTGTCATTCTATGGTGGGCGTGTGTGCCATGGCATTGGGTTACAGTTGTATGTGTGGCTCCTTAGAGGTTCATGGCTAAGAGGGTGGCTAGAGAAAACTTGAAGGTTGTGGCTCTTCTAGAGTGCAATGTGTTCGACGTCTTGTTTAATAATTCTAGACCCAGTGGAGGTCTATAAACATTTTCCCTACACTTGATCAAAGTGGGGGTATTATAAATTTTTGTTGATTAAAAAAAAAGTGTGTACGTATGTGTACGTATGTGTGTACGTATGTGTACATGTGTGTGTCTACATGCATGTGTGTGTACGTATGCGTGTATGTGTGTGTCTATGTGCATGTACATGTGTGTGCATGCATACGTGCATGCAAATATGCATGTGTTTGTGTTTGTGTTTGTGTTTGTGTTTGCGTGTGTGTATTACTTATGCAATCCCTCTTCCTAGATGGCTAAATTTAGGCATCTAGGAGCTACAAGGGTTGTTGAGTGTGGAGTCTGAGCCTTTATAGGAGATCGGGACTTATTGTGGTTGGGCAAAGGACTAGTTTTTGAGCCATGGCCAGTGACACATGGGTTAGGGATGCTTCCATGAGACCAGTTGGACTCAGAGACATCAGATGACATGTCGAGCCAAGATTTACATCCAAGCTGACACAAGACAGCAAAAAGAGCTTAAACATCGAAAATGGCAAACAGGTCAATGATTCCTAAAGAGGAAGACCCGTAAAACATGACTACCTCAACACGATCATCACCAAACACCACAAATAGGCTAACAAGATAGCGATACGAAGAGCAGGCAAAATGTTAGTAGCTACGTGTAAAGAATACACATTATCATGTAAGATGGAAACACACATGCAACATTTATGGAAGAATACACATCGACAAAGTTAGATGAAAACACGAATGCCATCATAATGTTTCTAGAAACAAAGAGAGGATGGAACCGACGAAGCATAACCAAGTAGACATCAAAAAGCTGGAAACTTGACTGGCGAGGGGTGTAAGATCCCTCTTACTAAACATTAAATTTAATTGGGTATGAAAAATATTGTGTTCAAATTTTCAAGGCCTCATAAGTAAATATATTAAAATAAAAAAACAAAATTTAGCAAAATTAGCAAGGTTTATATGCATAAATTAATGAGAAAACCCCTATGTGGTATATGTGCACACCTGCATTTAATATAGGTCAAAAAGGAAAAAAGATAAAATTATAAAATAAAAATTATTAAGTCAAGTGCCAATATTTAATTAAAAATATTAGGGCCAAAATTGTAAGGGTCCCCATGGAAAATTTAATTGGTATGCACCACCATATGTGTGAGCACATTAATTTAATTTATTAAGCAAAGGGTTAATTGGTTTGGCCAAAATAAGGTGGATTTGGATTGGTGGTGGTTAATTTACCCATGGTATTTTATTAGTGGTATGTGGTTTATGCAAAACAAGAGTTGTGCAATCTCTATTAGTTCATGCTGTAATTCTAAAGGTTGAGTTTAGCCCCCAAATTCTATGGTTTGTATGGATTACATGATAGGTATGGCTTGACATTAACTCAAGTAGAGTATGTGCATGGAGAGGCCCCCAACCACCCTTTTTAAGTATAAACACCCCCTTCCCTCATGTTCTTGAGAAATTGGAGAGTGTACTTGTACAAGGGTTGATTTTCCTGGCACACTAAAGTGGTGGTTCTCCTCTGGACAGTATGTCGAGTCCTCAATACTCACACGACGCAATGTGCACATGAATAGACTACATAGATTTAAAGAATACCAACATAGAACACAATGACAACAATACTATAAACATTCTTTGCATTACTCCTAAGATGTTGTTGCATGCCCTTCACGTTACTGTGCATACTCAGCAGTCTCGTCACATTGAGTAGGACGATGCAAGATGAAATGATAAGTGTGACTGCAGCACTCAATGAATAAGACTCAATGAACAAGACTAGATGAAAAGGACATAAGGATGAGGGGATATTAAAAATGATTCCTGTGAGGCGATGGAGTCCATGGAGTTGATGACATATCCTGTAATTCTAAGATCGAGTATAGCCCTCAAAATGGTTTACATGGATTGCGCTTGACATTAATATTCAAGTAGACTATGTACACCCTTTTTAAGTAGAAATACCCCCTCCCCTCATGTAGAAATCCATGAATTTTTCTTGACTAATTGGAGAGTGTACTTTTGCCCAAAATTCAGTGCAATACTTTGTGAGATCACCCTAGGCTTCATTTGGAGTTGTCAAATTCTAGAATAGTCAATTATAGTGTAAGAAGTGGGAATTTGGAGTTATACTACCTTGGGAAGTGCTGAGAAAAACTTGCAAAGTTATTGAGGAGAAAGAGGCTTTTTCTTTTACCCACTAGTCAGTGTAGAGCACTTTCAAGTTCATTTAGAAAAGGTACAATATTTGAATGCTCATAAATTATAATTTCCTTGTTATTTTCTATATAAAATTAGTAGCTTGCATCTAAACTAAATTAGGATTGTAATTAAATAAATTTTGCATAATTTCCTAGTCCAGAGACCTCTTAGGTCTAACCTCTATCCCATTTTGCATTAATTTAATTTCCTACTCTAGCCTTTATCCCATTTTGCATTAATTTAATCCCCAAACCTTAGAAAAACCTTAGAAAATTAAGAAAAATCCCTTTTATATATCTTAAACCTTAGAAAGAATAGACATTGAATACTCTACTCCCAAATTTAGAAGCCTTAGGCTAATTTTATTTCTATAGAGAGAAACTTAGTCTAAATATATTAATTTGATATAAAACCAAGTCTAGATTAGTCCTTAGGTTAAATTATGAGTAAAGAAATGTAATTATAAGTTTTAGAGTTAATTGTGAATTTAGGGTTATCCCTAGGCCTAGAGAGAGAATGTGAATTTAAGGGTGTAGGGAGAGAAATAGCTTTATGGGTGTAGAAAAATTTTCTTAGATTAATTAGAAATAGTTTAGATGAGTGAGTAGAATTATTTTGAGAAATTGGTGCAACGAATTCTAGACAAAGAAAGATTCCACAAGGAGAGTTCTAGACAGAGAATAAGAAACTCTAGAGAGAGAAAGAGAAATGACCTTCGAAACAAGTAGGATTGAGGCCAATGATAAGTTAAATTCCTAAAAATAATTCTAGAAAATAAAGATTGATTCAATTATGATTAAGTCAATTCTCTCAAGAAAAGTATAATTTTAGAGAGAGAAATTCCTGGTTAACCCTTGAATTAAAAGATTGAGAGTACCTCATTTAATGACTTTTTAATGGAGAATAAGGGCTGAGACAAAAATCAAGAGTAGGGTTATGCCTCAAAGATAAAGTTTAGAGAGCCTTGAAAAGAATAGATTCAATGACTTTTTAATGGAGAATAAGGGCTGAGACAAAAATTAGGAATATAAAAATAGGGATCAATATGTTTAATTCAAAGAGGCCCAATCCTCGAGAAATGTAAAGATGATTGAACTTGAGAAACCAAGATTGAAATGAATTTAAGGGACCTTCAATGAAGAGATGTCCTTAAGATCTTTGAGAATGACCAATGTTCTGTAGAAGGATTCTCGATATAAAGAATAAAGCCAAATTACCAAAACTAGACCAATAACAGAATGACCATTTTTGTATATAAAAGGCCTTAAACAAACTTGATTGGATTAGCTTTACGGAGCCAAGACTTGGAAATGATCCCAAGAAGGAAAAATCTTAAGAAGATTTCACTGGAATATGTTGTAGCTAGAGGACTGAGTGATTCTCAGAGTTTCGACGAGAGAGCTGTGATTTTTTGACTCAAGCTTACGACAATGGTTTACATTGCTTCAAATATGAATATGGTGTTTTTTTATTGAAATATTTCTTTTTTTTAATATAATCATGTGTTGCATATATTTGTTTGTATGTAGCTTGTGATGAACACACAAGTTTATGGAATACCATATGGTGTCATCCGTAGGGTGCATCACATGAAGGTGATCATCCAAGACCTTGACCCCTCTTGGCCAAATGTGGGTATGATTCTGGCTCAATTGGTGTGAGGATAGAAGTGACTCCATAGTGAAATAGGCAAGGTAGTACTTGGTGGCTAAGTATGCATGCTAGTAGACATACATGGCTCTAGATGTCGATACCTATAGTGTTCATGCTTCTAGGATAGGTTATAACTAATAAAAGTGACTCTTAGGATAATTTGACACTTTTTTTAAGGTAAATATGAGACATTATAGGGCTCCTCTAATCACATGGGCGGTCTAGGAGTGTGCGGGCTCATTGGAGTGTAACAACCTGGTCAAAGGATCGTGGTCGTGGTGCAAGGAGATTAATAATGATGAGGTGACACTGATGTGTTACTTGGATATTTTTTATATGATGCAGACCTATGATAGATGCATGATTTAAAAAAGATAGTGTGATGTATGTTTTCTTTTGAAAGAACTGTTTTAAAAAGGAGTGTGTGTCTTGTTTTTAAGTGGTGTATGTGAGTAACGTAGTAATTTTCAATCATAGGTGCATGACCATGTAATGAAGTAGATTTGGTGTCACATGCACATGGATGATGGGGCCTAGGCACTTGGGCTTAGGGTCATTTACATGTGTACCTTTGGGGGCCTTGGGCTATATGATACATAGGGCTCATGGGCATTGTATAACCTTTTAATCATTTTGACTATTACTTTTCTTGGAGCTCTTATGCCCAAGCTTCCATGGTGGACTTCTCTCTCTTTTGAGATGTTAGGATGGTGACCTGCACCCATGTTGTCACTCCATGCCTTGAGTGGCCAACCCTGGTTTCTTGCATTGGTATTAGAGCTTTGATTTGATCCATTTTCTTGGATTTTTTTTGAAAATTTTTGAGTTTTCTTGAGTTTCTTGATTTTCTTAATCAAGAAATGGGGATGGTAATGGACATGATCCACAGTCACTAGGCTCCACAAATCGGCCAGTTGCACACTCTTTACACCTATATTAGTCTTCTAATCTACGCCAAATCCATGCCTAGATGAGTGCTAATAGGTTTGGCAAACTTTGGCCTTGCAATGGAGGGGTTTCTTCAACAATTTCTACAATGATTTCTACAAAAGTGTTGCACCATTTTTATCAAATTGAGAGCTTCTTCACTATAATTTGAATGCCAAAAATCATTGCTATGGACAATGAATCAATTGGTATATCCAATCAAGGGATTTGAGAGAGCCTTCATCATACAAATACTTTAATGCAATCTATGCTTAAGTGATGCTTTGTTGGATTGCCTACGCTTCTCTCATGCCATGGTAAGGGTATACTTTGGACACTTGATGTGTTGAGATTATTTGGAAGATATGGAGCTATGCCTTAGAGATGAGAAGAGCATGAGTACATGCTAAAAAATGTAAATGGATATGATATTGACATACTAATCTCTTCAAGCATTCTACACAAATCCCACACACATTGTATTCACATTTCTATTCTTAGAATCCTGAATGTGTGTGAGGGTACTTTGGCATTTGGTTGGAGAGGCCAAGGGGAGCATGTCTTGAATCCGGTGTGCCATGGTGGTTGCCTTGGAAAAGTGGTATATCGGAGGATTAGGTACTTGGAGTGAAGACATGGCTCCAACTCTTGCCATTGGATTTTAAACTTTGGTAAGAGGGTGGGAAGGCTTGGCTACTAGGAGATTAGCAAGAAAAGCTCTCCATCAACAAACAAAGCTCTTTATCAACAAATCAGTCTTCATCGGCACAAAGGTCACATGCAATATGCCATTGGCCAAATGCATAATGCAATGAGGATATGCCTTGATAATATGCCAAATGCTAAAGAGAACATTGGTTGTGGATTGAGTACATAGGAAATTTGAGATTTGGTCACACTAATACAAAGGAGACCATGCCAAATGCATAATACAATGAGGATATGCCTTGAGACTATGCCAAATGCCAAGAGAACATTGGTTGTGGATTGAGTACATAGGAAATTTGAGATTTGGTCACTAATACAAAGGAGACCATGCCAAATTTTCTCAAAAGTTACATGCATGGTTTGGATTGAGGGCATTTTTGGACACACATAAGGTGCTTTTGGATGCCAAAGTTTCTTGGAAGCAAGGGTTGGAACATGCAGAAGGCAAATGGGTACCAAAAGAGCTCTTGAGCAAAATATGCAAATTAACAAAACCCTAATTCAGTAAAATTACATTAGGTGTGGAGTTTTGGTGATTATATAGGCTCTTAGTACTCCCTTACACCTTCCCGAAAAGCCTTAAACCTCTTCGTTCCGACGTCATTTGGATCCCCAACTTGCCATTTTTCATTGGAGGTCCAGTCAGAAAACAATGAGCTATTTGGGATAAATGACATCATAGGATGGATGCACATCATTAGGGCTTTCCAAGAATCCATAGTACAGGGTCAAACCTAAATGGTTGACTTTGACCAAAAAAAGTCAAAATAGAGGATATATGCACTTGATTTTGGTCAAATCCTCTTAGGCATAGTTAGTACTTGTCATCACAAGCCCACACACCAAATTTCATCTAAATCCGATGACTTTTGAGTACTCTATAGCCTAATTCCTATTTTCAGTAGTGTCGCACAAACCCTAAAATAGAGAATATTAAGGCTATTCAAAAATCTTCTATTCTTACATATTTGGATACTACGCCACAAGATCTATCCATAGAGTCCTAGATCATCAAATTCCGACACCATTTGAGCCTTCTACAAGCCATTTTCAATTTCCAGCCACTATGCCAAGGGGGCGTCCATCTAAGCAAGCAATGGAACTTCAAGAGATAAGGGAAGATAAGGAAATGGTCAATGAGGATCGTGTAAAGGAGATTGGTGATGAGGGTATGAATTTACAAGGCTACAACAACATTGCAAATGTGGCACATAGGACAAATTGGGCCAAGTCTTGCAATTGTGGCTAATACATCAAATCAATTACAAGGAGCAAATGCACAAGCGATGCCCGCAATGACAAATCATATGTCACAAATGATGATGATGATGAGATGCATGATGGAAACCATGCTTCAAACATTTATGGAACCCATTATGCAAGAGCTTAAGGGCCTTTGTGATGACATAAAGAGCATGGATGAAAATAAGGGTGGACCATCTCACAATGTTCGGCAAGCTCATGTTGAAGACAAAGAGAATCATCACCCAAGTTTTCATTCTACTTATGGTGCTATGCACAACCCAATGTTTCCATACACATCCAGTGAAGCCAAAGGCAAGGGTCATGCATCTTCAAAAAATGAAGGCTTAAGATTCCCAAGGAGTGATGTTCATATTCTATTCAAGGGGAATACTCATCGAGGTGGTGCTTCAAGACCTCATGTTGAGGAAGATTTGGATGATGAGTTTGAGGATAACAATGGTCAAATGTCTTCTTCTTCACATGCCATGGATGGAGAAAAGCAATGTTGTGTTAAGTTCTATGGTAGAGCCACTGCTGAAGGCAAGAAAAGGTCGATCAATGTATGTGAATTCTTGGTACCATTTCTTGGTTCTCCTCTTACTTTAAGAGGGGATGGAAGAGCTATTACACACTCTATTTTGAAAGAGGTTGGCTTTACTAAAGGAAAAACAAGGACTTCCATTCACAATCACATTTGGCCATTGTATAGAGTATGACTATGTGGGTCTTTATGAACACATTGTGGATGTTGAAGTGGATGAGACGCTTGCTGTAATTTTTGGTGGACAGCAAAAAAATGAGGAGATCTTGATGCCGGTTCTCTCTCGAAAGACATCACCAGTGTGTTCGTCAATGGGAATACACAAGTTGAAAATGGAAATGCTTGGATTACTTCCATAAGTGCTTTTCTTGATACATTTTCAGGTTATGATATGATGCCACGAGATCATGAAGACGTGATCATTGAGGATATATTTTGGATTTGCATGCAATTGTGATTGACATAAGGGATGATGACTCATGTGATGATGTACATGCCTATGAGATTGCATTCAACATAGGTATTGCACATGAGGATGAGGATTACACACATGGTGGAGACACATGAATTGTTGGTCATCGTGACATTAGGCATCTTGATGATGATGCTCATGCAGTTTTGTTGATGACTCATCTACCATCATTTTACAAGTGATGAGGAGAGCATCTATGGTGATGTGGATGATGGTAGTGTGTGTACACATGATACATATGATGAGGATCAGTCATGTGATGCTAGTGAGCATGTGGATGACATCATCAATGTGGATAACATTGATGATATGGATGACATCGATGATGAGGCTTCTCATGCATTTAGTAGCGAGCAGCCTATTGGATACCTCATGGAGGATCTATGGGAACCCAGTCTATGAACCTTTCTTGAGAGATAAGTGGAGAGTCTATGATTGTGACCAAGGGTTATATGCGGACAGTGATGAGGATTAGGCCTTGGTACATATGGATCATGCTCAGGAGTCACTATGATGTGGATCATGCCTATGGACCTATGCATAGTGATGGATGCAGTGAGGACATGGATTCACATTTGATGGAGCATGCTATGGAGTATGAGGCATTCTCTTTTGATGCTCACGAATGCCTATGCATGGACACAGACATATTCTATCAGGCATTCACTTTTAGACATGATGTATTCATTACATTACATTGCATGGCATGGCATTGCATTTATATGTTATTGTATGTAAATGATATTGCATGGCATTACTTGCCAATTATTATAACTTTAATGTACTTGCATGCCCTTATATGACCGTTCATGTCCTTTATTTATCTTTTCATGTGTTTGCATATCTTTGCATGTCATTTTTAATGTCTTTGCATGTGGGTGCATGTCCTTTAATACTCTTTGCATACACTTATGTTGCATATCATTGCATGCACTTGTGTTGCATGTCATTGCATACCCTTACAAGTGATTCGAGGCCTTTTCATGTGATTTCATGTCCTTGCTAGTGATTGCATGCCTTTTCATGTGATTGTATACCCTTTTTACTCTTTTCATGCGCTTGCATGTCATTAAAGATTCATGAAACTTAAAATTAAAGATGACACTTTCCTAAAAACAATAAGCAATGTACAATGGACAAGGTGAATATAATATACACAATTATAGGTACAAGATAATTTTATTCCAGAAAAGATATTACATCAACCTTATATTTTGGTTCCTAAAAACAATGAACAATATAAAATTGACAAGGTTAATAACATAGACAATTACAGGTAAAAGATAATTTTATTCCAAAAAAGCTATTACATCAACCTTGCATATTGTTTCCTAAAAACAATGAACAATGTAGAATTAACAAGGTGAATATAACATACACAATTATACGTAAAATATAATTTTATTCCAGAAAAAGGTATTACATCAACCTTGTAGATTGTTTTCTAAAAACAATGAATAGTGGAAAATCGATAAGGTGGAAAACACACATAATTATAGATAAAATATAATTTTATTCCAGAAAAAGATATTACATCAGCCTTGCAAACCGTTTTCTAAAAACAATGAATAATGAAAATTGATAAGGTTGAAAACATACATAATTATAGGTAAAAGATAACTTTATTCCAAAAAAGATATTACATTAGCCTTGCAAACTGTTTGTGCATTATATAACTACATGCAAGCTAGTTGGGGTAGGAGAGGTTTTTCAAGGTCCCTAAACCTAAGTGCTTTTTAAGGGCTACTCTATTCTTCAGCTCTTCATGTAGGAGGTCCTCCTTGTCTTCACCAATGTAGCCGTAACTTCACCGTAACTCTACCAAGTACTAATGGTGGCTCTAATCTTTACGTTCCACACATATAGATATCTTGAGTCAATGGCGGCTTATCCACTAGAAGCTGGTCCCAAAGATTACGGGCCTCTATTTTGAGATGCTCTTTCTCTACCTGACTTCTTGTATACAAATCCTTCCAAAAAAATTCAAGGTTATCCTTTGAGAGTAAAGTTGGGAAAATTTATGACGACATGATAAGTGTGGGTAAGGAACATAAGAGTGAGAGAAAGATAGAGAATCAGGGAGAGGGTGAGAATGAGGGTGGGTGAGGTAGAGAATGATGACGGTGAAAGAGAGGGAAGGAAAGAGGGAGAATGAGGGAGGGAGAGAATTAAGGTGAGATGAGAGAGAGAATGAGGATAAGATAGAGGGAGAATATGATGGTGAGGAAGAGCATGGCAGTGAGAGAGAGGGAGACAATGAGCGATAGGAGTGAGGGTGAGAGTGAGAGCTAGGGGGCATATATATATATATATATGTATATATGTATATATGTATATATGTATATATATGTATATATGTATATATGTATATATGTATATATATGTATATATGTATATATGTATATATGTATATATGTATATATATATATATATATATATATATATATATATATGTATATATGTATATATGTATATATGTATATATATGTATATATGTATATATGTATATATATATATATATATGTATATATGTATATATATGTATATATATATATATATATAGGGAGAGAATTAAGGTGAGATGAGGGAGAGAATGAGGATAAGATAGAGGGAGAATATGATGGTGAGGAAGAGCATGGCAGTGAGAGAGAGGGAGTCAATGAGAGATAGGAGTGAGGGTGAGAGTGAGAGCTAGGGGCATGCATATATTATAGAGATAGGAGTGAGGGTGAGAGTGAGAGCCAGGGGGCATGCATATATAGAGATAGGAGTGAGGGTGAGAGTGAGAGCCAGGGGGCATGCATATATTATATATATGCATGCCCCCTGGCTCTCACTCTCACCCTCACTCCTATCTCTCATTGTCTCCCTCTCTCTCATTGCTAGAGGAGCATATGGAAGGTTTGTGGTGTAGATTTGAGGAAGGTCTAGGCGATGGGTCATACCTTGAGCCAGGCTTATGCCCTCGCCCCATCCAAAAATGTACTTGGATGGCTATTTGACAATGAGGCTTAATGCATGATGCAGGTGGTTGAGATATTAGTGCACCTATCACAATGTGTCTACTAGGTCCAAGGCTTGTGTGTATATTGCAGGTGTTGTGCATGAAAATTAGGCAAAAGGTGAGCGAGCCCATGTAAAAGATCCTTTCAATTAAAACTCCAATAAACCACTTTCTTCAGCACTTATTTATTTGCTTTTTTTGTTTGGTAAGCCACCCATTTTTACATGTACATTGGTAAATTGGGTGGCTTACCAAACAATGCCGACCATGGGAGAATGAAGGTGCTGAAGAAAGTGATTTATTGGAGTTTTAATTGAAAGGATCTTTTACATGGGCTCGCTCACCTTTTGCCTAATTTTCATGCACGACACCTGCAATATACACACAAGCCTTGGACCTAGTAGACACATTGTGATAGGTGCACTAATATCTCAACCACCTGCATCATGCATTAAGCCTCGTTGTCAAATAGCCATCCAAGTACATTTTTGGATGGGGCGAGGGCATAAGCTTGGCTCATGGTATGACCCATCCCCTAGACCTTCCTCAAATCTACACCACAAACCTTCCATATGCTCCTCTTCAACCCCACCACACATTGATCCACATTGCCTACATTATGCTTAATAACACCAAATCCCTCAAGCCCATAGAGAGGTCTCTGTCAGGCTTCCATGTAAGAAGATCTAGATCTCTGTATCAAGCCTCATGCAAAAAACATGAGAGTGAAGAAGAAGAACTCAAAGTTAGCAAACACAAACCTAGCTTGACATACCATGTTTAACAACCCAACCATTATATATACCAGTGACCCTCGGCATCCAGTGCATACCTTACCAGTAGCCACACACCATACTCACATGGCCTATGTCCTCACTGGTACTCCCACGCTACACATCACTGGATCTTTGGCCTACAACCATTACCCACAAACATTACCCGTCCACACTTATTATTATAAGAAATGATGTGCAATAGTATACCGCCATTGGTTTTCCCATGTAACATCCATGTGTCCCATGCATTACTGGTATGTAAATCTCACGTATCAGTGTGTATGCATCCCACATGTTGCCATGTGTAAGGATTGTAACATTCTTTCTCCCTTTTAGGAACCATCAAGATGATTACATGGCTTTCCAGGATCCATTGTGTTAGATAGAGATCCACGATTTACATGTAATTTTTGGCAACATGTTTTTAATAAACTTGGCATGCAATTCTACATGAGTAGCGGTGATCATCCTCCCCACAAATTGATGGTGTCGGACTGAGGGAGTCAACCAAGTATTGGAGGATATGTTAAGAGCTTATGTCAGAGAACGATAGAGAGATTAAAAAATTTATTTAGCTTTATTAAAATTTGTGTATAATTCGTGCAAACATTCCTCTACACACTTTTTTCCATTTAAATTGAATTATCGGTGTATAATCTATTGATGCCAAGTATAATTGGATTACCTTAGAAGACACCTAGTGCAGCTGGATTATGGGTTTAATCTGTTGATGCCAGGTATAATTGGATTACCTCAAAAGACACCCAGGTATAATCTATTGATGCCATGTATAATTGGATTACCTTAGAAGACACCTAGTGTAGCTAAATTTTTGTCTCAAATGCACTTTAATTTAGCTAGAGCTCAAGATTATATCCATCGAGCTACGGATCGAGCGGTTAAGTATGCTAATCCCAAATAGATAGCTCATTTTTTTAAAGAGAGAGAGAAAGTGTTTCTACTTATTCCTCGAAGAGCTGAGATGCTTCGTGTGTAGGTAAATCTACTAAGTTGTTGCCTAGGTATTATGGGACATGGATGATTTTAAAACGAGTTGGGGATGTGGCTTATTAGTTAGACTTACCCCACAATACTATCGTGTTCACCCAGTATTTCATGTGAGTCACGATTGAAGCATGGACGGTGATAATTTAGTTGATGGTATGATTGCTTTGCAGGAACGTGATCAAGAAGATCATGGACCATAATAAATCCTCGAATGAAGAGAAAGACGATTGCAAAATTGTACTCTTCAAGTGCTCGTTGTAAAATGGAAAGGACATCCCTTGACAGATGCAACTTGGAAAATGGAGTTTTAGTTTCGTAAGAGTTATCCTCAGTTTGTCATCGAGAATGATGATTACTAAAAGGAGGAAAGAATGTTACAACCCTTACACGTGGCAACACATAGGACCTATACACATCGATACATGGGATTTACATGCCAATAATGTGTGGGACACGTGGACATTGCATGGGAAAACCAATGGCGACATACTTTTCGATATCAAGCATCATGCAAAAAGCGTGAGAGAGAAGAAGAAGAACTCAAAAATTTAGCAAACACAAACCTAGCTTAGCATACCACATTTAACCACCCAACCATTATAAATGCCAGTGACCTCGGGCATCCAGTGTGTATGGCTGTGTGTACGGCTACATGCCATCATCATGCACCCCTTATGTCCCCACTGGTACCCCCATGCTACACATCACTGGGGGGTCCTTGGCCAACCGTTACCACCCACGAATGTTACTCACTCACACTTATTATTATGAGTGATGATGGGTAATAGTATGCCGTCATTGGTTTTCCCACGCAAGGTCCACGTGTCCCACACATTACTAGCATGTGTATCAGTGTGTATGTGTCCCACGTGTTGCCACGTGTAAGGTTCATAACACCTCCCCCAACTCCATTATAGCTATTGGTAGAGCATCCTACCATACATTAATAATCTAATGATCTTGACTCCCCAATAAAAGGGTTGTCAAAAAAATCAAAAAAGAGAGTCAAAGAATGCAGTCGAGTTGGAGAAGTACACATAGGGCACATCTTCCACCCATTTTCCATGCACGTCCTCTGTATGTTTCACTATGGGCATCATTTTTTTTTCGTATCTCACATCTCACGGCACCAAAAAACACATATAGCTTAAAGTAACCTCCTTAACATTAAAGTTTGACCCTCTATGTACATGTCTAGATGCGGGTACCATGTTGGCCCATGGTACGATCCATCACCCTTGACCTTATAGGTACCTCCAAAGAGCTTGAATGCATGTAACCTTTTCTTTGGCTCCAATTCATCACCAACACAATTTCACCCTGGGCAATGTTCTCACCACAAAGAAGCCTTATCTCTCTTAGCATAACACTATGAGATTGGGACATACTCTCATGTGGTGCCACATTAGGAAGTGAATGGGGTCTTCTTGGGCCCTTTAATTTGCCCAAGCCTAATCAAGGTGATTAAGGAATAGCCAAATGGGGGGTTGCCATGTGGACTGAAATGTTGGGTTTGTAAGAGAGGTGTAAGAGTGGTCAAAGGGTGCACTTTTTTCCCCAAAAAGGGGGGGAGGCAATTTTACAATTTTCGGACCTCCATAACTTCTACATACAAGCTCCGATTTGAGCGGAGATTATAGATCCGTGATCTACGCATCAAGAGCTTTCCATAGATATGTTACATGATATGGTTTTTTCCGCTAGATTTTAAATTCCATTTTCCCTCCAAAATTCAAATTCGAATAAAGTAGCCGTTTTGAAGCTTCTAATTAGAAAACGTTTCTTCTTAAGAGAAAAGGTTTGACTCCTTAAACTGCCAAATAAAAGGGCCCAAGAAGCCTTCCATTGAGGTCCTAATGTAAAGATCCAAACTATCATCTCCCCATGCCAATCAATCCATTGTAGTCTTAGTGCTCATTCTGCCAATCACAATTACCTAATATTGAAGGGTCCATGCCACTTCCACAACTAATAGAGGCCTAGCATAAAGAACCTCTATATCACCTATTACTTTCCTTATTGACTTGACATGCTACCTACCCAAAGCTTCCCACCATGTACCTTGCACATCAACTCTACACATTGGCTATAGATCAGTCTCAACTCATACCACACTTAACCTTGCATGCCAACTTCAAGGTGTATCCTAGACTATCCACACCTTTCCACCCCAGTAGTAGCTTCACCACCAACTTGGGTGATTGATGGTGGCAAATCACCTTTAGGAAGGGAGGTATGTTAACCACTCCGTAGGTTAACATGGTTTCACCTACCCAACCTACCACCCGTAAGGTGCTTTGCCATCTCACATGCTAGAATGGGAATTTATCTTTTATAAGACAATGCTGGAACATATAAAGCAACCTTACCATGTGCTTAATATTAAATAGGTAAAGTCTACTAATTTCGTGTGATAGAGGCCAAACCATTTCTTAGTTTGGCTGACCTAGTGTGAAAACTAGTCTCTTGAATATAAGCCATTTTTTATAATAAGAAATACACAATCATTCCCTTGTAATAGTTTACTTGTGAGCTCTTATTTTGCCTCTTCTTACTTGCATGTAGGCTATTCAAGCTTTGCATGTTTGATGGATACTTGCTAGATAGGATTAGTTGTAGGTTTTTTTGCTTACATTCACTTTCCCTTGATCCCTCGCATTTTATGAGAGAGGAACATCATGAAAGACCATCTCTTTTTACCTCCATCTAGGCATAGAGATCTCTACCTTCACCCCATCTGCACAAGGAGCATTCCAATGTGTTTATAATGGAGTGAGGATGTGACAGATGAGCTAGTGCACCCACATAGGAAAGTTACATTTATGTCTCTAAGGCAAGACCTAATGACACATGTTTTGGCAAGGCTAAGGTAAGCTCTTGACTTGAATATTAATCTTCTCATCTCACATATCATGAGAATCAATGATAACACTCTAAAGGTTTACTTGTAAGAAACCATAATAGGGAAGTAAGATCTTCACAATATAAAGCACTGAAATTACAGAAAGAAGTAGAGAGGAAACAAAATTACCCCTTGGAAACTTTGATTATAAACCACCACCCACCCGTGTGCTCTAGGTAAGGAGCTTTGATGGTGATCTAGACAAACTCTAGATGGGGGATGTCTTACTTACAAGAGTACTTGAACATAATGAACTCGATGATTAACTAAGGCTGCCAAACTAGTCAGCATGGACATAGGTCGACAATCTAAAATGACCAATCGCCCATATCATCTAAGTAAAGTCTTAAATCTAAGATCCCATGGCCATTTGTTGAGACTGTTTGCTCTAGGACCTTAAACCCTAAACTCCCACGATCATCTGCTAAGACTGCCTAGACCATCAAACAGGCTCCGCAACCTAAGAACAGTATGTCCTGGATTTGTTATTGGCACTCACTAATGTGGTCACATAGCTTGCATAAGCATACATTTTACTTGGCATAGTGCATCTACTAAGACTGCTTGGACCCTCAAACATGCTCGCAACCTAAGAACAGTGTGTCCTAGATTTGTTATTCAGCACTCACTATTACGGTCACATAGCTTGCATAAGCATACATTCTACTTAGCATTGTGCTAAGTCTACATAAGCCATCTCCTAAGCATCTGACCACCACATTTGGACACCCTTCACTAGTGTGTATGAACTATGGGGTGGTGTTCGAGTGCTCACCAAACAACAATGGCTACTCCTCATATAGGGGGCCTTACAAGATAGAGCACATACGTCACCCGCAGCAGTAAATACAAGGGTGGATAATTGATCAAATACTTTTCCAACATCCCCCTCATAGGTGAACTATCTCTTTGGTCTAATGTTGAACCGATAAAGATGGTGCTCCACCAACAAATCTCTCCCAAGAGACTTTGTGAAAATATTAATACAAATTTTTTGTTGGGGGTAGTAGTAGATAAGCTCCACCTCTCTATCCATGATAAGCTCACTCAAATAATGATCTTGTATCTTAATGTGCTTCGTATAAGCATGAAACATTGGGTTCTTGGCAATCACCCATGCAAGTCTAATTGTCGCACTGTTGCTCTCCCTTTTGAGCAGCACCCATGTCTACTAAAATCCTTCTCAACCAGACGGCCTCACATAAATCAAAGCATGTTGCCTCAGCCTCTATAGAAGAAATTGCCATTATAGGCTACTTCTTGCCGATCCAAGATGTAATTCTTAGCCCAATAAGAAAACATTAACCAGAAAAAGATTTCTTGCTAATCATAACCACCTACCCAATCTAGTCACAAAATCTAATGTGTAAGTGATGGCATACCCAATAGTACTATCTAATGTGTAAGTGATGTCATACCTAAGTACCTTTGATGTACATTAGCACCTACATCCTTGCCTTCTAATCCCTACCTTCTAGTGGTTCTCTCGGGGCTTATTCGATAACCTGCTAAGGAAACCAACTATAAAGCTGATGTCATGCTGTGTATTGCACAAGAAGATCAAATTTCCCACCAACTTTTTGTACTCCTTTATATCCACAAGTGAAGAAGCATCTTCCATAGAAAGCTTTACATCAACCTTCATGGGTGTAACCACCACTAAGGCTTGCACTCGGCCATGCCAAATGCCTTCAAATTTTCTCTTGCATACTTTTTCTAAGAAATGAAGATTCCATCTGACCCTTACTAGACCTTAATCCTTAAATAGAAATGCACAAGCCCAAGGTCTGTCATTTCAAACTCTAAACTCAAAATCTTGTGTGTCTATCTGATCTTCTCTTCTTAGTTCTCCTCATAATAAGATCGTCCACATATAGGTTAATGATCCTGTATCTTCCTTGCTCAGAGAAAATATATACATTTGCATCTGACAAGATTTTAGAAAGACTAATACTTACAAAGAAAGCATCTAATTGTTAGTACCATGCTCAAGGGGCTCATTTCAACTCGTATAATGCCTTTTGGAGTTTGCACACTTTGTTTTTGAACCGAGTATTTCAAACCTAGGTGGCTACACTACATAAGCCTCTTCCTTGAGATGGCCAGTAAAAAATGCTTACTTCACATCTATTAGTAATAATTGCCACCACTTACCATGAGTGGCCAAGGCTAATTCTATAATACGAGTCAATCTAATTGCAATGCAAAAAGGTGGAGCGAATGTCTTCTGAAAGTCAAACCCTTTGACATGTGTAAACCCTTTCCCACCACACGAGCCTTGGCTTGTACTTAACCACTGTACCATCACATGTGGGGCCTTCCAAAGCCACTTGCTACTATAATAGCCTTCCGTTTTGTAGGGGATGATTTCACAAGAGGTAGCAGTTTCTCATAATTGAGTTATACTCTAATTGACTCTGATTGCATGGCCCCCTCCAATTTATATATGCTAATGCCTCTTCCAAGGTGGTTGGCTCCTATAATTTCATTATCTTAGCCATCAAGGCCATATTGACAATGTGAACTCCTCTATTCTCTTAGATATCTGAATAATTGTTGAATCTTTTATGATTTTTGGCAAAGCTTTCCCATCCAAGTGTTGCTTCACCCATTAAAGATATAGACCTCTTCTTCATCATCTGATGAATCCACCTCTTGTGGAGTTGGTTCTATCATTGATGGTTGTGTTTGCTAGTAGCTACTTCTTTGTTGAAGGATAGTGTGGCAGCATGTGAGGTAGCTTCGTCAACCTCACATGCTACCATCGCAACATCCCTGTACTCAGCCTTTATACTCAACAAACTAATCGTTGGTTACTTCTTTCTACTCTAGCTAATAGCAACACTCCTAAAAGAAAACATAAAGCTCCTGGTAGATCTCCTTATATGACACTACCATCTTAATCGGCATGTTTTTACCTATATAGCTATATCTATGTGCCAGCCTCATAGAAAAGTCCATAATCATCTCCGGACTTCATGTACCTAAGAATCCATCTAGCCACATCCAAGTGTGGCTTCATGGGGGCCTACACAAAAACTTACTCACAAGTCTAATAGCATATCTCAAATTTAGCCTAGTGATGGTCATGATACACCTGTGCATAGTGGGGTCCTCCAAAAGCTCGCCTACTATATGTGGAAAAAGCTTAGGCTTACAACCTACCATACCATACTTGGATAATATGTCCATGTACTATCTCTATAACAAAAAAAAGCTCACCACCTCTATATCTAAGAAATACCGTAGCTTACCCAAATTCTTCATCTCCAACTTCTGCTTCAAAAGAATCCCGACATCATGTATATCACCATCACTTTCACCGGTGTAGTTAAGCCATCTACATAAATGACTAACAGCATGATCCCTCTATTTATCTTTTTTACGTAAAATAAAGTAAAAAATCTCCATTGGATATTTAAAATCCAATGGTACCAAGATACTCCCCGATCTTGTTTGATCGTATCTAAGTGCCTATTTTAAGCCATATAAGGCTTTGTATAACCTGCACATAAAATCAAGGTGTGTATCGCTCTCATAACCTACTGGTTACATTATGTATACTTCTTGTGAATCGCCATGCAAGAAAGCATTCTTAACATCCATCTAATGAAAAGTGTAACCTTTTGCTACTACAACCATAGCCAATGACAGCTCTCACAGTTTGCCATTCTCACACAACCGGGCTAAATATCTCCTCATAGCCAATGCCATAGGTCTATGCATACCCCTTCCAAGTGCCTGATCAAAATAAGTGGGCTCCACCAACTCTTGTATTTCTTTAACCATATAAGTATAATGATGGGTTGTATATCCATTATATATCAACCTATCAATAGGGTACTTAACCCTTGTAAACCTACGAATACCTGGAACACTTCCAGGTGTCCTCAAAATAATTCTAGTTAATGCTAAGCTCCTCATCAAACAGAACCACTAGTCACCATTCACATATGAGTGACATGCAGATCAGGCATGAAACTTTGATCCATCTTTTCCTTCCCTTTGTGTGCTTCCATTCGCATGATATATGTGCACCTACATCTGTTCTCAACCTGCTTGACCATGGACTCACACTAGATCCACTACTAGAGGACTCTCCAGGTCCACTTAGTACCTGTGAATGTTTTTACTCCACATGTGGAGTAGCATCATTAATTCTTTCATCTATGTCTTCCATTACCTTCAATGGTGCATACCAACTACTCATCTCATCATCAAAGATAACATTACTTCTTTCATCTACATCTCCCATTGCCTTTGATGGTGCATATCATCTACTCATCTCAATGGTACCAGCTACTCATCTCATCAAAGATAATATTTATGCTTAGTTACATCTCACGAGTGGTAGGGTTATAACATCTAGAACTTTTCTACTCTAAAGCATAACCAATGAAGATGCATTTCTCTACCTTTGGATCTAACTTTATTCTTAATTCATCAAGAACATACACATACAATACATCCAAACACTTTCAAGTGAGATGCATCTAGTTTTATGCTTGCAAACTTCTATTCATGAGTCATGCTATGAACAATTGGTAGTGGGGGTTCCTGTTTATAATGTACAGAGCAGTTTGTTGTTGTTTTGCTGCTTCAACCCAAAAATAATCCAACATATGCTTTTTAGACATCAAGGCACAAGCAACTTCTATAATGTGCATGTTTTTCCTTTCCATAACATCATTTTGTTTATGGATATCTGCATGCAAATTTCCTCTTGATTCCTTGCTTTCTCAAAATATCATACTTATTGGAGAAATACTTTCTCCCACCATCCAATCTGTTTGGTATTTGATCTACTTATCTTTTTCTTTCTTAACCAAGGCTTTAAATTGCTAAAAGTGAGAAAATACCTTTCTTTTCTCTTCAATAAATAAACCCTCACTTTCCTGATGTGTGATCATCATGAATGTAACATAGTATCTATAACCTGCAATTGTTATAGTCTTGGTCAATCTCCATATTTCAGAATGTATAACATCCAATGGCCTTGCCTTGACGTGCTTTTCATGTGAGAAAGCATGTTTGGCTTGCTTACCAAGCTAGCATGCTTCACATACTTTGTGCATGCATGTTTACCAAGCTAGCATGCTGCATACCATCAACCCTAAAACTTTGGCAAACTTGCAATAATATTTTGGACTTGCATAAACTTCAAATGACCAATTCACTTGTGCCATATGTCAATATGGCAATGATACATATCTCATACGTAAACATGGTTGCCTTCACCTCAAGCATGTTAATATCCAAAGTAAACATCCTGCCATTTATGCTACCCTTGCAACCAAGCGAAATGGTACTTGAACCCATGGTTAGGCATTCAGTATCATTCCCAATTGCTACCAGGATGGACTCTTCCACAAGCTTTGGTAGGGAGCTATATACTAGCCTTTTTTGATTGGTTATATGTTGGGATTCTCCACTATTGATAATCTATGAACTATCAAATGCTGAGGAATGTTATATCTTTACATATATTTCTTCAATTACCACAAACACTTCCAATTCTACTTTAGCACTGTTCATGGACTCCTCCTTTAAAAACTTCAAAGTGTCATTCTTCTCATGTGCTTCCTTCAATCTACATAATTTGACCAAGCTTGTCGCATAGTAGAAACACTTTACCTTTCATTTCTTCTTCTCTCTCAGAAGCATTGGAGTTATCGGAGCCCTTCCCCTTGCCTTTCTTTATAGAGAATGCCTTTCAGTTTGCAAGCTGATTCCTAAGGTTTTGAATCCTTGTCTACTAGTTCTTATGAACTTGCCATAATTTAGAAGTTGTGGTGGTAGTATGTTGAATCACGGAGTGATGCTGATGGCACATAGCGTATTTGCATTCTTTCACCTCCATGCCAAAGCGAGAGAAGGATCTATCAGTTTTTAGATTTGTTAAATCCAAAGTAGGATCCAGCTTTGCATCAATCCTAGTTGTGGTTTCCCACAACTCATATGAATCAAGAATAGACCAAATTTTGAACTTCCAGAGAGAGTAATTTGTCCCGTTCACTTTCCATCACCAAAAAATGGAGGACATGCACGAACAACTGTGTTATTTATAGGTTGGGTTATCTCTCCAAATCTACCTTCAATTAGCAAACTACCAAAATAACCTTTCCCTAGAGCCTAAGCTCTAATATTATGTAAGAAAACATAATAGTAAAAGCAAGATCATCTCACAATACAAAAAACTAAAGTATAGAAAGAAGTGGATAGTAAAGAATATTATTGCGCTTGCTTTGATTACAAACACTACTGCTATTCTCAAGGCCTCCCATCTCATCATCTTGAAGGGGAGAATGCACCACTACCATAATGAGACTTATTGTGAGGGATATATGAAGGATTTTTTCAAGGTCTTTAAATGCAAGACGTGACGATTTGTTGAAAAACTTTCTTCAACTGCCTAGAATTTCCCTCACTAGCTATTTTTACTATGCCCTCATACTATTGTAGTGATTACACACACACACACACACACATCTATGTATAGATATGCCTTTTAAGTGATATTAGTCTCTTGTGACAATAAGCACTATGATAAGGTACTATGAGATTGTGTAGACATGCCTTTTAAGTGAGTTGAGTCTCTTGTGATGAAATGTATTGGGTTCAAAATAACCTTGACCTAAGATTAGAAGTGGATATCCTGCTTTCCTAGAGAATATTTACCTTACTCTCTAGCTTAGGCATGTTATTTGTATCACCTATGCACCGCAAGGCAATCCTAATGCTAGCGATCTCACCCTCCCATCTTTGGTACGACCTTTGCATTAGGTGGAAATGTCCTAAAAAGCACTCAATCCCTCAACCTAGGCAAGATTCAATGGTGCACGAGAGTTATCATGGCTTTCACAACACCATGTGACAATGCAAGGTTGTATTTACCACCTTGAAGGCCCTAAACATGCTCATCTAGAACCACGACTTTCATTTCTTCTCGAGAGTCAAAGTGTGGATTCCATATTCCAAACATGTTTCAAAGAACAAGAAGGGACTCAATTCAGATGCCATATCCAAAACGTATAAAGTTTTGTTGGAAATAAGATCTTAATGTGTTAAAGGGAAAAGATGATATGTCCACCTAAAGGTGCATTTGTCCCAACCAAATGCTCATGCATTTTCACTTTTAAAAATTAACTTATAATTTATATGTATACTCGCTTTTTAAAATTTTAAAAATAGTTATTGCATGCAATAGAAGATATATTCCAAAAAAAAACATGTTTAGCATGATCATGAATAAAGGTCTTTCTTTGGTAGAATTGTTTTAGTGGAAGTTATATTAGGTTATAAAGATTTTTTGAAGCATTTCATATCCATCCACTTATCCATGCCTTTGAAATGACCACCTTTTATAATTTACTTATAAAAAATCCCATTCTCTTTAAAGTGACTACCTTATCTAATTTTTAATAAAAAGTTCAATTGCACAACCTTGGACTTTTGAAAATAATCTTTGGTTTTTAGCACTAATAATTAGTGTAAAGAATGCTTGTTGCTTGTCCCAATATTGTTGCTTGGTCAAGAACGATATTTTAGCTTCCTTTCTAATCACTTCAAGTTTCTTGCGTTATAATCAACGATAGTTAGTGCTTTCAAGGAATACCAAGCAATATTCTTGTTAATGGTGAGAATTATTGACTAGCATTAGTCATATTGCTAGTAATCACTTTCTACCAATTGCAATATCTAGAAGAGTTTAGAATCTAATTTCTAATTGTGGTATCTATGCTAGTATATGATGTGCTTCTCTACACTAGCAAGTAGTGCAAGAAATGTTTTCTAGAAGTCCCAATGCTGACGAGTGCTCACCAGTAAGAAGAATTTGCTACAACTCCTGATACCACTTACCAGTGTTAGAAATAGGTACTTTGCTCTAGGGTCATTGATAGTCAATGCTTTCGAGCACTAGAAAGACTAATATTTACCAGTGGTGGAGATTATTCAACACAATAGAGCACCGTGCTATTTTACAAGCAAAAATCTCCTACCATAGCTTTTGGAGCAAGCATTCAAAGCAAAAAAGTATTTTCCAACAAATAGATACAAGTGTTAAAAGTACTATTGTGTTCCTATATGACTTAAAACATACCACTTACACTTGTGAGTGGAGTGGTTGATTAATCACATTATATCCTATATGTTAGCAAGCACTTCCATGGCCCACATATGACACAACCTATATTCTAAAACCAAATGTATGTGAATATGAACTTCAAACATTGTATGTGTCAAAGAATACGAATGACATCAAGTCCCTATTCCTAAAACAAGCTAAACATGCATAATGCATAAACTAAATCCTAGGATACAATACATGGTGTTGTAGTTCCAACATCTTACTTGTGAAATTCCAAAGCAAAATCACATGAGAAGAAGTAAGAGTGTTCTAAGCAATATATGTTGGTGTTGTAGTTCTAACACCTTACTTGTGAAATTCCAAAGCAAAATCACATGAGAGAAGTAATACTTCTCTAAGCAAAATAGCAGTCCATCTTGCTCATGAAAAATACGAGTCATGGAGCTTCTATTGCATACTACTTATCAAAGAGAACTAATAGAAGTCCAAAAATACATAAGTATGCAAGAGAAGAATTAGGCATGGTGTCTAATTATGAGCGATGCTCTATACGAGATGTCACCTTTTTTTCATGACAAGGAAAAAAACTATAACATATATACGCTCATATTAGAGAATTCCAAAAGGACAACGACACATTTACTTACCAATCTAATGGAATCTCAATGTTGAGCTCTTGATCATCCGGATCCACAACCATAATAGCATAGCACATAGAGGGGCTCTCATCTATGTCATCTTTAGTAACCCCCTTTAAGTTTGAATCACATATCTCCTCATCCATTTTTAATATCCCCTTCGAGTATGAATCACCCTTGTTAACAACAACATAGGTTAACATGGTTTCACATGCCTAACCTACTGTAAGGTGTGCTTTGCCATCTTACCTCCACTCGAACGGGCAGTTATCTTTTGTAGGACCATGCAAGAACATATAAAGCAGCCTTACCATGTGCTTAATGTCAAATAGGAAAATTCTTAGTACTTAGTGTAGCATAAGACTAGTAATAGAGGTTGGACCATTTTTAAGTTTGTCTAGCCTAGTGTGAAAAATAGTTATTTTTATATAAGTCATTTTTGACAATATGCATGACGCAATCATTCCCTTACAATAGTTAACTTGTGATCTCCCCTCTTTCCTCTTCTTACTTGCTTGATGGATCCATGCTAGATAAGTTTGATTATAGGTTTTTTGCTTGCAATAGCTTCCCCTTCATTCCTCACCTTTTGTGAGAAAGAACCATCTCGAAGAACCATTTGTTTTTGTCTCCATCTAGGCGTAGAGAGCTCTCCCTTCACACCTTTGGAAAAGGAGCATTCCAGTGTGACAACAACAGAGTGAGGATGTGAGGATGAGCTAGCGCATCCATATAGGAAAGTTACAATTACGGCTCTAAGACAAGACCCAACGACACATGCTTCAGCAAGGCTAAGGTAAGCTCTTATGACTTTAGGACTTAGCTCCATTTATCCATCCATTGCAAGCTATTATAAGCACCCAATATTGCCCGATGTTGATTAGGAAGTCACACTCCAAAAAACATACGGTTTTGGAATTATTGGATGTGTTTAATTGTTGTGTTGGTTTTTCTTTGAAGTTTATTTGCATTAGGGAATTCTAGTTTCATTTATTGAAAGGAAAAAACCCGAATTCATTGGTTATTTGCATAAAATTGACACCTAAGAGGCTTAGATCTCATTGCTTTGAGCCAAGAAATAGCGTAGCAATTGTGATTAGGAGTGGAATAATCCACTCTGAAAAAATGAGCATTGAGCTCCATTAGGGTGGAATAGAGTGATTATATTTTTCATGATTTGTTGAATATATACATCTATTTTTGCATGCTTTGTGGATTTGGTAGCTTAGAAGCATGCAAATCTATAAATAATAATAATAATAATACTTAATTACTTGCATGATAATCATTCACTAGGATTAGGATATTAATCACACCCTATCAAGCCTCAAAAATCTTAAGAATCACAAAAAACTAGGCTAAACCAACTCTCAAGTTTGAAACATGAGTCCACAGTCCGGTGAAAAAAGACGTGAGTCTAGACACGTGAGCCTCTAGACATGAGCCTTGATACATGAGATGTGAACCTAGACATGTGAGCTGAGTCTCGACACATGAGCCTGCAAAGGTGAGCCTAGTGATATGATTCTAGAGGTAGGTATCTCTAAACATGAAATTCCAAGGAAAATTCTTATTCTTCGCATTTATTAGGTAAATTATTACCCAATAAGTTCATACTAACCTTGTTATAGGCCTAGAGCCTAGATTTCCATGCTCTGGGCTTATTTCATATAAAAGGGATGTACGTGAGCTAAGTTTATATATATAAAAACATGAGCCTATAGATGTGAGCATAGACACATGAGCCTAGAGGCGTAAGTCTAGAGGACACATGAAAACCGAGATGCATGATCTGAGTTGTAAGCCTGTACACATGAACTTACATATGTGAGTCTGTAGACGAGAGTTTAGAGGCATGACACATGAGACTGTAAAAGAAGTGAGTCTAGAGTCATGAACCTATACACGTGAGTCTAGCAGCAAAAAAAATGTGTCTGAAACCATTTTCATTTTCAAACCTGTATCAGAAGCACTAAGGACCTTTGATGTGACCTCGATATGGATTAATTGTTGGAAAGGACTCCCCTATTAAGAAGACTAGACTTCTTTGGATCCATCTCAAGTGAGGGAGCTTTGGGAAAAAATAAGCCGATGAAACACAGACGTGAGTGGAGGAATAACGAAACATCTAGAAATAGGAGCCACCACAGTCCTCCGAGATCTAGATTCACCAATTGGCTTTGTTAACAACGCTCTTAATTTTATGAAGAAAGCATTTAACTGGCCTTTTTTTTGGTGCAGCTCCAATGAAGGAGCAGGAGTGCGGCCAAGAAACCCAAAGTCTTCTCCCATAAGAAGTGGTTGAACCATGTCTGCTCTGCTAATCCACAATGTTTCAAACATTTGGTGTTGATCCCAAGCTTAGTTTATCTCCCTAGTAGACCATATCGTAGTGATAGATTTTTAGAGAAGAGGTTCATACACATGATGATCCTTGGAAGGCCTTACACGAGAGATGCAAGATTGGTTCATGATGTGATTGGGAAACCAATCACATTTATATATGCATAGGCAAACCAATCCTTGAAGATAAATCTGAAGACAAGGAAAACATATGGGTCAAGACATTCTCGCCAATGAGTATGATCCAACTGTACAAATTACTTTAGTCAACATGTGTAAATGTTGTAACAAGTTGCTGGATAGTGAAGATGGGAACTAGGATTATAAGCCTCTTCCAAAGCTTGATGACTATGAGGATTGGGTCCATGTCTTGGCAGCTATGGACACTCTTCCACGAAATCTTGGAACAAGGTTTGCACAACTAGACATGACGAAAATCACTTCCCTATTTATGCTTAGTGTAGCATTCCTTTGGGGAGCTAAGAAATGACTCCGAACCATGAGTAGCTAGTGATATATCTATCGAGTAATAGTCCCCAAAAGGATCAACTTTTGCATTGCCCACAATCACTCAGCCAAGAAGGAGAAAACTACACAGAAAGCCTAAGAAGTATCTTCTCCCCACCACAAAGACAAATCTTCTTTGGCTTAGCTATCTTGAGGCCGTAGATTCACATGAAACCTACCACCAACAATGCGAAGATGACCTAAACAAGGTCACCGTTCAGATCAAGGTAGTAAGAAGATGACCTAAGCAAGGTCACCGTTCAGATCAAGGTAGTAAGAAGATGACCTAAGCAAGGTCACCAGTCATACCAAGACAACAATCTATAAAAGTGATGAGGAGCCCACAAGCTTTGAGTAAGAGGAAGGTCCAAGGCTGAGGCAAGGTGGGAAACAAAACTTTAAGAGCTCACCTAGCCTCAAGAGAAAGCTCTCAAGCAAGTGCTTGAGTATAATCCTACAACATTGGAAACATAGTGGTACATGGCAAGAAGGGTCAAAGAAGCTTGGGCAGAGTTCAAAAAAGAAGTAAATCTTGGTGGCCTAGGTATTAGAGTGTATGTGTGTGTGAGAAAGGTAGAGAGTGTGTGTGTGTGTGTGTGTGAGAAGAGTGAGAGAGTGAGAGCAAGAACGGCCTCTCGACTTTGCTCTACAACAACCACCTTCGCCTCTCCAACACCATCACTGTCAGCATACCAACAGAAGCTTCTGACCCTGACCTCTCCATACCACAAACACTAAATCTACTATACTGCTACTACACCACCACACGCCACCTTCATCGGCTTCCTTAAAAAGCCATTAGCAAAGCTGAAAGCCCCCCAATAGGCACACACCAACCCTAAAGCCGGCACTACCGTAAGAAACCACCTGGTACACCAAACCTGATGCCGACAACAAGGAAAAACCATCACCACGAAGAAGCCACCATAAAAAAGATGTAACTCATCCAGTCACTACTGGAATTTTTATCCATCATAACCAACTCCTGCCTTATCCCAATCTCTGCCACATCTCCTTCATTCGGTATATTCTTCCCTTGGGAGCACCCCTACCCACCTCCGTGAGACACCCTCAAGGATGCTATAGATTGGTCTCTCATAGATCATCTCATTTCACCAGAATTAGACCATGCTTTTGTAGCTCCCCTCTAGTACTTCTAATGTCCACCGATGGGTTAAGCTTATCGGCCATGTCATCTAAAAAAACCTCTAATGACATCCTCTGGCAACAACAAGATCTTGCATGTACATCCAGGAAGGGTACTGGAAGCTTAGCTATTCCCAACAACTGGTTCAACCGCTTATAAAGAAGAATCCAAGCTTGAAGCTAAGCTTAAGCAAGCTACATGTGGAGTCCATCCAAATCAGAATGAGCTCATGGGGGGCAACCGAAAAGCCACCTAGGAGGTGCTAGCCTACACTCACAAAAGCAGGACATGGATGCCCTCTGCCTTTAATACCAAGCCCTCAAGATCGTTACCTTGCCATACTCTTATGTCATGCCATGAAGATCCGAACTACCATCTACCCATACAAATCATTCCATAGTAGTCATGGTGCTCATTCCAACAATCACAAAGCGTGGACTTCTTCTACCAACTACTTAATGTTAAAGGCTCCACGACGCCACTTCCATAACCAATAAAAACCTTGCATGAAGTACATGTACATCGCCTATCAATTTCCATGCCGCCTTGACACGCTGCCAACCAATATGACTACTTAAAGCTTTCCACCACTTTGCCTACATCCGACTACAGATCGGTTCCAAACTATACCACTTAACTTCGGCCGCCAACTTTATGGCATCTCCTGGAGCCATCCACACCTTTCCACCCTAGAAGCAACTTCACCACCAACTTGGGTGATGTGAGCATGCGGCTCACCATTTGAAAGGGGGTATGTTAACCACTTCCTAGTTTCCCCCACCCGACCTATCATAAGGCACGCTTTGCCATCTTTCCTACTCTTAAATGAGCACTTATCTTTTGTAAGGTGGTGCTGGAATATATAAAGTGACCTTACTATATACTTTATGTCAAATAGGGAAAGTCTAAGGACTTAATGTACATACTTGCTTAAGACTAGTAATAGAGGCCGGTCCATTTTCAAGTTTAGCAAACTTGATGTGTGAAAACTAGTGAGAATAAGCAAGACACAATCATTCCCTTGCAATAATTTACTTCTTGGGACCTCTCCTCTTCCCTCTTCTTCCTTGCTCGATGGCTGCATTCTAGATTAGTTTGAATGTAGATTGTCTGCTTGCATTAGCTTACTCTTCATTCCTCGCCTTTTGTGAGAGAGAACCATCATAAAGGACCACATCTTTTTGCCTCTATTTAGGCATAGAGAGCTCTCCCTTTACCCCTTTGACAAAGGAGCATTCTTGTGTGATAAACAGAGTGAGGAAGTGATGGACAAGCTAGCACACCCACATAGGGAAGTTAGAGTTTATGGGTCTAAGGAAAGATCCAAAGACATGCTAATGCAAGGCTAAGGTAAGCTCTTGACTTGAAGAACCCCCTTTGAGTATGAATCACATATCTCCTTGTCCACAAAGCAAGAACGGCTAGATAAAAAGACTACGTTCATCCTTGCACATGTGTCTACAACCATCATGCTACATGTCTCCCTTGCCTTCTCAATTGTAGTGCACGAAAAAAGGAAAGTACTAGGGAATTAATAAATTATGAAGTTGCAAGTTCAAAGAAGAAGCATTCACTTTTGCACCCTCTGCATTGAAGTCCACACTTTACCCAAGTCTCCTCATGGCAAGAACCTTGAAAGGCACAAGTCTAGCAATACACCATAACCAAATAATCTCATTAATTTACCCAAGTCTCCTTATGGCAAGAACCTAAAAGACACAAGTCTAGCAGTAGTAATGCAACATGGGCACTTCTATCTTCATGTAAGAGGAGGTGTACATATAGAGAATGTGGGTGGATTGAGTATACTCTATTCCTTGCATTATAGTTGGCATGGAATCCAAGTGCCAAACATATCTGCATTTGTAACCAATAATTGAGTTCAACACTTATAAGATAATTATTTGAATCATAAAAAACATATATCTTTTCAAGCCTATAGAGAGATGTTATAGCTCTACACTATTTAATAGCTTCCATTAGTGAGATTAACCTCTTTGTTAAGCATGTAAGCACCATTGCTACTGTCATTAGTGAGATTAACCTCTTTGGTAAGCATGTAAGCATGGTGCTACTATTATGTCCGAAACAAATGGCTTATACAAATCACCCCTATATCTCATCAAAATGTCAAGAAAATACATTGCAAGCATAGGTTGCAAGTGGAATCTAGATAGGCACATTAGTGCTAGCAAATTGTGTTAGCAAACTTGCTTGCATCAATGAAGACATAGTCCATGTAGACCTCTTTGGAAAGCCACTCAATGAAAGGATGGCCAAAAAAAAAGGCATTCCATGGGTATTCCTTAGATTGGGATTGGTTGGCTCAATCGTGCATTCGGCCCGAGCCTGTACAAGTAAGATATATATCATCAAAAAAAAAACGTGTGGAAGGAAAGAGGGTAATAGGGTTTTGAGCATTTTTTCATCACAGATGTAGGCAAATTTGCCATGATATAATCTAGTTAAAAAGTATAAGGGGCATCACATCCATACACTACCATGCAAATGGGTTGTGTTTTTACCATAATACTAATCATTTATTTATTCAAGACATCAATACTCACACAAAGGAATGTAGAGATTTTTGGAATATTTTTTTATTAATGTTTTAAATGTGTGGGACACCATAACGGAATGCTCTTTTTATATCACCAAAAAACGTATTAGGCATGACCTTTCGAATCTCAAACCAAACAACCATCTTTCTTATGGTGGGTAAGTAATGTTAGAAAAGCATTTGATCAATTCTCCACCCTCGTGTTGTTACTCTACGGGTGACGATAAATGCGCTCTATTTTCTAAGGCCCCTATATGAGGAGTAGACGTTGTGGTGAGCCACCAACAATTCCCATTTTAGACATTGGATGGTGGCCAAATGTGGCCAAGATGGCTTACGAATGAGGAGTAGACACTATGGTGAGCACCTTGGCACCCAATACTTCTCAGTTTAGACATTGGATATGGTGGCCAAATGTTGGCAAGATGCATCCTACTTGGCATAGTGCCAAGTCTATAGAAGCCGTCTTATGTAGACTTGGAACTATGCCAAGTTTTCAATTGAGACACTGGATGATGGCCAAATGTTGCCAAACTTGGCACTATGTGAAGTAGGATGCATCCTACTTGGCATAGTGTCAACTCTACATAAGTCATCTTGGCTACTTGTGCGGGCTATGTGATCGCATTAGTGTGAGTGCTCTGGAAAGCGAACCAAGAACACAATGTTCTTGGGTTGCGGGGCACCCATTTGAGGATCTAAATGGTCTCAGATGACCATGGAAGCTTAGGGTTTAGGGTCCAGTTGGATGATATGATCAGTTGGTCATTTTGGACCAAGTCATGGGTGTGTGTTGCCGACGTATGTACATGCCGTTAATATGTGCCAGATTCCCTCGAAAATACAAATAGATCCCAACGTTGGCAGATGAGTCCCTCCCGGGATTACCCCGAAGGGTCCGCAGAGCGGTAGCCTACTAAATAGTTCGTACAGTTCTTCGAGGAGGAAATGAATCTATCCCTGCATCCCAACGTAGAATAAGAATCAATCAGAGTCCAGTGAGAATAGCATCCCTTTTGCGACGACGGGCTGGGGAACAGAGGCCCTCAAATGAAAGGCCCGACCCCTCTATATATAGACTAGTTTGGCAGCCTTTATTTATCATCAAGTTTATTATGTTCAAGCACTCTTGTAAACAAGACATCCTCGACCCATAGTCTATCTAGATCGCCCATCAAAGCTTCTTACCTGGAGTACATAAGTCAAGCAATATATAGCCGACAGAGTACAAACAACACACCAAATCCTGATTCTTTGGCCCCATGCATACAGGGAAATCATCACTGAGAGGGCGACCTCCCTCCAAAGAGCCACACATCCCCACTCTCACAGATCCAGACCCTCCACCCGCTAGCTCCAGATCCGGGACATTCTTCAACACCACATGTAGTAGATATTGCAGCTTTGTACTCCAGCCATGAGGATGATCCATGATGAGTCAGAACACATGAAGTTTTATGGCTACTTCATTGTATACACAGGGCTTGTGCAATACTAGACCTTGTTTTTCTTTATTCATGTTGTCTTGACATCCAAGTTACTCATGGATTGTATGTAACATCTCTTTGGTCAGGGCGGGGAAGCTAGCCTAGCTGTAGTCTACGAAGTGGGTGCTCAGTTCAAATGCACACAACCCCACCCCCCCCCCCTCCCCCTCTCCCACTCTCCCAAAAATAAAAACCAAAGGGATGCAATTAAAGTAGTGAACCTCTTTAAAACACCTCTCTTGTCTCATAGATCCTTCAAACCTTTTGTAGACATTAATACAATCTTTTTTTTCTCTCGTAATAGAAGATATATTACCAAAATCACTTTACAAATGGCCACATGGCCACCAGGTGATGTACTAGCTTTCCCTCACTAATTACTCTAAACCACAAGTGTACCCTCATCCAATATATAGCCGTGTCATTAATCTCTCTCTCTCTCTCTCTCTCTCTCTCTCTCTCAGCCGCACAGAGCGGAACAGGGTTATCAGGAAGGACATTGTCAAACTGGATACTCAAAGGACATGGAGTTCACCTAGTCGTCCACTGGGGACAAAGATGGCCTTCTACAGAGATCACCTCCTATGCCTGATAGAGGATGGGTTCATCATCCGTCCACGCTACATGGACATACACCTATCCTTTGGGGTGAGATGTGCGATCGGCCAGATCCGCACCTCGTCCCACCAGCTGAGAGTGGAGACTGCCAGATATGGGCCTAGGGCGGCCGCACCAGAGGACAAGATATGCCAGCTCTGTCACACAAAGCCCGAGACAGAGGACCATTACATATGCCGATGCCCCGTGTACTATGAGATTCGGGGGAGGTTCCACAGCCTCTTCCGAGCTGGGTTTGGACCACTTTCCCAGATCGTGGACTTCCCGGATCAAAGATGCCTGGGACTTTTTCTTCTAGAGCTCCGTAGACACAAGGAGTCCTTAGTGAGATCCAGATCAGCTGTACTTGCTCGAGGACCAGCACAGAGAGCTCTCACTGACTTCTTCCATACCAGCACTCCGAGGGCCTCATACCCAGACCACAGGCTAGTGTAGGAGCTCGGCTGAGAGGTGTGACACTCGACAAAGCCACTGAGTTATGCAGAGCTCGACGCCCCAGACCCCATGGCCCTCGCCCACGGCCACGCCACCACAAGAAGATCCGGGCCATCATCTCCCATCATCGCAAGACCTTCTTGCGCCAGCTCAGTTTTACCACCTTGAGCACCATATCACAGCAGCCCATGAGGGATGTATTAGGGTGATATGAAAGCTCTCTGCTCATGTACCTAGATCAGATTTTAAAGTTCTAGATTTTTGTTGTCTTTCTTTATTACTATTTTGTACCCAGGATTATGTACCTCGTGGATATGATGTAACCTTTTGGTCTCATAGGTCATTTTGGCCTTTTGAAGACGTTAATACAACTCTCTCTCTCTCTCTCTCTCTCTCTCTCTCTCTCTCTCTCTCTCTAGCTCATGTACCTAGATCAAATTTTAAAGTTCTAGATTTTTGTTATCTTTCTTTATTACTATTTTGTACCCAAGATTATGTACCTCGTGGATATGATGTAACTTTTTGGTCTCATAGGTCATTATGGCCTTTTGAAGACGTTAATATAACATTTCATTTCATTTCATTTCTCTCTTATTCAACACGTCTTGTGTTCGAATCTCACTCCCGTCGGATAGATCATATTTGGTCTCTTGGGATTGTTCCTACGACGTTAAAAGAGCTTCTTCAAACAGGTGTGTGGGTGAATAAACAAAATGGGCTAACCTTTCTATCACCCAATGTGTGGTAGATTGGTTAGCTCATGGAGTTGTTATTCAACACGTCTTGTGTTCGAATCTCACTCCCGTCGGATAGATCATATTTGGTCTCTTGGGATTGTTCCTACGACGTTAAAAGAGCTTCTTTTTCTTCTTCTTCTTCTCTCTCTCTCTCTCTGTGCTATGATCCTCCTCTGCCAACTATGGACTCCAAGCTAACCGTGGGAGGCGATGTAGACATACTGTACGTAGGAGTCTGACTACGGAGGCAGTAGCCCAAGAGGTAGGATACCCCACAAGCATCTATCATTAACTTTTTTGGCCCTCACCAGACTCTCAGCCCACACCAGATCCGCCCACACCAGGCTCTAATCTCAGTCGACCGGCACTCAAGAGAGTTTTTATCACAACAGCCAGCAGTTCTTGCTCTCCAAAACAGGTCGGCCGGCTCCCACCAGCCATCTGGAAAGCATGTGACCAGCTTCACCTCCAGTTTTCGAGCTTCCCTACTAGAAATAACGAGTTGTGCGCTTTTTAGGTCCAGAAAGGGGCGCCTACAAGCAAACAACCCAAAACATGTCCAATGCCGGTCCCTTGGCCACCACATCTATTAAATAGTCCTGCCCAGTGCCCAAAACATGTCCAGTGCCCGTCCCTTGGCCGCCACGTGTATTAAAATAGTCCTGCCTAGTGTGATGCATGTGGAGATTATATTGGTGCAGTATTAAACCAAGAAGGACATGTTGTAGCATACAAAAGACGCCGGTTGCAACACGCGGAACTTATTTTGCACGTTTATGACAAAGAGCTTCTTGCAGTCATTCATGCTCTCACGATGTGGAAGCATTATTTGTTGGGAGCTAAATTTACCGTTAAGCCGGATCATCAAAGTCTTCCGTACTTTCTTACGCAAACGAAGTTGTCTGAAAAGCATATGAGATGGGCAAATTTCCTCTCTATGTTTCATTTTCAGATTTTACACACTCCCGGAAAGAATTGTAGTGGCTGATGCGCTTTCCCGAAGGCCTCAAGTTCATGCCATTATTGTGGCCTATCATCAAGATCTCTCAGATATGCGTGATGCCTATCACCCAGATGATGATTTTCAGCATATATGGGCTGATTTACAACAGGGCAATTCAGCCCCGAACTATTTCATACGTGATGGGTATTTGATGATGCATAAGTGCCTTTGTGTGCATAAAAACTTAAAGCAAAAAGTGTTGGAGAAATGCCATATACCGCCTTATGCAGGACAGAGGCATTCTTGCCACTACACAAGCTTTGGAGAAGTATTTCTTTTGGCCTCAGATGTGTAAAGACATTGATGATTATGTATGCCAATGTTTGGTTTGCCAGAAGGTCAAATTTGACAGGCATAAGACTCCAGGGTTGCTTCAACCGTTGCCAATTCCGAATCAGCCTTGGGAAAGTATCGCCATGGATTTTATCATGGATCTTCCGAAAACGCAACAAGGGAATGATTTGGACTATTGTGGACAGATTCAGTAAACAAGCACATTTCATTCCAGTACAGAAAACCATACAGCCAGAGCATATGACGAAGATATTTTTGGCCCAAATCTTCAAGCATCACGGCATGCCAAAGACAATTGTGGGGGACCGTGATCTTCGCACCACTAGTCTCTTTTGGTACGCACTATTTGATAATATGGGAACCAAGCTAAATTTCTCTTCGGCATATCATCCACAGACGGATGGACAGAGTGAAATTGCAAATTCAGCAATGCTTGAACTGCTGAAATCTTATGTCTCTGACCGCAAGTCAGACTGGGAGACATATCTACCACTTGAGTTTGCCTACAACAATACAGTGCATACTTCTACGGGTAAGGCACCCTTGAAATTGTTTATAGCAAAGTTATTTTGCCTCCTATCCTATCCTACGCACAAAGGATGAAATATTTGCAGCAGATGAGTATGTCAAGGATCTCGATACTGCCTTTTTCACAGGTCAGGATAGCCATACAGAGATCCCAAGAAAAGCATAAGAAAGCTGTAGATAAACATCGGAAACAGTTACAATTTAAGAAGGGTGATTGGGTTTTATTGAAATTCCAAAAAGCTCACCTCTGTAAGAAGACAGGCAAAGAGAAAATGTATCCCAAGCTATCTTGCAGGTATTATAGACCATTTCAGATCTTGGAGAAGATCAATGAGGTACCTTTTCGATTGGTGTTACTAGATCATTGGCGGATACATAATGCCTTTCCTGTCAGTCTCTTAAAACCATATGTTGGTCCTAATCCCTTGTTGTGGAGGACCAACCAGAGATTGATGAATTGAAAGAAATCCTTGAGCCTAAGTAGATTGTCTTTCACAAAGAATGAAAAGCGCCTCATGGCAAGCTTGTTCGTAGATATCTGGTTAAATTCAAAAATTACCCACAGCACTTGATCCGAAGTGGATTGATGAAGAATATTTTAAGGAGTACCCAGACCTCTTTACTGCATATATGGATGCTTTTTAGTTGCGGACAACTGATTAGAAGCCGAGGGGGATGTCACAATCCTCCATAGAACTGTGCCATGCGGAAGGATTTCCTGGAGCATGATCGATTCACTCATATAAGAGTTGGTGACTCTGACTACTGAATTTATGCACTCATGCAAGGGTTGGTGACCCTAGTGAGTGTGTAAACTCATGAAAGAGTTGGTGACTCTCTTCAGTGAGTATGTGAACTCATGGAAGGGTTGGTGACTCTAGTGAGTTAACTGGACTCATGCAAGGGCAGTTGCTCTAGTGAGTACAGTATTTGGACCCAACATGGGTGCTGGCTCTAGTGAGTACAGTATTTGGACCCAACATGGGTGCTGGCCATGGTCACAACTATTTTGGTGTATAACATGGCAAGTTGGGAGATTTAATCCAAATCATCGCACACAAGCATTTGCCTATGAAATGCATTTGCATGTGTCTCTTGTTTTGTTTGCTTGGACATTGCCTAGTTTTTTGCTTGTGAATGTCCACGGGCATCGGGGACGCCTATACACCCCGTGGACACGTGTGTGCACACCTGTTTGGGAGTAAGGCAGTGATTTTTATGTGTTTTGCAAGTGGCGGTTGGTAAGTGTGCACACTCAAACCTTATTTAACTATTATTTCCTTTGTCTATTAAACTCTATGGTTACAGGTTCATATTCATTAAAGTTTGGGCGGACAAACTTATAATTTATAAGAGAATTCAGATCAGGCAGGACTTTAACTAGGACCAATTATGAGTGCTAGGCACCCGGGCACTAGAGCAAAAGCCCACGAGTTGCTAAAAGTGGCTGAGGGGTTATTTTTATGACCCACGAGTTGCTTTTCTGGGAGCCTAGTGTGTTGAACAAGTCAAGGCAGCCAAAAAGATCAAGTCGACTTCTTCTATGGAGAGCATAGGGCTGTTGGACAGCAATGAGGAGAGTTTTGAGGCTGGCCGACTACTGCTGCTGCTGCTGCTAGCCAACTGGTCAACACCATGAGTATGTGCTACATGGCTGGTCAACTATCAAACTGGTGCTGCTGGGCTGGTCGAGAGTGATTTCTCTCTTTCCAAGTGCTGGCCGACTTGCATACAGGCTATAGAGAGCCAGTCGAGTTGCATACAAGCTCTCTAGGGCTGGTCGACAGCTTCTCTTGCTTCCCTATAGGCTGACTGTGCTGATTTATAGCAAAATTCAGCAAGGCACCAAGGGTTTTCTTGGGGCGGAGCCGATACAGTTTGTGCCCGGCTTCAACCCTACTCATCACTGGTTGCAAAACGATTTGGCCTAAGTGCTGTTTTGGGCCTGTTTGAAGCTGTTGGTTTGGACAATCGTGTGGATTGCCGGGAAATCAAGGAAACAGTTGGTGATTGTTTGGCCCTAGTTGGTGACCGAGGGTTTGCTTACTTTGAAGAGCAATTAGTTAGTCCTTTGGCCCTGGTTGATTACCGAGGGTTTGCTTTCTTTGACAAGTAGTTGGTGACTGCTTTGGCCTTGGTTGGTGACCGAGGATTTGTTTTCTTTATTGAGCAATTGGTGACTACTTTGGTCCTGTTGGGTGCACTCCCAGTCATGAAACAAAGCAGCAGTGGGGCTGGGCTGTTGATGAAGTCGGAAAATACGTCGGCTGGCGCCCACGGGCACTTGGCAGAAATCTTCCCATAAATTCAGAATCGACTCACCAAGTAGATGACATAGGGTGAGGCGACACAACCCTATGCTCAGAATCGAATTCTGACGAAAACCCAGCCCTCCATGACCAAAAACAAAATTTAGCTGGGCCTGGCAGAAATGATCACTGGCAGCAATTGAGGTATGGAGTCACAGGCGGGATGTCAATACAGAAAACCAATGGCCACATAAGATAAATCTTGCACATGACACAACACCAGGGGCTGAAGTTGGGCCAGCTGCCCCTGAGGTATCTTTATTACCAACAGAGTATTCTCTTGTACAAGATGCGGGTGCTCGGGAGTTCCACTCCTCTGCTAGCACCAGATTTATTCAAATCGGTGAAAAACAAAGCAATACAAGCTCTCGGTCATCAACCAGAGCAAAGCAATCACCAAGTGCTCAATAAAGAAAACAAACCCTCGGTCACCAACCAAGGTAAAGCAGTCACCAACTCCTCGTCAAAGTAAGTAAACCCTCGGTTCCTCCGATGCCAGAACTTCATTTTCAGCCTTTCGTTCACCACAAGGTTGCAACCCAGGTGCTAGTATGGGCACGCCAATGTCGTGCGTGGACCGGGAACACCAGGTTCATGGCTGCTTCACTCCAGTGTGAGAGGTGAGGATTGCTGAAATTCATCTACATCAACGGAATTTTGCTCTAACTACTTGTTGGTAATTGTATTCATTTCTTGTTTATGGCAAATTTGGCTATCATAGTTGTGGAACATTGTACCAATAAAATACTCCAATAATATACTCAATATTGAGAGGAGGGGGGGGGGTGTTGGGTTGTGTCGGCCTGGGTTCCAGCCCCAATGTGTTGTCATTGAGCAATTTTCATTTTCAGCATTGTCTTAGTCTTGTGATGCTTCCATTTCATTAAGTATTTAAGTGATTGTTATTTACAAGATGGTGCCCAATACATGCTCACATCCAACGAGGTGAATTACACCTCCTACCCAGTTGCAAGCCATACAAAGATCACTTACATGGGTAGCAAGCTTGAGGTGGTGCACTCATATGTCTATCTCGGAGCTACCTTCACTAGTCCACGCTTCTCTAGCAGCACAAGATAGAGTCACTAAAGGATATGCAGCTCTAGCCCTATTGGAGAGGCAGTGTTTCTAGGTGCATTTTCAGGAGCCGAGGACAAAGGGTTGGCTTTTTGACACCCTAGTCACCATATGCAGCTCCCTTCTGGGCACCAAATTTATCCCCAACAGATTGGCAACGGATAGAGCATCCTCAGATCACGATGTTATCACAGATGATACGCAGCAAACCATCTGTCCCCCACCAGATCATCCATGAAGAGTTTGTTGTGGCTCCTATGTTGATGGAGGCCCTGTTCCAGACACTCACTTGTATAAAAAGGGTGCAGGAGATGGCTCACTTGGATAGTCAGTTCAATTGCCCCGACTTGCACTACATCACAACAGATATCTGCCAGAGGAGAGCATTCATCCTGAAATGGCACAGTACTCACTTGGTTTCACGCACATGGACTGCAGATGAACTGGCTCCCTCCATTTCAATGTGATCCAGACTCCCCATACATCAGGCTTACACACGAGGACAGGAACTCGGTGATCCAATACGATCTACACATGTAACACATGGATTACACCAGTAGGCCCATTGCCTACCAAGATGCAGTACTACAAAGATCATTTCTTGAGATTCACAGCAGATGGTTTCATACGGAGACCAAGTTATCTCGATGTCTTTATGTCCCATGCTATGAGGATAGCCATTGGCCAGCTTAGGGTATCATCCCATAGACCGAGGATAGAGACTGGCAGAGCTGAACGGATACCCAAAGAGGACAGGACATGTAGACTCTGTCAAACGGGGGTTGAGTCAAAGGAACACTATGTTTACCAGTGCCCTATCTATTATGAGATCAGAGGGAGATTTCACTATCTATTCAGAGAGGGCTGTGGACCCTTATCCCAGATCAGAGGTGCCTTGGACTCTTCCTACTAGAGCTTATCTGACACAGAGAGTCACTACTCAGAGATCCTTGCCCCCAAGACTCCTCTCAGCTTACCATCACCAGTTTTTTCCCGACTAGAGGGGAGGATAGGGAGGCACCAGAGCCCACCAGTGGATACGGGAGCCTATACTACAGTGTCCCCCTCGCAGCAGGCCCATGGGAGTCACATCAGATCGGGCACGCACACTCCAGAGAGCTACCCGCCCTCGTCCTGTCGGGGACCCTGGCCACCCCCAGCTCATCAGCCCCAGATTTAGGAGATCCTGGCCCACCATCGCGGCCTGGTCCTCAGCGTAGACTATCAACATCCCTAACCTTCTTGTATCACCCATGATGGACATCCTGGGATAGGCCCTTGCCCAGCATACAGGGTTAATTGACTGTTCTTATTCAGCTCTCCCATATCCCATCACTAATTGTACCCTATACCTGGCATAGTAGGATCCAGATTTTTCATCTTTGTATAATCTCAGAGTTGGAGATCTTAGCTTTCAGTTTTCAGTTTATTGTTGCTTTTTCTTTTTTCATCCACGACAAGATTTCATGGACACTATGTATACATCATTTTGGTCTCATAGACCCTTTTGGGTCTTTTGAAGACATTAATATAACTCTCTCTCTCTCTCTCTCTCTCTCTCTCTCTCACCCACACACAGGATGGGGAAGGTATGCTTATACACAGGTATTTGAAAAGGAAAATACTGTCTTGGCCTGGAGGCATGTTCAAACATTTTTGCGACGCATGTTCTCTATTAATAGAAACAACCAACTCCTGTCCAAATGTAGAATGCTACACCATTATCAATGGCATGGTACTGATCACATGTGCTTACTTTTATGTAGAAATAAGGCCATTTCACCTTCGTTTGTACATGCAAGGTTTTAGTGTCGGCCACCTGCATTCGGTGGCCCTTTTTTGGTCCTGCAAAAATAACACACCGAAATGTCATTGCAAGGCTGTTTCAGCAGTTCTATCGCATCAATATACTCGTATGGCATCAAAGAGGTCCTTACCTGTTTTAGAAATTCGAACATGACAAATAGCTTATTAGAGAAGTCCTGCACAGAGGAAACACATATTTACATCTTCTCTTGTTGAAGATCGCATAGAAAACTCCCATGAAAAGCATGTCACTCACTGGTGCGAGCAGGGGTCAAACCCACGGCCTCCCATTGGGACTGACCCACCACCCCTTTTTTTTGCTTTTGTCTGAATTCCACTATATAAAAAAATCCCATGAAAAAAGACATCTAATAGACTATCAGACCTTGGAGACAAGTGAAAACCCTAACGTATTTAGGGCCTTTATGAAATGTGTAGGATCAGCACCACCATTATTTGGATTGAACCGACTCCTGACTTCAGCTATCAACAGCGAGCCCCTGAGAGAAAATTACTGATAAATTTCACACAAGGGATTATATTGCTAGAAAGAAAGACAAACTCTGAAAAAAAAAAGGGATACCTTGACTTCAAAACTCGGTGTGCTTCAACTAGAAAGCTTGAGTAGTCTGTTCCCATTAGTGAGAGGCAAAACACAGTAACATCAACTGACTGGGTCTTCAAGGGTGTCTGCTGGGAAAAAAAAAGGGACCTCAAACAATTCAGATAATGCCCTCCCATGAAAGGTTAGTTCTCCATGGTGACTATAAGGAATGCTTACATGTGCCATATTGCAAGCAATTATTGTTGCATCAGATGCAACAAGGTCCAAAGAGAAAACTTGGTTTTTGACTTTTTTTGACAATTTCCCGTCTCCTTTGAACAGAGAGGAAGATAAATTAGAAAACCATCAACCTGAATAAGAAGGCCAGTACCACATTCAACCCAACCCTGTTCTCCGTGTTGAGCTACAAAGCTAATCTACCTTTTCTTTCCTTCTTCAGCATGACATTGCGCAGAATATCAGCTTAAAAACTTACCACATCCAAAATCTGCTACAACTAAATCTGTACTCCTTTTTTTTAGCCAGTCAATAATGGCATCCAATGGCTGGCTTGGCCATCGAGACATTTGCTCTTGATAACCTGCATGATACTGACAACTTTTCTAGTTACTACGGGGAAACAAGGTTATTCTTCTTCTGAAAACAAGCTCAACGCATAATCCACGAAAGCAAAGCATGACTAAGAATCTACTTTCATCTGCCCAAATACAGTTACCATACACTTGAAAGGAAACAACATCAATGGGAAGTACAAATTCAAGTGGACAAAAAAAGAGAAGAGAAAATCTTAATAAATGCAAATACATTGTAACGTTAGTAAAATGATGGAGCAGCTAATTATAGCCGTGAACACCTATTTTGTTAGTAAGGGGTTAAGTTGTAGGCAGTTTTCATTTACAGTTCTATTTTGATAGATATTGTGGGATTCAATTATAGCATTCCACGTGTCATCTGGGCAGGTCCATTTATCCTATTAAAATAAACATTAGAGTTGGCCTATGTACATAGAAAGGGCTTCAACTATACATTTGCATGCCATTCAGTCATTGAAAACAATTATTTCCATTTTAGGACTCTTCAATTGTCCTCCTAGTCAGCTTACACGTGTGCTGCTCTGAACGTGTGCCCTCTTGCCAGGTAACAAAAATTTATTCTGTTGATTGATCCTGTCAGACATGACATGCTAGAAGAAAGTCCCTCTCCCAAGGCCAGAAGGAGATCATCTTCTAAATCACATTATCAATTACTAATTAGCCTAACTAATGGTCAATTGACTTTATTGACACTAATTGATGTCACTTGATCGCCCGTGATGATGATATCAAGGAAACTCTTGCAGTCATCTTACAACAGCGAACTCATTTGTCACAAGGTCAAACTGCTTTGGAACAGAGGATGGACAATCTACAAAAGCAACAAGAAGGTAGATTCAACAATTCCTTTACTCAAATCTGAAATGTCAAGAATGATTTCTAGAACTTCAAGAGACAGAAGATCACAAGGGTTAAAGGCTGGTGGGATGTGAAATCATAGTGATGATGATGCTTCTGATCATGATACTCATAGTGCTGATCATCATAGGAATGAAGAAAGTTACCTTGCAAATGTTGACGACAATTATTTGCAGCCTTCTTATCATCCTAGGGGTGGTATTTTTTTATCTCATACGGATAGCGCTCACCATGATACTAGATTTTGCAAGTGGCCATGTACTTCAGGCCATTCTCTTGTGGACTCAGAGTGCATTGCATGGATGATGATACATGATTTTCATCATGGTGATGATGATGGAGCTTATAGTCATGATAGTGAGAATGATGATTATAGTCATGCCATTCATGGTGATGCTCTCGATGATAATCACAGTGATGATGCATGTGGTTCTGGTTATCTCATTGATCACGTTTTGATGGAGAAAGTGATGATACATGCATTGATGTGTACCTTGTGGATTTTATACATGATAATGTGGATATGTATCTTTTTTATTTCCATGATGACCATGCATATGCACTGTGTGATGCCTTTGGGCAGTAGGTTTGCCACACATGTAATGAATGAGTGCGAAATTTCTCACATCCCATCTATCATACCTTTGTTCTTGAAGTTATGGAGGATGATTATGTCCTTTCACATGCCAATCATAGCCATTTCTTGAGCTATGGAGAGCCTTTCATCAAATTAACTGTTGATTGAATCCTCATTTCAAGCGGACCAACATCCATTGAAGCAATCAATCCTCATCTCAAGGATACATTTGGGATGTTGGACGTTTCTCTCTTTGGTTTAGCCTATTCCTTCTTTGGCTCAAGTTATGCTGGACTTGGATCTTTATTATATGTAGCAGATAGAGAATTTATCTTTGATCCTAGTATGTCAAGGAAGGTGATAATTCATATGTGCTTGGAAATGGGATTTGGTGTATCATATGTATTTGATCCAAGCATATTTCTTGGATAACTGTTTCCATTTGACTTAGCAAATTACTATGGTGAGCATACAAGTCTTATTTGTTTTTTCTCCTAGCAAATTTGCAGTGTGGTATTCCTGTACTCTAACAGGTTTATTTGTACATGCTACAAGCACAATGCAGGATTTCTCATTTCTTTATGATCCTAAAGACCAGTGACTTCATGTACTTTCACTCTTTGAAGAAGAGATGGAAAGAATGCACAACGAATGCATGTTGTGCTTTAGTTGGCTACATAGTTGCATTCTGTACTCCTACGAATTCTAACAATCCGTACAATGTGTACCATACTATACGGATTCGTATGACCTGTAAAGTATGTATCGTACTGTACCGTGCATTGAGTACAAGTACGAAAAAAAAAACTTTTCCAATATGGATGAAAATGAAGAAAAAAATTGTCCCTTATGTTCTAGCAATCCATACGTTGTGTCTATTGTCGATTCCGTCCCAAATTTTCCAATTTTCTCTTAGTTCTTCTAAACTTTTCCTAAATCTAAATTTCTCCCAAATTGTATAGATTTTTCAAGTTTCCCAAGTTGGCCCAATTTCCTCCAATTCTTCCAATATCCCGCAATTTTTCCAAAATCCCCCAATTTCTCTCATTTCCCTAATTTTCCCAATTTTCTAGAATTGCCCATACCCCCAATTTCTCCCAATTCCCTAATTTCCTTCAATATCCCTCGGTTTCTCGGGTCCTTCCATAAACTTGCTCTCTAAAAATATCCCAACTGGTGGACATTCTGTCATAGGCACTTTGCCAACTCTTGGTATCTCCTCAATTCCAGACGTAATCACGCAAACAAAATTTCTGAAACCGGCCTCTGGTAGAAACCAAAGTGCGGTAGACTAGCAGTCACCCTTCCAATTGTAGTCCAAATAAATAACAAAATTAACAGGAGCTAGAATGCTCTCAAACTGAAAGGAAATCGACACCTGTTGGCCCCAAAGCTTGGCGCCCCTTTCGGTATTTCTTTATTCAAATTCAATGAAATGTATAATTGAGTACAACAAAGCCAGTCAAGGAAAGTAATCCTGCATGTCCAATCTGGCAGCCCTCAAGACCTCTTAGCATAGAGGATTCACACACAAATCTGTGTCCCACAAAAGCAACACACTGTGCTTCCCTCTAATCAACCAAGACAATTTCAACAAGGCAGCCTTGAGCATACATCTGGCTGTTCCATGTTCATGGCTTCAAACTCAACCTAGACACCAATTCACTGTCCAGTCTCTGTTTCCACCTTTCAAACTACTATACCCTTCCTCTCACAAAGGGCCAGATGAAACAACTCTGCAGCAGACATAAGCCAGTGGAAAGAAAGAAAGATTGATATGTTCAGAGCTTACCAATTTTTATGCGCGGTTCTGCACTAGAGGGACTGACCGTACCAGTCTGTACATGCAACAGCCTGTCTGTACTTTTCTCCCTGCAACCGCGTGATTGATGCACCGCCTGAACTGCTGGACGACACTGGACTGTACCCGCCTATACCTATCCATACATTACTGTACCTGCAACCGCCTAACTGATGCGCCGCCTGTACCTGCTGGACAGGACTGTCCGTACAGTTTCCGCCGCATGTACCTACTGGACAAGACTGTCCGTACAGTTTTCGCCGCCGGTACATGCTGGACAAGGTTGTCCTTGTCAGCCTGCACCTGTCCGTACAGGTCTACGCCTGCAGCTACTGCTTGTACCAACCGCCAGCCAACCTGTTCAGTAGTCACCTGAACCTGCAGCACCCGTACCGGTCTGTACTAGCCTTCTCACAGCTGTTGTACTGTGCGGCTACCCTCCACGCAGGAAAACCAGCAGAACTCTCTATGCAGCCAGTCAACTCTTTTTCCTTCTCCTCCACGCAGGTAGCTTGCACGACTTCTCTCCAAAAGCAAGAGAGAGAGAAGAGAGAGGCGTGTACCTCCAAAAGTGGAGTTGCCCCTTTCCCAAAAATATCCTAGTGGCCCCTTTCTAAAATTTATCAAACTTCCTAAGGGTCATTTATGCCTAGGGGCCACCCAAGGTTGAAACATTAAAAATAATAAATCCCTTGGTCCCCCTTCACAATTGGGGATGTCCACACATACTTCTATTTGTCCGAGCACCCAAATATGAATCATTAAATATTTATCTTGCTCACCAACCACCATGCCCACACTTGTGCTGTTCCACTTTCAGAGGGTCATGACATACCCCCTTCTTGAAACCGGCCTCTGGTAGAAACCAAAGTGCGGTAGACTAGCAGTCACCCTTCCAATTGTAGTCCAAATAGATAGTGTATATTAGTATAGAGATTAAGTATGCCAACTGGGTGAAATAAGGTGGACTCACAAAGATTTAAATGTTGGCGAGTATTGTATACTTCTAGCCACCCATGACTAATTACCCATTGATAAGTATTAGCCACCACCTCGTAGTTGGCTGGCATTGTTGGTATGCCATCTGGAACAAACAGATCGAGTTTGTCGACACTGTTGTCCAAGATGTCAAAATTTTGTAACACACGACACCAACTGCAGAGGTTGAGGACTATAGGATGCAAGGGGTAGAAGAAGATGTCTTGAGGTTTAGTTAATATCACGTCCCCCCTCAAAATGCCCATAATGATTGTTGGGTCAGCATCCCTTTCACAGGAGCTAGAATGCTCTCGAACTGAAAGGAAATCGACACCTGTTGGCCCCAAAGCTTGGCGCCCCTTTCGGTATTTCTCTATTCAAATTCAATGAAATGTATAACTGAGTACAGCAAATCCAGTCAAGGAAAGTAATCCTGCATGTCCAATCAGGCAGCCCTCAAGACCTCTTAGCATAGAGGATTCACACACAGATCTGTGTCCCACAAAAGCAACACACTGTGCTTCCCTCTAATCAACCAAGACAATTTCAACAAGGCAGCCTTGAGCACACATCTGGCTGTTCCATGTTCATGGCTTCAAACTCAGCCTAGATACCAATTCACTGTCCAGTCTCTGTTTCCACCTTTCAAACTGCTATACCCTTCCTCTCACAAAGGGCCAGATGAAACAACTCTGCAGAGCAGACATAAGCCAGTGGAAAGAAAGAAAGATTGATATGTTCAGAGCTTACCAATTTTTATGCGTGGTTCTGCACTAGAGGGACTGACCGTACCAGTCTGTACTTGCAACAGCCTGTCTGTACTTTTCTCCCTGCAGCCGCCTGACTAATGCACCGCCTGAACTGTTGGACTACACCGGATTGTACCCGCATGTACCTGTCCGTACAGTACTGTACCTGCAATCGCCTGACTGATGTGCTGCCTGTACCTGCTGGACAGGACTGTCCGTACAGTTTCTGCCGCCTGTACCTACTGGATAGGACTGTCTGTACAGTTTCCGCCGCCTGTACCTGCTGGACAGGATTGTCCTTGTCAGCATGCACCTGACCGTACAGGTCTACGCCTGCAGCTACTGCCTGTACCAGCCGCCAGCCAACCTGCACAGTAGTCGCCTGAACCTGCAGCACCCGTACCGGTCTGTACTAGCCTTCTCACAGCTGTTGTACTGTATGGCTACCCTCCACGCAGGAAAACCAGCAAAACTCTCTATGCAGCCACTCGACTCTTTTTCCTTCTCCTCCACGCAGGTAGCTTGCACGACTTCTCTCCAAAAGCAAGAGAGAGAGAAGAGAGAGGCGTGTACCTCCAAAAGTGGAGTTGCCCCTTTCCCAAAAATATCCTAGTGGCCCCTTTCTAAAATTTATCAAACTTCCTAAGGGTCACTTATGCCTAGGGGCCACCCAAGGTTGAAACATTAAAAATAATAAATCCCTTGGTCCCCCTTCACACTTGGGGATGTCCACACATATTTCTATTTGTCCGGGCACCCAAAGATCCATACGGACTCCATGCTTAGACACAATATGCCCCAAGAAGTGTATCTCTTCCAAGAAGAACTCACTCTTCTTGCCATTAATGACCAGCCTATGCTTCCGGAGTTCTTCAAACACAATGGCCAAATGCTTCCTATGCTCCTCCTCAGTGTGTGAATGCACAATCATATCATCAAAGAATGTGCCCACAAACGCTCTATGAGGCCAGAAAATCCTATCCATCATTCTGTTAAATGTGGCAGGTGCATTTGTCAAACCAAAGGGCATAACCAAGAACTCATATAACCCTAAGGTGGTCCGAAATGCTATCTTGTGCACATCCTCGGGTCTAATGCGTATCTGATGATACCCGCTTTTCAAGTCTATCCAACTAAAGACTATGGAACCCTGTAAGCGGTCCAATATGTCATCGATCCTCGGAATAGGGAATCGATTCTTGACGGTATTCTTGTTCAGCGCCCTGTAATCGATGCACATGCGCCAAGAACCATCTTTCTTTTGCACTAAGAGTACAGGTGGGCAAAAGGGTGATGAGCTAGGCTGGATCAACCCTTTATTCAACAGCTCCTGTACCTGACTCATAATTTCTTCTTGTTGGGTTGCACTAACACGGTACGGCGGTCGATTTGGTGGAGTACTATCCTTAATTAGATCAATAGCATGATCTTCTGGCCTTTCCGAAGGAAGCTCTCCTGGCAATGACTCGGAAAAACAATCGTGGAACTCACGTAAGAAATCAGTCCTGTCTTTATCTAATATGGACAGATTAGATTTAGACTCATCATCTTTTGCATCCTTTACAACAATCAAGCACGCAGAAAGATGCTTTTTCATTACTGATGAAATTGCCGAAGCTGATACAATAGGAACAGATTCCCCTTTTAGCTTTACATCCAAAATATGTTCTTTCCCTCTATGAGTCAAAGTAATCTTCCTATTGTATGTATCCACCACCGCATGTACTCTATGGCACCATGGCATACCCAACAAAACATCACATCCATCAAGTGGCATGATGAAAAACTCCTCACTGTCCACATAACCCTGCACGTGAAGCCTGAGCTTCCCAATAATAGGAGTAACGGGTTCTGCATACCCAAGACAAGCCATATTCGCCTCATACAAAGGCCCCATCTCCTCTGCAGCACGGATCCCCAATCGGCCAGCCAAATCCGGTGAAATAAAGTTGGCTCTAGTACCTGTGTCAAAGAAAATCAAGGCATTTTGATCTCTCACTTTGCCCCATGCCCTGCACAACTCAATCTCTTCACCACCTGGCTATTCCCCAACAAGATCAGGAACTAACCCTGCATGAGGTTTTTGTTTCTTAGACTTGGGCTCCCCTTTAGTGTCAGAGTCCTTTTGGGACTTACGCTTGGGACAATTAAAAGACATATGTCCCTCTTCTGTACAGTAAAAACATTTCCGAGCATCCATCAAAGCCTGTCTCTCCTCAAGAGTTCTCTTGGGCATTGGTAACTTCTTATACCGCTTCTCTGTAGACCCTTTTGTATCACGTGAAGCATGCCCTAACTTTTCAGATCTCTTGCTTGAGCTTTTACTTCCTTTAAATCCAGATGAGACCCCAGTGAGTAACGCATTTGCTGTCATAGCATTCTCTATCATCTGTGACATATTTGTTACTCGAGTCTTTATGCAATAGTCACGCACTTCCTTGGGCAGCCCACAACAATACTTCTCCACCTGCTCAGACAAAGGCACTGCACGATAAGAAGTAACTAGGAGTAGAGCTTCCCAAAACTTCTTATTATAATCCTCAAGATTTTCACACTTTGATGCATCCAACTTGTGCCATGCTGTCATTACAGCCACCTCAAAAGTAGATGTGAGCCATACGGAAGAGAACACCTACTTAAACTGTACCCAAGTAGATGGTGCTACGCCCTATAAAAGAAGAGTGAACCACCACTGAAATGCATTGCCCTTGAGAAAAGTCGCAGCTTTTCTCACCTTAGAGGATTCCGTGTAATTACAACCAAAAAAAGCAGCATCAAACTGTTGTAAAAAGGTAAGTGCCTTTAGCTTATCTTTGGCCCCACTGAACGTGTCAAATTTCACAGTAGCTCCCCCTTCCTTATAATCCTTCGCCTTACCCATAGGCGTTAGATTATCGTAAGGAAGTGGCTTCACAAGATTGCTACCCCCAGCATTCATGCCCATCATAGGGTCAACATTACCAATTCCCACACCTGGCATTCCATACATTCCAGCCATGTTTCCAAACATACCACTATGCATACCAGGCTGCATGCCCCCATACATGTTTCCTTGCATTCCGGGCTGCATGCCCCCAAACATGTTTCCTTGTATTCCGGACTGCATACCACCATACATATTCCCTTGCATACCAGGCCGAAAACTAGCTCCAAAATTCCCTGGAATACCCATGCCTCCCTAAGGATAACCCCCAGTCACGGATTGGAACACAGAGCCACCACCAAAATAGCCTGGATGCATAGACTGCTGTGGAATAGATGGCTGTCCGAAAAAGGAACTCTGTGAGTTGGCACCAAAAGTATGTTGCATGTTCGGAAACTGTCCAAAAGATGGATCCTGTGGGAAGGCACCACTATTGCCCTGAGGTGGGTTCTTAGAACGCACTTTCTTCTTCTTTTCAGGCTCAGAACGGGATCTCATAAATTCAGCAAACTTCTCACATTGAATCAGCTGCATAAACACATCCATTACACCTGCCAAACGATTTTTAAACTGAGCATCATCTTCCTCTTTACTAGGCATATCTTCTGGCTGTGTTACATCCTCATATTGTGCATCATATGCAGCCTCTTCTCCTACAAGAATATCCTCAGATTCGTTTCTCTCAAGAGAGGTCTCTTGCTCTTCCTCTTCATCATAAAAATATTCATCTTCTGTGTCTGACATGTTGCTGAATTTTTCAGCAATGACTTTCCTCGAGTCAACCACGAGCTCACCCCCTTAAGAAAGTTGATGATGGGTCCCGGCCAACGGAACCTTGAAACCGGCCTCTGGTAGAAACCAAAGTGCGGTAGACTAGCAGTCACCCTTCCAAATGTAGTCCAAATAAATAAAAAAATTAACAGGAGCTAGAATGCTCCCGAACTGAAAGGAATCGACACCTGTTGGCCCCAAAGCTTGGCACCCCTTTTAGTATTTCTTTATTCAAATTCAATGAAATGTATAACTGAGTACAGCAAATCCAGTCAAGGAAAGGAATCCTGCATGTCCAATCTGGCAGCCCTCAAGACCTCTTAGCATAGAGGATTCACACACAGATCTGTGTCCCACAAAAGCAACACACTGTGCTTCCCTCTAATCAACCAAGACAATTTCAACAGGGCAACCTTGAGCATACATCTGGCTGTTCCATGTTCATGTCTTCAAACTCAGCCTAGATACCAATTCACTGTCCAGTCTCTGTTTCCACCTTTCAAACTGCTATACCCTTCCTCTCACAAAGGGCCAGATGAAACAACTCTGCAGCAGCAGACATAAGCCAGTGGAAAGAAAGAAAGATTGATATGTTCAAAGCTTAACAATTTTTATGCGCGGTTCTGCACTAGAGGGACTGACCGTACCAGTCTGTACTTGCAACAGCCTGTCTGTACTTTTCTCCCTGCAGCCGCCTGACTGATGCACCGCCTGAACTGCTGGACTACACCGGACTGTACCCGCCTGTACCTGCCCGTACAGTACTGTACCTGCAGCCGCCTAACTAATGCGCAGCCTGTACCTGCTCGACAGGACTGTCCGTACAGTTTCCGCCGCCTGTACCTGCTGGACAGGGTTGTCCTTGTCAGCCTGCACCTGTCCGTACAGGTCTGCGCTATCCTTGTCAGCCTGCACCTGTCCGTACAGGTCTACGCCTGTAGCTACTGCATGTACCAGCCGCCAGCCAACCTGCACAGTAGTCGCCTGAACCTGCAGCACCCGTACCGGTCTGTACTAGCCTTCTCACAGCTGTTGTACTGTACGGCTACCCTCCACGCAGGAAAACCAGCAAAACTCTCTATGCAGCCACTCGACTCTTTTTCCTTCTCCTCCACGCAGGTAGCTTGCACGACTTCTCTCCAAAAGCAAGAGAGAGAGAGAAGAGAGAGGCGTGTACCTCCAAAAGTGGAGTTGCTCCTTTCCCAAAAATATCCTAGTGGCCCCTTTCTAAAATTTATCAAACTTCCTAAGGGTCACTTATGCCTAGGGGCCACCCAAGGTTGAAACATTAAAAATAATAAATCCCTTGGTCCCCCTTCACACTTGGGGATGTCCACACATATTTCTATTTGTCCGGGCACCCAAATATGAATCATTAAATATTTATCTTACTCACCAACCACCATGCCCACACTTGTGTTGTTCCACTTTCACAGGGTCATGACAATTTCCATCGGAGTGGGGCCAAAAATAGCAACTCTCCTAAATTAGGAGTGTGGTCCTTTGTATTCCAGGATAATACCCCATTCCCAAAGCTTGTACTTTCCAAATATTTAGACGTCCCGAAATCCACCAGACCCATTTCATACTGGGAAATGCCCTGGCTGGTGACACTCACACTACATACTTGTGTATTTATCAACTTGATCCTCCCCACTTTTGTGTGCCTCTCTCTACGGAATGCAACAAGCCTTATGATGCAGCATGATGACATGGCGTTAGAATCCATTCTTGTTTTCATTTTCCCCCCTTTTTTGGGAGATTTTTGTTTCTCATTTTTTGGGGTTGTTTTGTCAACCATGCTTCAAGTACACAATGATCTTTTGTATCCTAGACATTTGGCACTAGAACTAACATGACAACAAGAAAATGGCTCCTAACATACTTCTTCCGTTTGACTCGTCCCCTCAACACCTACATGGGATGCATCACTTTGCCTCAATAAATCATTTGCACCTACTTAAAATGCTTCACCTATCTGGCTTTTAGGTTGTGGCACAAAAAGTGACATCATAGGCCCAATCAGAGCAGAGACTATATTGTTTACACCTATCTTATGATATTCACATCTACCTTCAATGCGCTCTAATGATTCATGGCAAAATTCAGTGAAACTAATATGATTTACCATTGCCAATCAAATACAAGTCCAATCCCTCAATGTACTTCCCTTTCCAAAGCTCAACTCAAAATATAACTTTTATGACATCTCAGCCCATCAGCCCTTCCACCATCACGTCTAACTTGTCATAGATCTATTGGATACTTTCATAACCACTCTGGATATCAAATCTCACACCACAACACTGGTGCCTCCCCTTTTTCAAAGCATGCATAATAACATTAAGCTCCTTTTCATAAGATAAACAGATACTTTAGTTAGTCCAATTTTTCGTTTAACGGTTTTGTGTTCAAGCTGCTTGAATAGTTCTGAGCTATGCTTGGCACCCAATTAGAGAATCCTTTTCCTTTCTGCAGAAGACTATTTACTTCCAATCATTTCAACTAGAAACTGTTCATTTAAGTCTACTATCTTCAAGCACACAAGAAATGAGCTAACGACTTTGATTTTCATGAACTTATCTTTTGTTGTTCTTTCAAATAAAGGCTTTTCCTTCCGCTAAAAACTGGTTGGTATAGATTGATTTAAAGTGAATTCCATCTCATCACATTCGCATAATTTTTTCCCTTGGAAATGAACTTAGACCTAGCACATACATAACTTTCTATTAAGTTAGGTGTGAATGACATATAGGAGGCTTTATACAGACAAATCTGAATAAACTTGGAAATGATTAAATGCCAACATTAAAAATGTGATGTATATCACTTCTTTTCCTTAAAAATAGGAAGGAATTTGCACTCACGCATTGGAATGAAATAGGGTCTTCTTTGAAAATTTTGAATGCTTCCTCACCACTGCATAATACAACAAGATGTTTAGCACCCTGAATAAGAATTAGCTCGTTTAGAATGCAGTTGTAAACACCATTAACGTGAATTCTACTATTTTACTCAAGTATAATTAGTTTCATACAAATTCCATGCACTACTCTAGGTGAGAGAAAATTATCAATATTAATGAAAAACAAAGTCTATAGTTTGAAATCAAAAAGGAGAATAAAAAATGGCAACATCAAAATATGGGAATCACAAATGGCTGCTTTGTCACCCATTCACATCCAGTTTTACAATGTCTCAAGTGTGTAATAATGCATTGGTATTGTACTACAGTAGCTCAAAACACGAGCTATCCCGCACACTGTCATCCATTCAAAGCCTTGCGAAACCATTAGTACACTCCAAAGCAAGCTTAAAGTGGTCCCAACAACAAGCATTAAAAAATCCATATTTTTCAACTTCTAGCTTGGGAAAAATTAGACTACTTTAAAATATAATGATGCACCAATCCACAATAATGCCCTCGTTTGGTGTTTACCAGCATGTGTAAAGTTTCTCATTCAACATTCGAAATTGACTGCCTGACAATCTTGATTGCAACTGCAACACCAAAAAAAGTTCAATGCCATAGCTTCAGTAAAAAGTATCAAGAATTCACATAAAAACTGATAAGATTTAACTTGACTAAGGTTATATCGGTAATGAATATACATTATCTTCCAGATGGAATGCAAATTTGATAGTAACCGTGAGATTTAAGGACCAATACAGAGCTCTCACCGACTTCTTCCAGACTAGAGTGACGAGGGCAGATTCACCCACTACACCCAACCTTCAGGCTGATGCGGGAGCCCGGTCGAGAGGAGTGACACTAGACAGAGCCATTGAGCTATGCAGAGCCCGACGCCCTCGACCTCGTGGTCCCCACCCATGCCCGCGTCACTATAGGAGGATCAGAGCCATCCTCTCCCACCACCACAAGACTTTCTCCTGCCGGCCCAGCTTTACTACATTGGGTGTCATGTTGCAACGTCCTATGCGGAATATTTTAAGGTGAAATGAGAGCTGCACACTTTTTGTTTAGGGATCAGATGTGACATTTCAGCTCTTATTACTTTCTTTGATTTTTATTTCCAGTACCCATGATCATGTATTTCATGGACATGATGTAACCTTTTGGTCTCATAGGTCACTTTGGCCTTTTGTACACGTTAATACAACTTTCTTTCTTTCTTTCTCTCTCTCGCTCAAGATGTACCTGATAGTGCTCAAACGACAGAGAGACGGAGTGTTGAGAGGACATGTTGAGAGACAAGGCCAGCCCATACAAGACATTACCCAGATATCCATCACTGATTTCTTCACGGCATGTGCATATATATATATATATATACCTAGATGAATCCAGGAACATATACCTAGATGCATCCACATCAGCCACCCACACCAACACCGCCGCATCGATAGACGGCCTCATCCTCCTGGAGCTTGAGCACCCCAAGCTCACCAGCCCTAGATTCATGAGATCCTCACCCACCACGGAGCATCTGTAGCTACTACCTCATCCCAGCTTCTCCTCGGCCCTGTAGATCTAGGTGCCCTCCTCAGCCCCTCGCGAATGCTGGGCATCCTTTATGGACCCCTACCACACATCAATGGATAGCTCCCTCTCCACACTCACACCCCCATATCCTCTACACCCACTTTGAAGTTTGTATCCACGATGATGAGGATGGTGATCCTCCATGATGAGGATGACGATGATGATCTATACATATCTACATTTACCTAGGGATAAGTGTTAGTTTTTTTTTGTTAGGTTATCTTTTTTTTTCCATGATGAGGTTCCGTGGGCACATTGTACACCTTTTGTCTCGTAGATGTCATGTGCAAGAATTGCCATGGACATTCTCAGGAGCTAGTCCAGAAGGGGCACCCAAGGAAAAGATGATTGGAACCAAGACTTGGAGCATAAAGTGCAAAAGTGGCAGTGTTGGACTTGGAGTAGGGCATGGAAGACAAGGAAGGGGTGCTGTCGGCTGTATGACAGGGGCTGTCGACTGCACACAGGGGGCTGTCGGCTGAAACAGATAGTGTTAGCACATTCATCCCCAGATTTTGCTCTTTTATGGTGCCCATTTGGTCCCTTTTGCATGGCCCTTGCTTGTGGGATGGCCACCCCTTTTTCTAGTATTTTTCTGGGATTTTTCCCAGCTTTTCTGGCATTTTCCAGTCGGCCTGTCCAGTAGCTCCAGTCCGCTTGTTTTGCAGCTCCAGTCGGCCAGCTTACATCTACTATATATAGTGGGTGTTGGCCTCTCATTGTTCATTAAGTCTTGTACATATTTTGCTCCCTCACTTATGAGACTTGTTGTGTCTCTTGCTTGGGATTGTTTTGCTTCAGTATATTCAGCATAGTTTTCTCCATCTCTCTCCACTTTATGAGCATCTCAGGGGATGGGTTTATACATCGACCGCGATACATGGATGTATACATGCCACACAGCTCTCGCGTTGCTATTGGCCAGCTATACGAGTCTCATCACATCAGCTAGAGATAGAGGCTGGGAGAGCGGCACGGGTTCCCAGAGCTAAGCGGATATGCAGATTGTGCCGCGAGGAGGTGGAGACTGAGGATCACTTTGTATGTAGATGTAGAGCCCACCAGGGGGTCAGAGATAGATATGCAGGATTGTTTGAGGAGCACTCTTCACTACATTAGTTGATGGAGGCCTCGGACCAGCGACAGCTTGGCAGACTACTACTAGAGCTTCATAGTTCTCGAGAGAGACTCCTCCAGACACCCGCTCCCACTAGGGGTGGGAGACAGTCCCAGCTCACAGATTTCTTCCAGAGAGCTATGCCAGTGCCAGCTGATGTACCACGTGGGGTGACCGCACAGAGAGCAGAGGAATTGAGAGCCAGGAGGAGACCTGGACAGACTGGACATAGAGCACCCCGACTCCGTCACCGAGAGATAGCAGCTATCCGAATGAGACACCACATGGAGACACAGGAGAGGCTAGCTCGCTTTCATTCAGACTCAAGGTACATGCTCACGCCATTCACAGCCTCAGCATCGGCGATGTATGATATCTTATATTCCTCTTATGGCACTGGATGGAGTTAGACATAGATCTGCATAGCATGCTTGTACTACCCCTTGAGCATATAGAGATGCATCTTGCCTTAGCACTCCATCCACATCCCCACCCCCCCTTATATTGTTTGTATATGGGCTCCACCGATCCATGATGATTCACAATTGTATCCAGACACATGCACACTTTTTCTTTTCTTTCTTTTCTTCCGATGACCGGAAGAACACAGTTGTATTATTTTTTGTCTCATAGGCCGACTTTGGCCTCTCGTAGACGTTAATATATCTTTGTTTCTTTCTTTCTTTCTCTCTTGCACTCTCAGTTCAGCACATTCTAGTGCCACTCTGCTTCCGCTCTGTGCACTCTTTCATGGTATCATCGCTTCCGGTTTAGCAACCTCTTTGCTGCCCCAGATTCAGCACTGTTTTCAGCACCTCCTTCTCTGCGTTTTTCCTTCAAATCTGCAGCTCTTTCATGCTGCATTTTCTGGACTGAACCTGGTCACTTTGCCTCTGCGTTTTCTCTCAGATCTGCAGCTTCCTTTGCTGCGTTTTCTGGACTGAACCTGCTGGTTGCTGCGCCCTTCAGTTTGGCTTCATCAACACAGCCTTCTGGTACTGTTTGACCAGTTTTTCTTCTCTTCCACGTGGAGTTTGGGACATAGGCAGCCTGTTTTCTTCAGGACAGCAGCTTCCTTTGCTGCGTTTTTCCTCTCCCGTGGGTTTGCTCCTTTGCAAAGGGGGTCTTTGGTGTTGCAGGCTTTGGTGGCACGCTTGGTACCTGTGGAGGACACTCCTACTTCAAAGTTTGTGCAATTTTTTTCTTGAGATTGAGCCCAAGCTTTTGTGATGGCTGCACCGACTTCTCTTCATATGTTTGCTGAGTCTACCAAGTTGAATGGTTCCAACTACACCCTATGGAAGGTGAAGGTGAAGGTGAAATCGGCCTTGCGTGGCGTGGATCTTTGGGATTGGCTTGTTACACCGGCCAATGCCACCCCTCCCACCCTTGCTTCCGGTGGTGCGACTCAAGCACAGATTGATATTTGGCAGTCAAATGATCGACGCGTTTTCTCCTTTCTCATGTTGAACTGTTAGGATTCTGTTCTCTCTCATATGCATACAGCACATGCTGCACATGAAGTTTGGAAGGCTTTTGCAGATCTCTATGAGATTAAGTCTCCGGGTCGGATTTTGGCGTTGGAAAAGCAACTTATGAACTTATCAGTTTCTGCCTTTCCATCTTTATCTGCTTTCATCTCAAAGATGAAAGATCTCCGGGATGAGCTTGCTGTTTGTGGCAAGGACATCTCCACAGAGGACATGGCTATTCGGCATTCGGCTGCTCTCCAAACTTCCAGAGAGGTTTGATGCATACTTTCAGTCTCTTGTTTCTTCTCCTCGTCCTGTTCCAGTTACTTGGGAGGAAGTTCTCCCCTCCATTATGCAGACTGAGTCTCGCTTTGAGGAGCGGACTGGCACCTCTGGTGGCCCTGATGGAGCTTTGGCAGCGCGAGATAAAGGGAAGAATTAACAAAAGAAAGGCAAAGGGGGTTTTGACAAGAACTCCAAGGATTCCGACAAGGATAAAGACAATAAATCTTCAAAGAATAAGGACATTGAATGTCATTATTGTGGCAAGAAGGGTCACAAGTCACCCCAATGTCACAAGAAGAAGCGTGATGAAGCAGCAAAGAACTCTTCAACGGCGGTGTCTCAACCCAAGAAGGATGATGGCATTCTTCTCTTAGCAGGTACTCGGCGTATACTTGCTCTTGTGACTTCTCAGTCACGGTCTTGGATTGTTGATAGCGGTGCTACTGCTCATATGACACCCCATCGCGATTGGTTCGAGGACTTCACTACCAGATCAGGCGAGATCACTCTGGGTGATTCTTCTTCTGTGCCAGTGCATGGACATGGCACTATCCCCATCTTCCGTTCTGACGAGGACAAGAGGTACTTCTTGTTAGACATCATCCCCTACTTTGCTGGCTTCCTCTTTGGTGTCCTATATTAGCCTCTAGGGCTGACCATGTTAGTCAGAGGGGCTGGTCACCCCTCACTCATATTTTACCCATATTTATTCCCCATTTTATGGTCTTGGGATTTTCCCCAGTCGTGGAGGTATTTATCCCTAGTCGGCTGCCTTCATGTAGAGGTATATATAGCCGGCATGCCTCCCTCATATTTTACTGCTTGCATTGCTTGCCTAGCTTGTCTAGCTGCAGTCCCTCACTTACGAGGTTCTCCCCTCTTGCTCGGGACATGTATTCATTTTGATGATGATATTGAGAGCAGGTTCTCACCTGTGTTTCCTCTCCATCTTTCTCTCTCTCTCTCCCTCCTGTGTTTCCACTTTCCCTTCTTCCGCTGCACATTCTATCATGGTATCAGAGCGCCGGTGATTTTCAGCGTTGGATGCTCCCTCCTATACCTCTTCATATCTGCGTTTTTTCTGCCCCTGGACAAACCTGCGTTTTTGTGTTTTCAGCAAGGACAACAGCACATAGGTTGCTGCGTTTTTCTTCAGGTGGCTGTCTACAGCAGTTTTCAGCAGTTCTCAGCATTCATACCCCCCCTGTAGTGCTGGTTGCCTGTTTTGTACAGGCCAACAGCAGCATATTTGCTGCGTTTTTTTCTTCTACAGGTTTCTGATGCTGATTTGCTGATCTGAGGCTTGGGTGTACCTATTTCTCCAGAATGTTTCCATATTCAGCCCCTTATACCTCTGCGTTTTCAGATTTGCAGCCATGGTTGCTGCGTTTTTTCTGAACCGATCTTGCTGTTAGCTCTACCTTCAACTGGGCTTCATCTATTGGACCCGAAGGTACCTTCTCTTCAGCGTTTTTCCTCATAGGAGGTGTGGACACTAGTTGGCCTGAATTTTCAGGTTTGTAGCCCTTGTTTGGCTGCGTTTTCTTCTCCAGTGGACAGAGATCACTTGCAGAGGGGGTTTCTTGATTGGATTGTGGCTTTGGAGGCAGTTTGGTACTTAAGGAGGATTCTGAATTTCTGATTTCAGTCAGCGTTTTGCTGATTTTGAAGCATCTATACCTGTGTTTTGTTCCTGGCCTACACGGTTTCCCGGTTTCTACATGTTCCTTGCCTTCTGTTGGCGGTGGAGTGCTATGTTTGCTGGATAGCAGTGTTTTGGCTGTGCTTTGCTTCCCATAGGAGTTTTCTACACTCAGAGGGGGCCTTTCTCCAACTACGTCACTTGAGGATCAGTTTCGGGAGCTGTGCTGTATCTGTGGAGACATTCTTTTTTGACAGGAGTTTACAGTTATTTGGAGGAGAGCAGTGATCTTTTCAGAGATCCTGAGCAGAGTTTATTTTGTCCGAGCTTGTGTTCTTTGTAGTATTTGCAGAACAAGGAGGGTGTTTTGCCCTTTTGCGGTGTGATCCTTTCACATGGATCTTTTATCTGTTGCTGATTCTTGGGATTTGGTTCTACTTCTGGAACAGTCTTCTGCTATCTGTGATGCTTTTGAGGACTTTGTTACCACTGCAGTTTATATTCTTGCTTCCCTTCCTCATTGTGAGGAGACTACCTCTGCCTCTCTTTGTGATGCTTATGAGGATGCCCCTCCCCCTGCCAGTTCTGATGGCTTGTTGTTTTGGAGGATGGTTTTTTGGACCCGGTGGGATGCTTTGGATCTGTGGTTGCTAACCGTGCCTGGGGCACAGTGGTACTTCCAGAGTTTTTTGGATTTGGATCAGAATCAGGTTGGGCTTGTACCAGTCCGACGATATCATTTTTCAGAGGGGGATGTGGAGTCCTTTCATCTTGCGATGCCCACCTCAATGGCGTGTACTTCTCTACAGCATTGTGCAACTCATGTTATGGAGTTTGAGCAGATGGACCCCATATTTTCTACAGAGTCTTTACATCTTGCAATGCCGACCTTTTCAGAGGATGCTTTTATACAGCATTTGGCTACTCTTGGTACAGAGTTGGAGCAGATTGACTCTATTTCTTTTGAGGGTTCCAGTGAGGAGCAGTTTGCTTCTCCCAGGATTGGTTATATACAGGATCTGATCTTGGTTAGTTTTGAGGTTTTTCATACCTTCTCCAAGCTGGATACACGACATTCGACTTCGGGGAGTGTTCTTACACTTGGGTTTGGAACAATTATTTGGAGCAGCACGTCGCAGCCTATATGGTTGTTTTCTTCCAGAGGAGCGGTGTACCTGGCAGCTTGTTCTGTTGCTTTTGTAGCTGAGTTGCTGAGGAGATTGCTTGTGGAGCTTTCTTGGTACCTGTTTCTGCAGTCTTTCATCTTTGATCGAGGACGGCGTCTCTGGCTTCTTGGAGTTTGCTCAGCATCCGGTGCTGAGAGGGGGTGTTAGACATCATCCCCTACTTGCTGGCTTCCTATTTGGTGTCCTATTTTAGCCTCTAGGGCTGACCATGTTAGTCATAGGGGCTGGTCACCTCTCACTCATATTTTACCCATATTTATTCCCCATTTTATGGTCTTGGGATTTTCCCCAGTCGTGGAGGTCTTTTATCCCTAGTCGGCTGCCTTCATGTAGAGGTATATATAGCCGGCATGCCTCCCTCATATTTTTACTGCTTGCATTGCTTGCCTAGCATGTCTAGCTGCAGTCCCTCACTTACGAGGTTCTCCCCTCTTGCTCGGGACATGTATTCCTTTTGATGATGATATTGAGAGCAGGTTCTCACCTGTGTTTCCTCTCCATCTTTCTCTCTCTCTCTCTCCCTCCTGTGTTTCCACTTTCCATCTTTCTTGGTACCTGTTTCTGCAGTCTTTCATCTTTGATCGAGGACGGCGTCTCTGGCTTCTTGGAGTTTGCTCAGCATCCGGTGCTGAGAGGGGGTGTTAGACATCATCCCCTACTTGCTGGCTTCCTCTTTGGTGTCCTATTTTAGCCTCTAGGGCTGACCATGTTAGTCAGAGGGGCTGGTCACCCCTCACTCATATTTTACCCATATTTATTCCCCATTTTATGGTCTTGGGATTTTCCCCAGTCGTGGAGGTATTTATCCCTAGTCGGCTGCCTTCATGTAGAGGTATATATAGCCGGCATGCCTCCCTCATATTTTACTGCTTGCATTGCTTGCCTAGCTTGTCTAGCCCTCACTTACGAGGTTCTCCCCTCTTGCTCGGGACATGTATTCCTTTTGATGATGATATTGAGAGCAGGTTCTCACCTGTGTTTCCTCTCCATCTTTCTCTCTCTCTCTCCCTCCTGTGTTTCCACTTTCCCTTCTTCCGCTGCACATTCTATCACTTCTCTGACGTTCTGTATATTCCAGATTTCGCTTTTAACCTTTTGTCAGTGAGTGAGTGAGTGCTCTTACAGCTCAGGGTGCGGAGGTGATCTTTTCTCGTTATGGGATTACTATTCGTGATAAGGTGACTAGTAGCATCTTGGCTCAGGGAGTCCAAGATAGTGGTCTCTACAAGTTGACCGCTCTACTTTCTTCTGGTGCTTCTTTTGCTCTTTGGCATGCTCGGTTTGGCCATTTGAGCTATCAGCTTCTGCAGCGAGCTTCGAAGGATGGGTTGGTTGAGGGATAACCGACCATCAAGGCTCCATCTATTGCTTGTTCCTCTTGTTTACAAAGGAAGCAACACCGAGCCGCCTTTCCGAAGGAGGCGACACACAGATCTTCGACATCACTTGCTCTCATTCATGCAGACTTATGTGGTCCTATGAGTACCGCGTCTTTGAGTAAGGCGTTGTACATGCTCGTGATGGTGGATGATTTTACCAGATATACTTGGTTTTCTTTCTGAAGACCAAGGATGAGACTTTTCAGCACTTCTGTGATTGGAGAGCTGAGGTGGAAAAAGAGACCGATTACTCGGTCAAGGCTCTCAGGACCGATGGAGGGGGTGAGTTCAAATCCCAGGAGTTTAAGCAATATTGCAAGACACATGGCATTCGGAGACAGCTTACTACATCATATATTCCATCACAGAATGGAGTTGCCGAGAGGAAGAATAGGACCATTATGGAGATGGCCCGTGCTATGATTGAGCGTTCTTCATTACCTCGACGTTTCTGGGCTGAGGCGGCTTCCACTGCTGTCTACATTCAGAACAGGTCTCCTACTGCTGCTCTTCCCGATAAAACTCCATATGAGGCTTTCCATGGTGAGAAGCCCTCCGTTGTTCATTTCGGGATATTTGGGTGTACGGCGTATGTTCATGTGCCTAAGGAGCATCGCTCCAAGTTGGACTCGAAGTCTCAACGCATGACTTTTCTCGGATACAGCACTATGTCCAAGGCATTTCGTCTTTATGATCCTCAGGCCGGTAAAGTTGTTGTGAGCCATGATGTGGTGTTCGACAAGACTCCTACATCTTCACAAGGGGGTGGTGAGCTTCTTCTTCCTTCACCTCCGTCTCCGCCTCCTTCTCCTCCTCCTCCTCCTCCTCCCGTTGCTTTTGTTACACCTCCAGCTGAGGATACTCAGTCAGATGATGATGACCCTGCTCCTCCTCCAGCGAGTTCGAGCAGATCTGTACCTGGTTGGTATTATCAGACAGACAGTTCGTGATTCTGGGTTACGTGAGCTTTCTTATGCTCCTCCGCCTGGTTCTCTTCGGCGTTCTTCCAGAGTTACAGGGAAACAAATTCATGCGGGCAACATGTTTGTTAATTATGCTCTTATGTCTACTATCATTAATGGTCCTTCTGATTCCCACTTTTGTAGACGAGGCTCTTTCACATGAGCCTTGCTGTCGTGCTATGCAGGCAGAGCTAGATGCTATCGAACAGAATGGCACTTGGATTTTGGTGCCTCGGCCACTGCAGCGTAAGGTGATTGGTGTGCGTTGGATCTTCAAATCGAAGTTCCGAGCTGATGGCAGCTTGGACAAGCACAAGGCGAGGTTGGTTGCCAAGGGTTATGCTCAGCGCCCTGGAGTCGACTTCGATGAGACCTTCGCTCCGACGGCCCGGATGACTACCATTCGTATCGTTCTTGCTCTTGCAGGACATCATAGATGGCCCGCTTTCCAGATGGACGTCAAGTCGGCTTTCCTGAATGGAGAGCTTACACAGGCGGTTTATATCGATCAGCCGCCAAGATTTGTTGTTCCGGGTAAACAAGATCATGTGTACCAGCTGAAGAAGGCTTTATATGGTCTGAAGCAGGCTCCGCGGGCTTGGTACCGACGGATTGAGGAGTTCTCGGCCTACGCCGTTCTCACGCAGATTCGAACCTTTATATCCTCCTTGAGAGGGGGTTGATTGTTATCATTGTGGTCTATGTTAATGACCTCATCTTTACAGGTTCTTATTCTGTGCGGATCCGTTCTGTTATGGATGCTTTGGAGACACAATTTGAGATGGCGGATCTTGGCCTCTTGCATTATTTTCTTGGCTTTGAGATTTGGCAAACCTCGAAGGGCATTTTCTTCTCTCAGCAGAAGTACACTCCGGAGATTCTCGACAGATTTCAGATGACTGGATGCAAACCAGTATCTTCTCCTATGGATATTGGTGAGAAGCTTTCTTCACTTGATGCTTCTCCAGGGACTGATCAGGGACAGTATCGGGTTCTCGTCAGTTGTTTGGTATGGTTGACCTACTCCCGATTGAACATATGCTTCGCAGTCAATTTATTGAGTTCCTTCTCATCCAAACCCCGTCAGCAGCATTGGTGGTGTGCTCTCAGAGTTCTTCGGTACTTGCGTGGCACTCTGGATTTTGGCATCTTTTATGGCCAAGGACGCACTCTTGTTGGATGGTCTGACTCGGAAAAGGCTGGAGATCCATATACACGGCGTTCGACCACTGGTTGTGTTTTTTCACTTGGGTCTGAAGCCATTTCTTGGAGCAGTAAAAAGCAGCCTACTGTGGCGCTTTCCTCTACCGAGGCGAAGTACCGTGCAGTTTGTTATGCTGCATGTGAGGCGATATGGTTGCGGAGATTATTGGAGGAGCTCAGCTATCCTCCTACCGGATCTACTCTTCTTTGGTGTGGCAATGAGAGTTGCATCGCCATCGCCAAGAACCCTGTGTTTCATGCTCGTACGAAACACATTGAGATTCAGCATCACTATGTTCGTGAACGGGTTCTTGCTGGAGATTTGCGTTTGGAGTATTGTCCTTCCGCGGAGAATGCTACAGATTTGTTCACCAAGCTGGTTTCTCAGGCTTCCTTGGCTCCTCATCCTCGGATTCTCGGAGTTTGTTTAGCATCTGGTGCCGAGAGGGGGTGTTAGCACATTCATCCCCATATTCTGCTCTTTTATGGTGCCCATTTGGTCCCTTTTGCATGGCCCTTGCTTGTGGGCTGGCCACCCCTTTTTTGGGATTTTTCCCAGCTTTTCTGGCATTTTACAATCGGCCTGTCCAGTAGCTCCAGTTGGCCAGCTTACATCTACTATATATAGTGGGTGCTGGCCTCTCATTGTTCATTCAGTCTTGTACATATTTTGCTCTCACTTATGAGACTTGTAGTGTCTCTTGCTTGGGACTGTTTTGCTTCAGTATATTCAGCATAGTTTTCTCCATCTCTCTCTCTCTCTCACACATATGCAGAGGGTCTATACCATGCCCCACAGCAGCCACCTATACCTCAGCCACAGGAGCCTCGACCTACCACAGCTAGCTTCTTTAACCACTCGATGGTACAGGAAGCTATCCGCCGCCTACAGCATGGACGGGCCACCGACCATATGGGCCTGCAGGGTGAGCATCTCATATATGCAGTAGATTCTTTAGCTCCTTTTCTTGCACACCTGTTTAACAGGGCACTAGCAGAGGGTTTGCCTGCGGAGTGGACGATGCACACCATTGTGCCGATTCACAAAACAGGGGATATGCTCGATCCGAGCAACTACAGGACGGTTATGGTTGGCCACGTGCTGGCCAAACTCTATGGTGCAGTGCTGGAGCAGGAGCTTAGCTTATATGCTGAGCGAGCAGGTTTACGCTCATCAGGGCAGGCAGGCTTCAGGAGAGCTTTCTCTACCACTGACCATGTATTCACTTTGAGATGTATGATTGATCAGGCCAGAGTGAGGAAGAGAAAGCTCTATTGCTGCTTTGTGGATTTCCGCAAGGCATTTGACACAGTACCACGAGAGAGGCTCTTTCAGCGCCTGCAGTCTCTTGGCATACCAGCAGATATGACATGGGGCATCTATGCATTATATGAGCAGGTTTTTGGGCGAGTCAGATGTCCAGGAGGTATGTCCGAGACTATTGCTAGCACCATTGGTGTGAAGCAAGGATGCCCACTTTCCCCCACGCTATTTGGGTTATACATTGATGAGGTGGCTGACTTCATTACACGGGGAGGCGGAGATGGAGTTGATTTAGCAGGTACCTCAGTACATATTATGCTCTATGCTGATGATATTGTATTAGTGTCTGAGTCCCCCGGTGGTCTACAGCAGCATCTACATGCACTCCATGATTTCTGCACACAGAGGGGTCTTACTGTGAACCTTGGGAAAACCAAGGTTATGGTCTTTCATACATCGAGACAGGACAGGAGTCAGCTGACATTCACTCTCGCAGGATGCCAGGTGGAGGTGGTGACATCATACGTGTACCTAGGGGTTACCTTCTCTGCAGCAGCCACACGCTTTACCATGGGTTCAGCAGCCAGAGCTAGATTGACACGGGGATATGCAGCATTGGCTATGCTAGAGAGACAGTGCCACCAGGCGCATTTTCAGGAGCCCCGGACGAAGGGGTGGCTATTTGACACATTAGTCACACCGGCATTGATGTATGGAGCAGCAGTATGGGCGCCAGGCCTTGCTACCCATTGGTGGACACAGATAGAGAGACCACAGGCCCTCATGATGGCACGCATGATACGCAGCAAACCGTCAGTACCTCATGACATTATCCGAGCAGAGTTTGCTGCGCCTCCTATGATGGTAGAGGCCATATTTCAGACTATATGCCTGCTAGACAGATTCAAAGAGATGCCACAGGACAGATTATCATACAGAGCTTTTCAGGCATCTAGACAGTTGGCTGAGGCAGGAGACAGAGGATCATGGTATGCACAGGTCACACATTGGTTCTCACAGCATGGCCTAGACATGGATCATCTACCACCATTCCAGTATGACAGGGATGCACCACATATCCGTCTCTCTCATAGTGAGAGGAACAGAGTATTGAGACAGGATCTATGGCAGCTCTATACACGAGAGACATGGATATCGCCTACACAGCCTCTTCCACCGAAGATGCTATACTACAGAGATCACTTCATGAGTATCACTGATGATGGATTTATAGAGAGGCCTAGATACATGGAGGGCTTTTTACCACACGGCTCCCGAGTGGCTATTGGTCAGCTCAGAGTTTCATCGCACCGATTGGAGATTGAGACTGGCAGAGCAGCACGGATCCCCCGAGAGGAGAGGGTATGCAGATTGTGCAGAGAGGAGGTGGAGAGTGAGGAGCATTATGTATGCAGATGCAGAGCATATACAGCCATCAGAGAGAGATATCCCATTTTATTCAGAGAGCCACATTCCCTACGCCAGATCTTTGAGGCAGCAGACCAGCGCATACTGGGGAGATACATTCTAGACATACAGCGCCACAGAGAGACATTATTACAGGCTCAGACAGCTCCAGAGGGGGGGCGACAGACACATATTACTACATTTTTTCAGAGATCCATACCCCTCCCAGCCCCTACACGGCAGGGAATTACTCTCCAGAGAGCAGAGACACTTAGAGCCCGCAGGAGACAGAGGACACCTGGCTTTCGGACACCACGCCTATACCAGAGAGAGATGACAAAGATCAGAGCTCAGTTTCACAGAGAGGGTGAGGAGCGACTGGCTCGCTTCAGAGCACACCCAGGCATGTTCTTCAGGGAGCTGTGGACACCCCCTTCACTGATGTATACCATTTTATACCCCCAGTATGGTACAGGATGGAGCTAGCTAGGTTGCATATCATGATTGTATACTCCATGCATATAGCTTTGCATTCTCCTAGTAATAGAGCTCCATCCCCTACACACCCAAATTCAGCTTTTTTATTCAGTACTTTTTCATTTTGTTGGGATGACAGAGGATACCCCATACATGTACTCCGATTTGTCTCATAGGCCGAGTTCGGTCTTTTGGAAGACGTTAATAAAATCTTTCTTTCTTTCTTTCTTGCACTCTCTATTCAGCACATTCTAGTGCCACTTTGCTTCCGCTCTGTGCACTCTTTCAGATAGGAGGCGGCTACAGGCGCATCAATGTTTATGGAGAATAATGCCAGTCGGCCAGCACTCCAATGATTTAAGAGGCCTATAAAAGGCACATGTGCTCATTGCGTTAGTCATTCACTCCACTAGGGAGTGGGTCCTTAGTGTAGGACTGTTTTGGTGTTTCCACCTTTTCAAGAAGGTAGCCTATGGCTGTAGATCTAGGGTACCTTTCAGCATGTTCTAAGTGGTGTTTAGGGCTGAAAGAAGACTCTCAGAGCTTCCGCATGTTACAATAGACCCGCTGGGTCTTTTGGAAGACGTTAATATATCTTCTTCTTCGGGACATAGTTGAGCAGTATCAGAACCCACCCACCCCCCCCCCCAACAGTGGATGTGTCTCACCTTATAAATGTAGATGTGGATGGCATGGACTCACCACCTACATGATGTAGACATGCCCCACATGCCTTGGAGCTTTAACTAGGTAGCATTATTTTGTCTTTTTTATCTGTTTACCAGTTTTTTGTAACACATAATCTTTGTAATCCCTTATGTCTCATAGACCTTATGGTCTTTTGAAGATTTTTAATATAACTCTCTCTCTCTCTCTCTCTCTCTCTCTCTCTCTCTCTCTCATGCTTGATATATTGGAGAGTGGTATACCATCTATTGGGGGCTGATGCTCCTCTCATGTTTCATGTTCCTTGTATTCCATGATAAGATTTCCATGCACATTTTTGTATCAATCCAATGGGATAGTTTTGTTTTATTCTATTTTATTTTATGTCCCAGGCACGGTTAGCAACCATAGATCCAAAGCATCCCACCGGGTCCAAAAGTCCATCCTCGAAAACAACAAACCTGCACACAACATCAAACCCAATGCAGAACTGGTAGGGGGAGGGGATTCCTCATAAGCATCACAAAGAGAGGCAGTGGTAGACTCCTCACAATGAGGAAGGGAAGCACGAATATAAACTAGAATGGTAACAGGATCCCAAGAATCAGCAACAAACAAGTGATCCATGTGAAAGGATCACACCTCACAGGCAAAACACCCTCCTTTCTTTGCAAACACTGCAAAGAACACAGGCTCAGACAAAATAAACTCTGCTCAGGATCTCTGAAAAGATCACTACTCTCCTCCGAAATCTGTAGACTCCTGTCAAAGAAGAAAGTCTCCACAGAAACTGATCCTCAAGTGAAGTAGCTGGAGATGGACCCCCTCTGAGTGTAGAAAACTCCTTTGGGAAGCAAAATGCAGCCAAAACACTGCTGTCCACCAAAAAACAGCACCCCACCGCCAACAAAAGGCAAGCAACATGAAGAAACTGGGGAACTGTGTGGGCCAGGAACAAAATGCAGGTATAGATGCTTCCAAAATCAGCAAAACACTGACTGAAATCAAAAATTCAGTGTCCTCCTCAAGTACCAAACTGCCACCAAAGCCACAATCCACACAAAACCCCCTTTGCATGTGATATGTGTCCACTGGAGAAGAAAACGCAGCCAACCAAAGGGCTGCAAACCTGAAAATTCAGGCCAACCAGTTTCCACACCTCATATGAGGAAAAACGCTAAGAGAAGGTACCTTCGGGTCCAACAAAAGAAGCCCAGGTGAAGGTAGAGCTACCAGCAAGATCAGGCCAGAAAAAACGCAGCAACCAGGGTTGAGTGATGGAAGACCACGTGCTGCAGTGGAGAAGAGCCAGGAAGTGACCAGTCGACCAGCAGCAAATCTGAGAAGAAAAACGTAGGAGGGAGAGGAGGGAGCATCCAACACTGCTAATCACCGGCGCTCCGATACCATGATAAAATGCACAGTGGAAGATGGAAAGTGGAAACACAGGAGAGAGAGTGAGAGAGAGATGGAGAGGAAACAAGGGTTTAGACCTGCTCTCAATATCACCAAACAAGGATACAAATCCCGAGCAAGAGGGGAGAAGGCCTCGTATGTGAGGGACTGCAACAAACAATGCTAAGCAATGAAAAAAGAGTGAGGAAGGAACCGGCTATATATATGCCCATGTAAAGGCAGCCGACCAGCTCTCCACGACTAGGAAAATGTCCAAGACAGGTGACCAGCCCCTCTAGCTAACATGGTCAGCCCTAAAGGCTAAAAATAGGACACCACACACGAAGCCGCCACCAAGGAGATGATGTCTAACAAACACCTAGTCTTCACACTCATATTTCCCATAAGGATCAGCAGTAAGGTTCGAAAGGCCACATTTCAGCGGGAGTTCATTGTCTCACCTCTTTTGGGGTGTGATATGATTCTCGGCATTCAGTGGTTTACGGAGTATGCACCCATTCCTGATGAGGCAAGACACTTTCACAACTGTCCATGATGTTCCTGACCTTGTCCTGATTCGCGGGGATAGGAACATTCCCCACATTCCACTCATCTCCCATATCCACACCCAAAGAGCCATCAAAAAAGGAGCCGAATGTGCTTTGATATATGCCCGTAGCCACAGTTTAATGTTCAACCAACAACCCCTTTGAAGCCAAGGATGGAAGATCTCTCTCGCTATCGTGCCCAATTCATGGGTCTTCCGGGGTAATGCCCTAAGGAAGTAGCGAAACCATCTTTGAGAAGTGAGAGAACGAAGCTAATGGCAAAAGCGTTTCTCTGTTTGAGTCTTAGAATGAGCTTGCTCGCTTCTGACCCCGACTTGAAAAACAAAAACAAAAAGATGGAAGGTCTCCTCGCATAGTATCAAGATATTATGTTGAAGGATGATCTCCCGCCCCAACTCCCACCTAGTTGACCTAAGGATCATCGCATTGACTTGGTCCCTAGGACAGAACCACCCAATAAAATCGCCTATTGCCTTTCTAAGGCATTGGAGGGCGAACTGGAGCAACAACTTTCCCAGTTTCTCCAAGCTGGATTTATCTGGCCCTCATCCTTGCCCTTTGCTGCACCTATTTTGTTTCTGCAAAAGAGAGACTGTAAGCCCAACGGGGCGTGCCATGACAGATTCAACCACGTATCCAAGAGATAGAAATATAGAGAGAGAAGGTAGAGAGAGAGAGAGAGAGAGAGAGAGAGAGAGAGAAGGGAACTTTACACAGTACACACACTGAGCGGGGAACAGGCCCCGCCCCCTTTCAAGAATTTATTCAAGAACAATCCACGGGCTCGCTTGTCAAGATCAATACATCACTGAATACAAAAGCAAACAAATATGCCAAAGTAGAAACCCAAGTCGGAGTCGATGTTGATGTCGATGTCGAGGCACGAGATCTTGATGCCGAGCACACCATGGGGATGCCCCACAAGAATCTCTCACCGGGCTAGTACCAAATCTAATATCCAAATCCAAGTCCAAGTCCAATGAATCCCCAAGCTCGTAAACAAGATACTCCGAAGATAAGTGTGGACGATGAAGGTTATGGAGATCAGTTGAGAGTTTGTTGCCTAAAACTAGAAGAGAAGCTGCCCACAAGAGACACACAAAGGCATTTGAACCACAACTGGTCCACGTGGTTGTACGGTGTTGAAATATGCACCAAACACATCCCTAGAAGGATGGGGCCAAATGAACCATGTACATGTGAAAGGGACCAAATCACTTAGCTTGTGGGTGAAGCTTCTCTAGCACTTAGTTTTGTGTTTAACCACTTGTTTTGATGAAACCATTAGGTGGTATTGAGTTGTATGGAATCTATAAAAGGGCACTTGCCTATGAAGTAATCAATCAATCTATTTTGCCCAATATTGTTGTCTCGCTTGTGTGCACACAACACTTCTACTATTTCTTACTCATCATGTGTTTTAACCTTGAATTAGTCTTTGACCCATCATAGCCAACTTGCACATGCTATTCAATATTCTAACATGGTATCAAGAGCCTTGTCATCATCCTCAGACGTTTTTTTTTGTGTGGCTATCACATCTTCATCTATTTTTAGTGTCTTTCACTAGATTCCAAAGCTACCAGCCATACCCACAGCTAGTGGAGGATTCAATGCTCCAAGCTCACTCAACCATTGCCCACCAAACTTTGTGAGTATCTTCCCTACCTTTGGGCGCCCCAGCTTGGCATGACAATTAGGTCGATTTGGCTGTATGCGCTGCGCCATCTGCGTTTCCCCCAAAATGAGTCACTTCTCTACTCCCACGCGACCGTACAATTCGTGTTGCTTCTACAGTCCAGCATTGCCTAATTGCTCTTAGCTGTAGATGCGCCCACATGTGCCCTTGCTTGCCCTAAGAGGGCTTGGCCAATAGTCATCCCAGCTAGGAGAATGAAGCTCGTCATCAGGACCGTGTTTTCTCTCAACCATAGACACAAGCTCGTCTAATTCTAATTAGTAATTAATTTTCACTAATCTTATCTTGTTTTGGCCAATCAAGTGTTCTATCTAAGCCTTATCACTTGATTCCACCTCAATGTTGGTCTTGTCCTCTCTTGCAAGGGTCAACAAGTTTCTTGAAATCAAATCCAAGCCTCTTCAAAGCCTTTCACAAGCTTCTAGTTCAAATTTCTCATTCACTAAGAGCTTCAATCTTCAAGGTGACTCAAGTTTGAGTCAAAAACTCTTCAATACTTGCTCTCAAGTGTGTTGCTCAACTCTCTCAATCCTAATGGCCTCACATGATACTACCTTCCGCTTCAAGGGGCAAAACTTCCACACTTGGCAAACCCGCATCAAGCTCACCCTCATGAAGAAAGGCCTGTGGCACATCACAAGTGGAAAGGAGAAGAAGCCAAGGGACCAAGCTACTATTCCTGCATGGGAGACCAGAGATGACAAAGCAAGAGCCATCATAACTCTTGAGTTGGATGACACATACATTCACCATGTGGATGGGTGTGAATCTTCCAAGGCTTCATGGGATCAATTGGATACCCTATATGGGGCTCAATCCAGAAGCTCTAAGTTTGGTTTGCTCATTGAGTTTTTTAAACTTGATATGAAGTCTATAACTTCTCTTGCATCTCGTCTTAACTATATGCAAAGTCTTATTTCCCAACTTGCAGGCATCTCACTAAAAGTGAATGAAGACATTGCCATTGCGGTGTTACTCAAGTCATTGCCTCCTGATTTCGACAACATTGTAACAACTTTGACCAACATGCCTATCACAAAATCCTGGACCCACTCCATAAGGGAGTGAATGAATCCAACTATGAGCATTAGTGCCCTTATATAGGCCTCTTGGATAAATAGAGTGCTGGGCGACTGCTGGTCGGCCAGCCAACTGGACATGTTTACCATAAATGCAGCTCCGACCAGTTCCATGCAGCCGACAGCAGTTTTCTTGCACTTCTACGCAGACGACTGGTCCTCCTTGTCCTTCTCCTAGTCCAACACTTGCCAAATCTGCACTTCATGCTCCAAAACCTGGTTCTAACTGATTCTTGAGTTCCTTCTTTGTCTGTTGCCCTTCAGGACTAGCCTCAGAGAATGTCCATGGCAAATCTTGCACATGACATCCCCCTCTGCTAAACTTGATGACGGGATTCCAACCTGCTCTTGGATGACTGTCATCATCCCATTCTGTTCCCGGAGTCCCTCTGTCATCCCATCCATCCCTTTTCACTGAAAACCCGGCCCGGTCTCCAACACCACTCAAACTCTGAATAAGATCTATGCATCTCTTCCATCCAGTCCCCAATCCATTGCCCTGTCTCTGAACACCGTCTTGGTCTCCATTCCTGAGAAATGAATTTGGCACTCTCACTCCACCCCTTGGAGGATCATCTTCCCTTGGAACCGTTGCCCGAAAGCCTTTCCTGGCTCACAGGACTGCCATCCCCTTTGGGCTTTGTGGAACACCACCAACCAACCTCTTGGGAGCTCTTCTCGGTCTCGTGTTCCTTGCCTTGGGCTTCGTACCTGTGAACTTTCCTGTCACCTTCATATGGGACTGAATCAGTGTTTAGCCTTGCTGAGCCTGATACTCTGATACCAATGTAACACGCGGAAGTTCTGAGAGTCTTCTTTCAGCCCTAAACACCACTTAGAACATGCTGATGCAAAAACGCAGACAGAGGAGAGAGAATAGAGAGAGATGGCTGGAAATTCAGTACATTCATATGGTACAAAAAGGTACCTCTAAATCTGGCAACCATGGGCTGCCTTCCATGAAAAGGTCGAAACACCCAAAACAGTCCTAAATCCTGGACCCACTCCATAAGGGAGTGAATGAATCCAACTATGAGCATTAGTGCCCTTATATAGGCCTCTTGGACAAATAGAGTCCTAGCTGCTGGTCGGCCAGCCGACTGGCCATATTCACCATAAATGCAGCTCCAACCAGTTCCATGCAGCCGACATCAGTTTTCTTGCACTTCTGAGCAGACGACTGCTCCTCCTTGTCCTTCTCCTGGTCCAACACTTGCCAAATCTGCACTTCATGCTCCAAAACCTGGTTCTAACTGATTCTTGAGTTCCTTCTTTATCTATTGCCCTTCAGGACTAGCCTCAGAGAATGTCCATGGCAAATCTTGCACATGACAGATCACATCTTCACCCTCCGAGCCATCATAGAGGAGGCCAAAGCACGACACCAACGGGTTAACTGTTGTTTTGTAGATTTCCGCAAAGCATTTGATACAATGCCTTGAGCCACACTACTGCAGAGACTCCAGGATTTGGGGGTACCATCATATATGATTTGGGGGATCATGAGTTGATCATACGGCAGGTGAGATGCCCATGAGGATTATCAGAGGAGATCTCCAATACCATTGGAGTGAAGCAAGGATGCCCACTGTCTCACACTCTCTTTGGCCTCTACATCGACGAGATTTCGGCCTTCATTGATAGAGGAGGGGGAGGAGGCGTATCACTAGCAGGCATCCTTGTTTCCATACTCCTTCATGCTAATGACATTGTGCTTATTGCAGATTCTCCAGAGGCATCTTGACACGTTACAGGACTTTTGTGTAGAGCAGGATCTCACAATAAACCTTGGGAAAACCAAGGTTATGGTCTTCAACACATCCCCTCTTTTCACATCTCGACTGAGTTTCACCTACATGGGCAGCCCAGTGGAGATTGCATACTCATGTGTTCTTGGGAGTCACTTTTATAGGACCGGTCTTCTTGAGGAGCCGTGCTGCAGAGGCTAGACTAATGCGAGGGTATGCTTCTCTTGCTCTCATGGAGAGAGAGTGCTTCAAGGCTCACTTCCAGGAGCCGAGGACCAAGATGTGGTTATTTGACACCCTGATCACTCCAGCACTGATGTATGGAGCACCCTTTTGGGCGCCAGATCTTACAACGGCCAAATGGCCAAGGATACCTCAAGTCATGATGCTCTCTCGTATGATATGCAGCAAACCATCAGTCCCACATGATATTATCCTGGCAGAGTTTGCTGCAGCACCCATGGTAGTAGAGACACTCTTCTAGATAGTCACGTACATTCATAGGATCAATGCCATGCCCCCCTGGAGACTCCCGAGGCTTGCGATAGCTAGCAGTAGATGGGTACGAGTCATGGTATAGCCGAGTATGCACCTGGTTCACGAGGCAAGGACTCGCGATGGATCGCCTCCACCCGGACTCCCTATTCATCAGGCTCTCAGGATGACAGGAACTCGGTGATACATATGATGTATTGGGACTATACATACATGATACCTAGATCACAACACATGAGCCACTCACACACAAATGGCAGTACTTCATGGATACTTTCATGAAGCTTACAGAGGATGGTTTCATACTGAGGGCCAGATATCTCGACATATACATGTCACATGCCATGCTCACTGATTAGGGAGTCGAAACCCCAAGGGAGACACGCACCCCAGCCCCAGGCGACCATCACTCAGTTCTTCCGACCACGAGAGGATGCCCCACCAGCTATGGATGACATACCCACAGCCTCATCAAGCCAGACATTCTTGAGTGCCCAACCCCCCACCAAACCCCACTCTGGCGCTGGGCCATAGCACTACAACAACCCCGACGCCCCAAACACCATAAACCTCGCTAGCAACACAAACATCAGCCCCAACTTGAGGAGATCCTAGAGAGGACCATGCTCGATATCCTTGACGGCCCCCTCCACCTTCCGGGGGCATAGGTTGTATGATGATGGTCCCACTTTGTATCATGTGGCTCGGATTTTACATTCTCAGCTCATAGCTCTAGTTTTTGTTTTCTTTTGTACCATGATAAGATTACATGGACATTATTGTATCACTTTTGGTCTCATAGACCCGCTGGTCTTTTGAAGACGTTTAATATAACTTTCTCTCTCTCTCTCTCTCTCTCTCTCTCTCTCTCTCTCTCTCTCTCTCACACACACACACACATCCCCTTCATTTTAATCGTATGCTTGTGTACATGTTTCATTACATGTCATCATCTATCATGGTGGTCTGTGCTATAAACAAATCTTATCATGACAAGTCCTTCGTTACCAAAGAGAATTATTTCTAAGAAAGAAGGTTCAAGAATTCGTTTTGAGAAACAAATGGCTAAAAAGCAAAAGCAATTGGGGGCAGTCATGTACCTTTTCCAAGTAGCTTTTTGGCTTTGCTTTAGGGACAAGTTTGATATGTTGTGCGATTGTCAAAGGTTGCATGTGCAAATCCTCCCTGTTTGCAAGTCTATGGCCAACCTCGGGCTTCGATCCGCTTCCTGACAATTTGTCATCGTCAGCACTGTCTTCTTCTACAGTTTTAAGCTCTGCACGCCTCGGCTTCTTAGAAAGTGGGTTTTCTCCTGCTCCGAAGATTCCCAGAGCATGATGGGAGAGCTTAAAAAAAACTCGCCGCCTCTTTCTCTTCCGAGCTCCCGACCTTGTTAACTGTATACTGGCATTTCGCATTGCTAGCTCCCTCAGAGTCACTGTGTCCGGGTTCGAAACAACATATAGACGGTGCGCTGTCCGTCCGGAGCCCTTTTGAAAAGACAGTTCGGTACGTCTAATTTTGTTTTAACATAGTATAATTGGATATAATGCTTATTCAAAATTTCATAAGAAAATGCTTGTTCAAAATTTCATAAGAAAATGCTTTTTCAAAATTTCATTTCCCTCTTCAACCCATGGTGAGAAGGATTCATATAACGTTCCATCGAAAATATTTCCGAGCACTGCGAGAAAATATTGCTTCATAAAGGATTGTTGTGGGACAAGCGCAGCAAAAGTGAGGTAGCAATCCAGTCAAAGGCATGACCAACGAAAAACATGCCAAGCAAGAAACCCATGGACATTAAGTGGACATGCACCATCGTGGACCCCATGGAGTTATGAACCCATGAAAAGTACATTGTGCATGTCCATTGTTTATGAAATGGATTTTGGACAACTAGCCACAAGTTAATGGAAAATGCGCAGATATGCCTTTTGAGGGTCTTCATCCTCCATGGACATTTGTGAAGCCATACATGTGGGGGAAGAGAGAGAGAGAGAGAGAGAACTAAGCATAGTCGTTAAATTACACTAACATGGGACATCATGGGAGATTAATCCCAAGGAGACACCTTGGGGTATTATAATCACTTATGAGACCCACGCTCAACATGGGAGTGTGAGATTTGAACCCACATGGAATCATTGGGACTTATGAGTTTAGCTTACACTACACCACCACCGTGATGACTCATGGTGTGAAAGTGACATTTATATTTTAACGATAAAAGATGTGCTGTTTTTAGAAACAAGCATGTACCTTATTTAGATGTGCTTTTTTTAAAGCAAGTGTGCAATGTGCACCTTATTTTCATCATTCAAATGGCATATCTTAAGCTTTTCCCATAGTGCCAAGAATATTATATTAATGGATTATATCATTGAATTCATTGTATCACCCATAATCATGGTACTATTATTCTTGAATATGTTCAATAAAAAGCATTGTTTCAACTATAATTTGTGAATATTGTATTTTTAAAACAATCAACTTTGAAATAAACAAGTTCCAACATAAGGCAAACTATGCGTTGACAAATTATTTATCACAAGGAAGCTAATCAAACGTATGGAGTTTACATGATTGATGCTAAACATGGTTGAGACCTCACAACATTTATTCCTATAGCCCAGTAAGATTAGTGATCCCACCAAGATCTGTTCATTTGGACTTTGCCTTAAAGGCAAAGAATGCCAGTGGTTTGGGTCTCTAAACCCACAAGAAAAGGCCAAGTCTTGAGACACACATTCATTATGGGAATCTCACTCAGTGGAGCTAGATGGAGCCCCATCGCACAAATCTATAATCTCAAACAAGAGGAGGGAGAAACAATGCGGGACTATATTGGTAGGAACAAGTATCTCCACATGAGATACGGCCCTCGCAAAGACTAAACTCAAGAATCCTTGGCCTTTTCATGCAGGTTTAGATCTCTAAACCCACATGAAAAGGCCAGGTCTTGAGACACACATTCATTATGCGATTCTTGCCCAATGGAGCCAGATGGAGCCCCAACCTATAAATCTATAATGTCAAACAAGAGGAGGGGGAAACAATGCAGGATTATATTGGTAAAACCAAGTATCTCCACATGAGATGCAGCCCCCGCAAAAAACTAGATGATTTATCGTTCATTGATTGTTTTCTAATCGGTCTCAAAAGCAAGAGGCTTCATGACCATCTCTATAGATCTAGACACTACATCTTTCATGAGTGTTTATCATCTCTTTTGGAATTAGGGTTAGGGTTTCAACAATGCACACACACAAGATGGAGAAGCTTGAGAGCACACAAACTCACTAGAATAGAATCAACAAATGTGTGCCAAATACAAAAGATAAGAGGGTGTACATACACATGAAGGAAAAAACATCCTAGTAAGGGAAAAAATGCCTCGGCGGTCCTAAGTGTGTTCACACACATCACTACCATATAATACTATAAATCCCCCCTAGAGTGATGATGTGAACATGTACAGGGAATGGTCGATCAATCCTGAAAAGGCAGTAAGTGCTCAGGCACAAGAGCATAAGCAAGACAATCAAAAACATGCAAATGAGCCCCACAGAAGGCTTCCTGCCATGCCAAGCTTCATAAGGAGTTTTAGACTACAAGGTCTTGGTAGGGCATTTGTTCAACACATAGTTTGCGCACATAGTTACCTCTAACCAAAAACCATGAGGTAAATGTTAGGCTTTCACCATACATCGTGCCATCTCCATGAGAGACATGTTCTTCCTCTCAGCCACACCATTTTGTTGAGGTGTGTATGGCACTGTACATTGATGCCTTATGCCTTTTTCAGCCATATATGTATGAAATTCCTTGGACATATACTCCCCCCCTCGATCTAAACGAAGGGTGCCAACTTTACATTCACATGCATTTTCAGCCATGGATACGAAGTGCTTAAAGCACATAAAAACCTCTGACTTTTGCTTTAATGGATACACCCAGCTATATCTAGAGTAATCATCAATAAAAGTGACGAAGTAGAGATATCCCCCAATAGATGGTGTCCTCATAGGACCACATACATCACTATGTATAAGCTGTAATTTCTTAACAGCTCTCACAGATCCATCCTTTGGAAATGATGCTCGATTCATTTTACCAAGAATACACCCCTCACATACATGTCTAGTAGGGGTCTCAAGAGTTGGCAATTCAGACACCATATCATGCCTTTGAAGGCATAACAAACTGCCATAATTTAGATGGCCAAATCGTGCATGCCATAATTTTGCATCACTCATAGCACTAGTCATAGAGACTGAGCAAACATCATGCTGCAACTTCTCAAATACACCAATCTTATATAGGCAATGATACAAGGTACCTGAGACAATGATAGAATAACCATCATTTCTATCCTGAACTGTACATCTGTCATCCACAAATTTCACCGTCAAGCCTGATAAGGCTAAGGCTGAAACTGACAGCAAGTTCTTCTTAATGCCTGGCACATATAAAACTTTTGAAAGAGTAAATGCGCCCCCATTTGCAACAGTGAGCACAACTCTACCAACTCCTTTGACTGGATATGAGGAACCATTTGCACATGTGATGGTTCCTGCACTTGGGACAGATTCCAGAGATGAGAACAAACCTTTTTGTGAAGTAATGTACTTACTAGCACCCCTGTCAAAGTACCAAGCATCTGATTCTGCCATTGACATGCATATATCATGAACAGAAGGATCATAACTGCAATGTACAGTCCATTCCCAATCATCTTGAGCAAAACTTGCAAATTCTTTCTTCTCTGCACTTGGTGCAGATGTATCAGCCATAGCCATGCCCGATTCTTTCTTTTTCTCCTTCTCTAGCCTTTTCTTGCACTCATGTATGTAGTGCCCTAGTTTCCTGCAGTAGTGACACTTACCCTTCTTTTTAGGCTTATCACCTTCTTTCTCTGCATCCTTACCTGAGGATTCTGATTTTGGCTTATAGCCACCATGCGAAGAAGCTTTACCTTTGCCTTTCTGATTGGCAACAAAAGCTTGGTCACCAACTCATATATTAGATCTGTTTTGCCTAGACTGCTCTTCTTGCAAGAGTACTGAAACCAACTCATAAAATGTAAGGGCATTTGGATTTCCCTTCATCATGAGTCTAAGGGTAGAGGTAAAACTTTGATAAGAATCCGGCAATGCGGTGAGAACTGTGGGCACCAATGTACTATCAGGATATATCTCATCCACACTAGCAAGCTGCTCCTTAAAATCTTTGATCTCGGTCAAGAAGCTATCCATTGAGTCTCCCTCATTCATGTGCTCAGACTCCAACTATTTGGGCAGATATGCAACACATGCTTCATTGCACACCTAGTATAATGCAACAAGTGCATCCCATGCCTGTTTTGAAGTCTTACATGATCGAATATGAGGAATAATGCTTCGCTTCACAGAAAGTGCAAGCAATGCATGTGCCTGTGCATCTCTTCCATCCCATCTCGTTTGAGCAGCAGTGGGAGGTACTGGTGGTGCATGTGGAGGAGCCACAACTGTATCAGATTCTACTTCAGATGTACCTACAACACCTGGTTGCACTGGTAGTTGTGAAATAGGACAAGTTTCACTACCACTGACCACATTCTAAAGGCCTTTAGCAACTAGTACATGGCTCATCATATAGGCCCACAATGGGTAGTTAGTCCCATCAAGCTTGTTCTCAGGAGCAGGACAACATGTTGAATACATCACTACTGCCAGCAATGACTTTCTACCAAATGCAAAAGCTTTCAACACACTCAGTATGCAACCCTGGATGGCTGCCAACTGACTGAATCACCTGCAAAGTGTATGAAAAATAACATAGAGTAGAGAATAGAGTGTTACTGGCAAAAGTATGATGGTCGATGTCGTTTTTGAAGACACTGTAGATGCTGCTGCACACCAAATCTTTGCCGCTACACAGACTAAACACCCAAAATCGAGCAGAACCAATCCAAAATGACGCCTCTCCAGAACATCTCCAGAACCAATCCAAAATGACGCCTCTCCAAAACATCTGCAAAAACCTTATGGTGCCCAAAACGCGCCCGAATCACATTGCAGACCCCGAAAACTTAGTATACTTCGTGTACAGAACACTACAGTATACACCTTCTTCTCCTCTTAAGAGGGTATCTCAATCGGAGACAAAAATACAAGGTCGTGTGGTGAGGAGGGAGAGGCATACTACTAGATCAAGTGTCTAGGATTAGGGTTTCAACAATGCACACACACAAGATAGAGAAGCTTGAGAGCACACAAACTCACTAGAATAAAATCAACAAATGTGTGCCAGATACAAAAGATAAGTACACACCCCAAAATGAGTAGATAAGAGGGTGTACATACGCACGAGGGAAAAAACCTCCTAGTGAGGGAAAAAATAGCCCGACAATCCTAAGTGTGTTCACACACATCACTACCATATAATGCTACAGTCTCGTGAGGCAATCAATAGACCTAGTACACAATCTACGAGATAAGGATATAGAAGTCGTCTAACTGAACCAAGAGATAGGGGGCGCGTCATCCAAAGCCTCAATGGTGCCTACCAACACTGGTAGCAATGGTGGCAGGACCAACCCCAAGGGAAATCCTAAGGCCAGCCTGAGCCAATTTATCAAGCTGGACACCCACATTTATTTCCACGAACAAATATGGTTTAGCCTATAATTTGCTCTGCAATCACCAAAACCATAAAAGCATGGAGTGTCCACTACTAGGCTTAGACAACAACAATATTGCGCTCGCTAATGCCATGAGAACCACGATATAACCCATTGTTGGTTCCAGGATAACTTGACACCATAACTTATACTCTTAGGGCCAAAGCAACCGCTAGCCCTACCACCCATACCAAAGCTTCTCAACCGACACATCATCCAGTGCCTAGAGAGGTATGTATAGATCACCACAAAAGTCATACCCACCTTCAATTTTATCACCCCAATCGATTCCTTATGGAACTGCACCGGTATACACAACATTGCGTCGGTGACTTTGCCAGTGGACTTCAAGAATCAAGATTAGGACATCTACAAGCATATGAGTAGTACGATTTATATAGATATTGAGAACAACCCCAACCACCATTAACTATGCCTCCTTGTTCCAAGTCATGGCATAACAAAAGAGCGAAACACTTCAATAACATGTCACGCGGTCCACCTCTTCTCAATGTGGGGCTTACACTATGTTACCAAGTGTCCTCATAGAGCCATCACACTAAGTGCCCCAACTCCATCCCCCAATCCACTAGCAAACCCTAATGTCGTTCCATATAGAGGCACATGTTACACTTGTGGATTCAAACATGTGCCGAGAAGCATAAAACGTAAGCTTCAACCTTAAAGCTAGCAACCAAAGAGCTTGAGGTGCAAGCCCCAAAGGTTGTCGCAGCCCCTAAAAATACTAAAGGACCGAAACCATGGGGGTCCAAAAGAAGACAACCTTGAAGAGCAAAGGGAATCGCAATGCACAAATAGTTGTCAAAGATAACGACATCATGACTATTAATAGCTTGGAATCTGCCTCCCTCATGAAGACAATAAGCGATCTTCCACTCAAACCAGCTCTTTCCAAAGAAAGAAGCCCATTGACTATGTAAACCTTTTAAATAAACTAAAAAAGTTGGAGAAAGAGCAAATGGATATCTCCAATCATCCAATCAAAGCCTTGAATCGGAAATCTAACTCATATTTTTCAGTAGGTTTTCATAGAGTTCATCAGTACCTAACTTCAATTCAAGTTTTATTTTAGTATCTTTAATTCTCTAAAAGTCATGGATGGCCAACAACTCTAAAGTGATTTATTTGGTATATTTCTAAAAAAGGATAAATTAGATGTGTCAAATTACTCTCTATATAGTTTTATAGTCACATAAGTGTCCTTGGCAATGGGCTTATGGAGTCGTGTCAATGGTGTGACGACCCTCACTCTGGTGCAATTACTCCTACTACTACTCCTCAAAGGAGTTAACGCCAAGACATCCAACAATAAGCTCCTCAAATTACTATTGTGACCAAAGAAGATGGGATTCTCATGATGTTGCTCAAGCTTTAGCATTGATTGCCTTGTCAGTTAAAAGATCTATTGTTCCACACATTTGCTCTTGTAAAACATCCATGCTTGCTTAAAACACTCTAGAAGTTATGTATTAAGCTAATGATTCAAGGAATGCCTATCTCAAAAGACAACTTGATAATGAAAATATGCAAGAAAAGTGATCCATGAATGTACATTTAACAAAACTACAGACTTGAGAGAACAACTTGTTAATATCGATGAAGTCATTCCTAAAAAGAATATGATTAACATCACCCTTAATTCTTTGCGTGAATATTATCTGGTTTACAATACTTCCCTCTAACTTTTATTGAAAGCCAACACAGTCCCTCTTACTTATCAAGAGCTTGTAAGCATGCTATTGCAGGAGGAACACTCCAAAAGAATGTTTCTAAGAGTTCTAGCAGTGATCAAGCTTTAGCAACCAAGGATCATAGCAAGAAATTTTAGCGAAAGACAAATTCTAATAAAACCAAAAAGAACCAACCATGAAATTGAAAACTGCTTTAAACTTCAAAACAAAGAAAAGATGAAAAAGGAATCCAATAAGGGTTCCAATAATTCTACCACTGAGACGATAAGAGTTCCAAGGAAGAGGACTTAGCTAATGTTGTTGTCCACATCAAGACTTCTCACTTATGGAAATTTGTAATTATAATCTTGAATAGGATGCATGTGTCAATGCAACTCGCTAACAATTGGTTTCTTTAACAGTGGTACTTCTAAGCATATAACGTTCCCAAAGGAGTTTGGTCAAAATTTTGGTGAATATGCAAAGTGACCACACTGTTACGTGTGTCAATAATGCCTCTTACCTTGTTAAAGAGATTGTTCTCACTTCTAGATCTCTGTCTTGAAAATGTACTTTTTGTTCGGAATTCACAAAAATCTACTTTTTGTACTCACTCTAGCAAGGGGGGGGAGGGGGGGAGGTCTTAATGTTGAATTTATAGATGATAAATGCATTGTTCATGATAGAGAATAGGACAAACAAATTGTGCTTTCTAGATCGTTAACCAAAGATGGTTTGTACAAATTGTACATGTATAACAAGTGTGATGTTGCTTGTTTGCCCCGGTAGACACTTCTAATGCAATGAAAGATGCCCAGCTGTGGCATGCTAGGTAACATCTCACTGCACATCTATGAGAGTAGCTCACAAAAGGAGATCAACCCCCATAGCAGAGCTTTGGGGCGATAGAGAGAGGTCAGTTAGAATAGTGAAGCTGGTATAGAGGCGAAGATAAAGCTCTCAACATCTCCATGTGGCGTCAAAGCTCATGACAGATCATATGGTGCCAACACGTTAAAGTCTCTAATGTAACCAAGTTGCACACTCAAAATAGTAAGAAAGTCCATAACCCTCCATTTTGGGCTTCAAAGCTTTAATAATCTTAGAATATGATAAGAGGAGGTTCCCATGATGTATAGAAGAAAAAAATTTCATTTAGGGGTATTGCAAGTGGGACCGAAAGGAAACCCATAAGAAGGAACTCGAAGGTAGTTCATATATGGGAAGATAGTGATGCCAAAGTTTTGTCATTCATCACATCAGTGGTCTTAATTACAGTCATATACATTAGGTTAGGTCGGCCTCTAGTGCACATAAAGCCTGGCTAAGACTGAAAGCTATCTTTGGCCGAATCAATGTTGCAGCACGTTTGTTTCTCAAAAAGTGTCTTTACAGGTTAGAGAAAGTAGACAAGACAACAATTGCAACTCATATAAATGATCTTAGGTGTTTAATCGACTAGCTCTCTGATCACAGGTGTTCCCATTTAAGAAGAAGAAGAAGTTTTTATACTCTTATGCAACATGCCTCCAACAGTTGTGAAATGTGTGTTTGTCATTTCCAGTCAACCCAATCTCACACTGTGCGCTTTTGCCGCACAGGTCGTAGCTGGGGACTTGCCGAACACCGTATGCGAGCCACGAATGGCTACAAGCATACAACCAGGGAAGTAAGCTCAAACAGAATGCAAGGGTGTGTCACTCACCGCTCTAACCGCCTCCGTGAAGGATTCTCGCGTCGCAGCAGTGAAGGAGGAGCCGCCGTCGTCGCTCTACCGCCTCTCCGCTGCCGTACCGCTCCACACTGCTCGATCGCTCTCTCACTCTCTCTCTCTCTCTCTCTCTCACACACACGCAGGAGAAGGAAACCAGAGAGATAAGGCAAGAGCACTCTTGTATTCACAACACATGAGAATGAGGATTTTAGGGTTACATATGACTCTTATAGGTGACTTGGCCGTTTACACTTGGGCGCCCATACATGGCCGGTCGATCCTAACCCTTATCCTACTGATATTCAAGGTGCGCCTCTCATCGGCGATCACCCAATCCCTTCATCCTTAACATATGGTGCCGACAAGCCCGGCCCATGACTCAGAATATTTAAATTAATGACGTAAAACATAGTACGTCTCAATGTCCATCATAGGTTAACATGCCCCCCTTCCTGATGTAGATTCCGTCCTCGGAAGCTATGGTATGGTAAGCTCGATAGGGTTGTTGTGGTAGACCGTCTGCAAAACAGGGAAGTAGAGTGAAAGTATGCTGGAATTCAAAAGATATAAAGCGTATAAATTCAAGCATGTTAGACCACAATGGATATTGCTATGAGAACTTAGTTTAAGGGGTCACATGAATGAGCTAGTGTAGCAAATTAACAGGAGTTTAATAATTATTGAAAGTAAATCAAGAGTGAGCAAGGTGTCAAAGGTTAATCAAGGTTTATAACTGGCCTAAGTCAAGGAAAATAACCAAGCTTAATAAATAAACAGATGACCACACTGTGTCTACTCTAAGAACAAGTTAATACCACGAGTCTAAGGACACAAGAAACATTAGAGTTACAGGAGCCTTTTGCCTTTTTTTTTTTTTAAATGCACGTGACAATTTTTACACACAATGGCGACCTTCCTGAGGCAAAACTCACGTCGATCCTGGTACCATGTTTAACACAAGGCATTATCCAGGAATCTATTAGTTCACCTTAGGCAAGGCTACCCCCTACCGACCAAGGCATCGGTCTGGAGTAGAATACTCCTCGCCTACCAAGTATCAATAAGGCGATAGGCCAACATTAAAGCACATCATAGACTTGTATTGCCATTTATTGTAGGCTTCTTTTTTTTTTGTTTAAATCTATTTCTTTTGATCTTGCTCCTGAACTATAATTTGTCTTGCATCCTTTCGACAAAGAGGTAATAGCTATGTCCTAGAGGTAACACACACATGGCCAGGTGTCAAACATTAAGATGGTTTGACCTAAACCTAAGACAATCGTATTCCAAGGTTAACTAAAGACGTCATGCTGCCTAGGAATATTTCCAATAAAGTTAAGCTCATTAATGATTTACACTAGCATGCAAAGCAACTTCAAAAACTAAGTAGTACATTGACAATTTCCATGTGGTCATGCATTATAGTTTATGCAATTAATTGAACAGTAAAAACGAAAGAGAGTGGGTATGGAAGAATTACACCTGTATTTTGGAGATCTCCTTGATTCGATGAGAGAAATGCCCGCAATTTGATTAGATATTTATGTATGAGCGTTGCGGCTATTTCAGGACTTGAAAGCGAACCCACCTCAAACTTTTCAACCTGTACAATCAACTAACAAGCACTATACCTCGAGAGGCACATCAGTGTGAAAAATTAAAGACTCGTTTAGGGAATCCAAACTAGAAAAAACTTGAAAACACTAACCTACCTACCAGTCACCACACTACTACTGAGGATACGATAAGAGGATGTTGTAGAGTCCTGGCTCTAGCCCTAAGGCTAAGCCTCTATCCGCATCATCCAAATAAATAAAGTCAACCTCAGTAGTGCCATGAGTTTCATCCGTCCATTCATCATTGTCAGATATTTCCTTTTCATTTTCCCATCCACATAAACTCATCAAGAATGTAACCATGCGAGGATAGTCATCTTGTGGAAAAGGAAAGCATTGGGCTATCGGGGATATTTCCTCTACGGAGTAGGGGTCAGTCGTGGTCAATAGGCGAATTAGCCATTCTAATTCCTCAACATTTTCCTCTCTGGCTAGTACATCTATATGATCCCATTCAGTTTCAATTACAGGATAGCACATGTGAAATATCTGAGAAAGGTATAGATGATACCTCTCACCAAAGGTGGGAGTGGATGAAGTGTATGATGATCGTGCATCTGCCATATCTGCAAACACAGATATAGCATCAGTAGGTTTATAACAGGTCAATCTAATTCTTGATTGTATACGAATATTTATCCTCTTTTTGTGCTCTTGCTCTTGCTCTTTTTACTAATTTTTGTTTTTCTTTTCTTTGTTTTTTTTAAATGTATGAAGCTATATATATACATCCCCTTGAATTTGGCAATTACATGGTCAGGGGAGAAGGTTAAGGAGGAAGCATTAGAATGTCGAGCGTGAGTACATGCTGCCCCTTTCCTTGGGTAGATCATATTATTTGCAATGATGTTGCAGCCTCTTGGAACCAATTTGTCCAGTGGGTCATGGGTTGTGATGTGGGCAGATAGCTTTTTATGACCCTTGTGGCCACATCCAATTGTAGAGATGGTAGTGTACGCTCCCATTGACGAATGGAGGAAATGGTTTCCGACGATACTATTACAAGGGGAGACGTAGACTCATCGGTTTTTTGTTGGGTGTTGACAAGAGTAGGTGTAGAGCATGTAGACACTTCTATATCAATGTGTGCCTGGCAGCATGAGGAGCTAGAAGCTTCATGTGGCTCCCCCCTTCCTGAGCTAGGTGGTATTGATCGATATCGTTTGGGAATCCAAACTAACTCTGGAAGAAGTGGTGCGGAGCACTCTATTACCTTTCCCTTACCACGGTCTTGAATTGTCATTGGGGTGGCAACAATTGGTTTGCAAGGTTTTACAGGTGATGTAGAGGGATTCACCTTATGTTTAGGGACCCAAATCCTCGTAGTACCCTTGGGCTACTAATAATTTTTTAGGGATCCATCACGATGTTACATTGCCCTTTCTCGGGTGGGTAGCTGCTTTCCTTTTACGAGGCTTCTTGGTGGCTGAACGAGATTGAGCAGGGGAAGTAGCTATTAACGAAGCTTTTGGGACCCATTTGTATGTGTTTTTTGGCATAGTCTCCCTGAGATTCATACTCAGAGTTACATGGGTCGGAGTCTTCGCTACTTTCAGTGTCAGTGGAGTTTGTCGCTTTCTCGCCATCAGGGGTCAAGTGCATAACACCTATCATGTTTATTGGCACTAACGGTGGCATATCTTGCCCCTCAGCAGCAGGTGTTACCCAACTTGTGCCTCTATTTCCCCATGTGTCTATGGTTGCCGCTAGGTGTACCCAATCCACGTTATCCGACTCAGTCATACCCGGTAGGACATTTATATAAGGAGAATCTTTCCCATCATCCGTCTCTTTTTTGCATGTATAGCAATACCTTAATGGGGCGGAGTGAATAGTGGTATCCGATCGATTATCAATGATAACCTTGCTTCCTAAAGGATGTGCACGACCATTCTCAAGATCAACTCGAATGACAGAGTCCTGGAATTGTAGGTAGACATGGTTTTTCGACCAGTCATGTACCATTTGTGCTTCCCTCATGAAAGGACGTCCTAAGATCATTTGATATGACATAGGATGCTTGGAGAAATCCATTACAATGAAGGTATGTCTTACCTTGTACCCCAGAACCTTGATCTTTAGGTCCCTTAACATTCCAATAGGTTTAGCAATAGTTCCGTTTGCCATCTTAACCACTATGTTTGTGACTTCGAGGTGAGGTCTCCCCAGAGATTCCCAACAATTTTTAGTCACAATGCTCACGCCAGCACCACCATCAAGGATTCCCTTTAGAGTTAATCCCTTGGTAGTAATGGGGAGGGTTGCATTAGATTCGTCACCTTCAAAGTACTGTCCCAACTTGTTAACAGGTATTTCAACGACCGAATCTTCATCTAAGTTGGGTTGTAGATCCCAATGCTCCCCTTCATCTGGAAGCGTGTCGGGTCTATCCATATTTGCAAATTGTGGTAGCCCCGCCTTTAGTTCTCCATTGAGAAATGCTCGAAGAGCTAAGAATAGCTCAGGATCTCCGTATAATTTGGATATGATCGTGGTTCTGATCTCACAGGACATGAAATCCATTAGCTTGGACACATTCAACGGTACTTTTCGAGATATCGCCCCTTGACTAGGGACTGGTGAAGATGGAATTACTTCCTCTTCGATGGGGTCAGGCATTCCCTCACTAAACATTCTTTCAAGCAAAAAGGGTGTTTGCCCACTTCCTGATGTCCTATCCTCACTTTCTTCCCGAATGATACTAGGTATAGCTAACGGTTTATGGTTCCGGTGAGGCTGAACTTGCGTAGGAAACACTATGTCTGGAATTTTGATTTTTCTCGGGTTTGGCTCCAGTTCTCTTTGTGTTTCCTCCACTAAACCCCTTAAGTGTTGCACTTGTTCAATCTCCTCAACTGGGTTTGGGTAAGTTCCAATCTTTTTCTTGAGGGTTTTTGGCCCACGTGGCTTGTCTTGGGGAGTCTCAGTCGGTTTGGGTGGTCGAGAGGGCATTAACTGACTTGGTTGTGGAGCCCAGGAAGTTTCCTTCTGTTTTCCCTTATTTATGTACTCGCTTGATTCTCCTTCGTTGAGCTCCCGAGTGGGGCCCTCCCTTAAGGTAGTGGCTTTGGTCCCCATGGTTTCTATTGAATCAGAATCATCTTCAGGATCATTCATATGCACGGGGTCGTCTCCTGTCCCTATGTTAGTATTTGAACTAGGCTTGGAGCTCGTGGCATTAAGGGATCTCTTCCGCCGCGTTTTCTTTTTCTTTGCTTGAGCAATTGAGGCAGTATCCCTCTCTTCGAGAATGTAGTTTTGATTTTGAAGCATTGATCATGTAACTACATTCGCGGGTACAACGGGTGTGGTTCCTCGTGCTTGGTTGGTGACCTCAACCAAATTCAATGGCGTAATCTTGGGTGCATTAGGATTATGTGGACATTGAGCAATCAAATGATCTATGTCACAACGATTACATGTAAGTACCGGCATTCCCGATGTGCTCCCTTGATTTGGTTGCATCTGAGTAGCGATCTTCTGTAGCCTATTAGGGCACTCCGCTACACGATGCGGTCCACCACAATCATAGCATTGAAGAGGTGGTCTCCTTGCCAAGGTATTAAGGTTTTGCCCTCTTGTGGCGAGAGAGCAGCCGCATGATATACAGGCTTGACTTGCCCAAAATGATCCTCCATGTAGTACTGGGGAATCATTTCAAACGTATCAATCCCGTATGGAGCAGTGGGATCTATCTCCTCTTCATAATCCCCACACGCACTATGTGACTCACAACCCATCTGGTTTATTGGGGTAATCCTTGGATGTGGAGGTTGTGGTCCTAATGGCACAGACTACACTACATTCGGATTCCTTGGAACTATGTGCTGTGACGGTTGCTCGACAGGTTGTGCAAGCATTAGCGCGGGTACTTGAGGTGTGTTTGACCAGGCTAGTGGTGCCTGATTTGCCAACATTCGCTTAAGTACTAGGCAATCCTTAGATTGATGGCCGTACTTACCACATGCATTGCAATTCCCATTGAATTTGACTCTGAATGTGGGACATTCACTCGTGCTATGTGGTCCTAAGCACACCGAACACCATTGTTGCTCTCTTGTTGGGTACATATGGCTATTCTGAGGAGCTCGATTACCCCTAAAGTATTCTTGGAGAGCCTTAGTAAGGTCGGTCACACAGACATTTCGGATATCTTGGGCTCCTTGGCAATAGGTTTTACTGTCATTGGCTCGTGCCCAGATACTTGCGAACTAACGGATTTTGTTTCTGAAGACACCTTTTTACCTGCAATCATCAAGTTGTCTTCTAACTGGATTGCATTGGCAGTGACTGCTTCCCACGTTGTAAGACCTCTAATGACTAGGCCATTGTAAATGTCCTCGTGGTGCAATCCTCGGATGAATCTATCGAGGAGTTGGTTGTTATTGAAGTGTTCATCAGGAGTGCAGCGAGAATTTAGATGCTTCAATCGACTTATAAAGTCTCTCACTGACTCCCCTTCCTCGCGTTCAGCTTTTTGGAGTTGAGATGCTACTCCCCAAAGCACACCCTCACGTATGTATTCTTTCAAGAACAATCTCTTGAGAGTGGGGTAGTGAGTGCGCTCTTCAACCCTTAAGGTTTGATACCAATCTCCGGCCTTCCCACTCAAGGTTAAGCCTAAGGCTTTACACTTATGCAGCTCATTGTGCTCTTCCAAGGAATCACACACGTGTTCAAAGACTTCAATGTGCTTCCTAACATCCTCGTTACCACTGAAGTTTTGAGTGAGCTTAGCCACTTGTACTGCCTTGCTTCTAGGTTCTCTCTCAGGCATACCCCGCATGTTTTTCGCAATAGATCATCCGATCATCTGAGCAAACGCTGCGAGATCACCTAGGTGAGCAGGCATAGCTGGTGGAGGCACTTCTGGGATAGCCTGGCTGATAGGAGTTGGCGTTGGTCTGAGTATGTTGGCAAATGACGTAGGATATGATATGTGACTAGGCCTAGCTCCTCTTGGATAAGGGTTGTGATAAGGCAGTCGTGGAGCATACGCCATTGGCATACTGAGAGGCATAGGAGCTACATGAGCATGAGTAGCGATAGGTACATATGGTTGATAGGCACTTGTACGCACTGTTGTATGTACTGTTCCACTAGGTAGCGGCGTCGTACTAACTACAGCGGTAACAGGTGCACTTTCCGTTATGCTCATCATTGGGGTAGGCATGGCGGATTCCCTAATGGAAAGTTGAGCCAAGGTTGGAAAGCTAAAGTTACTGCTCGTGGGCTCAACCTGCATTGAGACTCCAGGCGAAACAACATACAAAGGGTCTATGGGACTCACCGAGGGAGTCTCCAATTGTGATAGGGTTGGTTGTTTGGCCTTGCCCGTATCCAAAAACCTCATAGGGCCAGTGGAAACTAGGTTCACTCCCCTATTTTGCCTCTCAATTTGGATAATTCTATGAATAACCTCACATATCATTTGCTGTTGCTCTTCTAGATTAGTGGCGCTAGATGTAGATCGTAGGACTTCTAACCAACCCACATGGTATGTGTAACCCGTGTATAGGTCCGTTAGAGTCTCTGTGTGTAGATCATATTCCCAATTTTCATTGAGAAATATCCCATCCAGACTTTGGTGTGCCAAACGGTTCTCTTGAAGTGGACGCAATGTCACTTCTTATATGGGTTGGCTTCTAGGGACCTCTACTTTAGGAAGAGCATCGGAATGTGGTAGCTCAGTAGGGCCCTCATTAAACGAAGTGGGTAGAATATCCACATGGACACTCTTTGGGAGGGTAGGGTCCACATGAGATGTGAATGGCGAATCCACTACCCCTCCTTCTTCATTTACTTCGCTTGTCGCATGCTCAGAGCGTGTAGCTCTACTAAAGGTCTCTCTATTAGACGACTAAACATGCTAGATCCAGGTTATGGGGCCCACATTGGCATGTTTTGGCTTGTCTCCTCAGGATTCTTGGTAGGGTGCCCTTCCATGGCTTCTGAGTCAGAGGACGAGTCACTATCCACTATTCGTGGATCTTGGGTTGCACTCCCTTGGGTTCCAGCCGAAGGCCAAGATGCTAACGTGGAGGGATGGTGTGAGCCTGCGTAAACTGAAACGCTTTCTAGTGGCTCAGGCTCTAGCACCCGACCAGAACGTAGATGCATGTGATGTGGTTACCCCACGTGCGTTGGTAACTACCCTTGAAGCCCACACAAGTGGTTTCTTGGGTATTTCGCACCCCGTTTTTACTTGTTTTTAGATTGTTTTTAACTCGTTTTTGACCCCCTTACTTACGGTCGAACTTGGACTAGGGCGTGTGATAGCTCGAAACGAGCGTATCGTTTAAAAGGTCCTAGCGTGCTTTATAGCACCGTGTTTGCCTATCCAGAGCTCCTGTAATCCTCAAAACAGTCCGTTTCCCTATGGGGGAAGGGGCAAAAGCCTATTTGCTTGTGAAGGAAAGGGTGAAGCTTTATCCCACATGCTCACTTTACTCCTTGGGGAGTGGGCTACATATAGGGCACAACTTCCCATAATCTCTCACTTGAAAGAAAGCTATGGAGGCTCACTCTCCTATATATATATATCAAAAGACCGAGACCGCGGCGGCCGGGGTCGTGAGTCATTTGGGGTTTTTTCTTTTCAAAATTTTTTTTCCAATTAAAAGATCTTTCCTCTCCACACGTTTGGTTTTTTCTTTTCAAAATAAAACTTAATTTTTTATTTTTTTTTATTTTTTAAAATTATTATTTTTTATTTTTTATTTTTTGAGATAAGTTTTCTAGGGTTTTTTCTAGGTTTCAGCCTTGGCCGCGGCGCAATTCACACACAGCACAGGTCCCCGGGGATTCAGAAATCCCCCCACACGCAAAAAACTAGATAACAGAACGCACGCCCGCACGCGGAGCGAAACAATAACAAAAGAAACAGAAATGCAGAAGACAAATTGCAGAAACAGATTGCAAAACACGGAAACACCTCAACAACAAACACACAGTCGCTTTCCTGCAGTGTAAATTAAACTTCACGCAGCAGCCAGAGCTGGAAACTGGAGCTTGGTGCAGGGCAACTCCCCGGCAGCGGCGCCAAAAATGTGCACTTTTGTCGCACAGGTCGTAGCTGGGGACTTGCCGAACACCGTATGCGAGCCACAAATGGCTACAAACATACAACCAGGGAAGTAAGCTCAAACAGAATGCAAGGGTGTGTCACTCACCGCTCTAACCGCCTCCGTGAAGGATTCTCGTGTCGCAGCAGTGAAGGAGGAGCCGCCGTCGCCGCTCTACCGCCTCTCCGCCGCCGTGCCGCTCCACAGTGCTCGATCGCTCTCTCACTCTCTCTCTCTCTCTCTCTCTCTCTCTCACACGCAGGAGAAGGAAACCAAAGAGATAAGGCAAGAGCACTCTTGTATTCACAACACATGAGAATGAGGATTTTAGGGTTACATATGACTCTTATAGGTGACTTGGCCGTTCACACTTGGGTGCCCATACATGGCCGGCCGATCCTAACCCTTATCCTACTGATATTCAAGGTGCGCCTCTCATCGGCGATCACCAATCCCTTCATCCTTAACATATGGTGCCGACAAGCCCGGCCCATGACTCAGAATATTTAAATTAATGACGTAAAACATAGTACGTCTCAATGTCCGTCATAGGTAAACACACACTTATAGCGTCAACTCTAATTTTAGAAGAAATGAGAATGGAGGCAAGCTCATCATCTCAAACCGCACATATCTTTTGGGAGACCAAGCTTTAATTGGAGATATAAAGGCTCCAAGAATTTGCTATTATTGTAGAAAAAAAGGACACATGATCAAAGATTGTAGGAAGAAGAAGAAGGATGAAGAGAAGGGGATCTCCCCACCATTGACAAAGACAAAGACAAGGACAAAGACAAAGCCAAATCTATGGAGGAGGCTAACATGGTTGTCACATAAGATTGGGCTTTTTAGTTCCTTTTTGTGATAATAAATTTTCTTTATGATACTATGTGGCTCCTTAATCTACACACCCTACGTGGTATGTACGTAGATCAAGAGAGGGTGTTAAGAATAGGTTGATCTACATCCATCACTTAGTGTGTGTCATTGGATTTAATACATTTATGCTAAGGGTATAGGTGAAGGTGTAAACCATGGGTTAGCTTGTAACCCATGGTTATTGACTAGCATTAAAGTCACCTCTTCTTCTAGGTGGCTAGAGAGGGGTAAGTGGGAAAGTGGATGAGAGCTAGGCGCCTCCCTTCCTTGAGCCTATAAAAGTAGGGTCTCAACTCCTTCTCATGTGTGTGGGAGCTCTAGCATCTTTGTAAGTACTTTGTGTTTAAGCCAAGCTTTGTGTTACTTTGTGAAACCCTTGCTCTTATCACAATTTGGCTCTTCTTTGAGTACTCTAACCATTCTATATGTCAAGTAGCTCTAATGATATGTGTGATATCTTTATCATTGTTTCTTAATGAGTATTCATTAGCATAATCATTGGTTGAAGTATTACTTTGTGTTATAAGCTATCACATCATCCCTTGATGATTAGCTCTATAACTTAGTGGTTTTAACAGAGCTAGCACACTCACATTAGGAAGTTACAATTATGGCTTTAGACACAATGACATGATTTGACAAGACTAAGGTAAGCTTATGACTTGAATAGAAGATTATGCTCACTAGAAGCTTTAGCACTCTTAAGAAATTGAATGACAAACTTTAATGATAGAAACAAGCTAAAAATGCTCTTAGATTATGAAATTACTCTTAATTTCTCTTTAATTACTTCCAAAGACTTGACATCGATCAATACTCATTCTCCCAACTAACTACCCAAGGATGTAAACATGAAGAGAATTTTATCATGGTTGAAAGGATTATGGATAATATCATGCTTTTCTCTATACTAAAACCCTAATTACAAGGATGAAAGGAATAATCAAAGAAAGAGATCCCTTTACCCAAATCAAGAACACTTTGTATCTTATCATTGCTAAATATATCCACATATCCTAGTGTTCAGCTAAGATCTACTCACACATAACATGTTTATGAAGCAATCTAAGTACTTGAAATCTAGCACTTCATAGGCTACAAATCAGATACAACGATAAGCCACCCTCAAGCTAGATACCATATAAACATAACCTAGTCTGCATCAGAAAGGCATGCATGTCCCATAACATGCAATCCCAATCCTCATAGCTAACATTGATGCAAATCGCCAATGGGCTATCTAATAGTTGGGCCCTTGGAAGGCCCCTCTCCCAAGGTCCAAGTCCCACATAGGAATTCCCCTAAAACGAGCCACAACCCAACTACATAGCCCAATAATCTAGTTCACACTAATATAAACTATGATGTTTCTATACTAGCCTTATTATGTCCAAACAATGGGACATAACACATCTATATGTACATGTTTTGAAGCGAAATAGCTCTCTTACTTCAGCTACACTAATGAGCATAATCTTGCTCTAGAAAAGGAAGAAAAAGAAAGAAAAGGAAGCATTATAATAGTTATTGGCATTGATCTAGTGGTACCATCATGCATTGACTAACAAACCAAAATTGGAGTGTAGATGAATAGGGGGTGCTTGACAAAATGACCCAAGGGTACCCATGACAAGTAGGCTCGAGGGTAGGGGGGCTAGTACTAGATAGGATGACATGGCTAGGGGGCTATGGGTAGGCTATAAGAGGGTAGGTACAAAAGGGATTTGTTTAGAGGGGTTAAACAGGTAGATAGGGTAGCTCATAGGGATTTATCTTTGGGGTTAGTTCCATAACCTAGTAGATTATAAAAGGCTTTAAAGGTTATATAGGATAGATTAGGTAGGGGTTGTTAGGTTGGAGAAGGGGTTACATGGGGGAGGGATTATTGTGATTATGGTTCTAGGCTAGGGGATAATCTAGGAGGGTTAGGTCTTATGGTAGACAAGTAGGGGGGCTAGGGGATTATTGTTAGGAATAGAGGAGTGAGGGGGAGTTTATAATATGAATTTTTTATTCTTTTACTTTTAAATTTAATTTTTGATATACTTTTATTTTACAAAAAAAGGAAGGGATTTAAAAAAACTAAAGAAGCAGGGACCACTTTTTTCCCTTTTTGAGAAAACTAAGGAGGGGAAAAACAATTAAAGAAGACGGAGGTCACTCTTTTCATTTTTCAAGAAAATTAAAGAGGTGTGGGCGGATATACGTGGCTTTTTGACTTTTCTTAGTCTTTTAAAATTGAATCTTGGAAGGTGTCTTCTCTTCCCAAGCTTAGCTTATATAAGATTAACATAAAATAGTATTTAATTAAGTAGTTTGTAAAGAAAAAATACTCAATCTAAGTATAAATTGATCATGCTTAGTCTTCAATTAAGCAATTAACCTTAAAAAAACCAACACTCAAACTTGATTGACCTTTATTTAGGCAAGATTAGCAAAAAATACACACTCTAATTAGCTACCAGTTGGAGTGAAAATAGATACAATTAGCCACCAATTTGAATGAATAGATATAATTATGCACTCTAATTAGCCACTAATTGGAGCGAAATAGATACAATTTTAGCACTTGAGTAGCTAACATAGCTTGACTTTTATCCAAATCGTATCCAATTGATCCAAAATAGAGAAACTCACATAAAAATAAAATATTATTAATATTTAATTATAATAATTATAATAATATATTGATAATTATTGAGATAATTAATGTTATTGAATATAATTAAATAATTAGAGTTAATAATTATCAAACTTAAGCTAAATTGAGTTTAAATTAAGTATTTGACTTGCGAATTGCATGCAGCAAGACCCATCTAAGCACTACTTGAACTTAATTAACAATAATTCAACCTTTAAAAGTACCAAAATATTGTCATATTGAGTATTTCAAAGGACCAAGGGAGGTGCAAAATAATTCGTGGCATTCTAGGGTGCTTGTAGGTCCTTCTTATCCCAATTTGCATCAACACTAAGTCCAAAGTAAGTCCCAAAAGGTACAACTCATATTATAATTCAAATTTGACCATTTCTAGTATTTATCTTACTTTTTATTGGTTTAAGATTAATGTAAATAAAAATATTTTCTTCATAAATAGATATGCAAGAACCTTAGGATTTTACCAAGACTATAGGTTCTCATATGACTATGAATACATGATATATCATATAGGACCATAATAGGTAGTTGATTCTCTCGAGTCTATCCTCAGCGGAAAGCATCCCAAATACTTCACTACCTATCATTTCAGCCAACAAATAATGAATCTTTGACATAGAATGCAAATATACCAACTACCTATAGGTACTATAATTCAGAATGTAACCGAGATGGTAGCACAAATGTAGAAATCGATATGACAATGATGACGATGGTAGCAAGAATGTAAAAATCGATTGCAATGATGATGATGCTATCAAAGCTATTGATGGCAAGCTCGAAGATGTGATGTTGATGGCCCTGTCTACGTGCCAAATACTGCTGCAATACAAAAAAACCTAAAATCAAACAAAGACAGTTTGAATTGACACTCCCTTGAGATGTCTGTGAAAACCCTATCGCATGCGAACAAGGCTCGATAACATGCAAAAACATTGTTAACAACACCTAAAAAGTATACCTTCTCCACCTAAAAGGATAACTCAATTTGAGATGATCAAAAGAGTAGCTCAAGGAGAAGATGACAAGGGGGTGAGGGTAGAACCTACTCTAATACTAATTGTTGGAGTGGAGACAAAGGTATCAACACATAAACATATGCAGCAAAGCAAGTAGAGATGGAGAGAAGCACAACACTTAGAGTAGATTGATGAAAATGAGTGAAGTATAAGTAAAGTGACATGAAAAGGTCACTTACACACACTCATAGAGTGTGTATACACTCACAAGTAAAGTGACACGATGAGGTCACTTACACACACTCATAAGAGTGTGTACACGCACCTGGGCAAAAGAACGTCCTCAAGAGGGAAAAAGTGCCCTGACCCATTATTAGCATATGCTCATACATCACTACCATACAAATGGCTACAAACAAGGGTGTACATATAATAAAGATAGATGAGTGAATAGTTGAAAAGGAGATGCACCAAGGGTCCATGCATATGATAGATACTTGAGAATGCCCAAGTCTAGGTTGGTTGTGGTTGAGTCCAAAATGGCCAACCAATCATTAACCAAGGTAACATATACTATACACAACATTGAAGGTTTCGTGTAATTACCATACCCATCCAAGCACATTTAGGTGCATGCTTGAGCCACCATAACCCAACATTAAGGTTCTTGGCAAGCTTTTGTTAGCTCTACTAAACCATGACATGCAAGGGCCTCACAAACAATTCTTGTTCATGCATTCATAAGTAGAGGATAAAACATCATCTACGAAAACATTATTCACACTTGTTTCATCTACGGAAACAAATTGATACAAGAGAATACAAATGTATACTTAATGTATGTCATTGACATATCGATGGCACGACACAACTCTAGGGACAAAATCATGGGTGCAGCTAGAACCTCCTATTCACCCTGTAGCCTCACCACCCTACCCTTATGTACAAACTCTAGGCTATTATCTTAGTAGCTACAACTCAAGGTAGGGTCGAGGTTATACAACCACTCCCTGCCTAGATAAATATCAGCTTTGGCCAAGTGCATGATGTGAAAATCCAAACAGGCCTTATAACCCTACATAGCCAAAGGTACCCCTAAGACCATTGTGTCCCAAACAGTCTTATCATGACCATTAGCTAATGATACCATGTACTTATGGTCGCTCTTGGTCCCTGGCAATCACAACTTCTTAATTAATGCGTAGTTAAGGAAGTTGTGAGTGGCTCCATCATCAATCATGATGGTGACTCTACGGCCACCTAACTTGCCATACAAGCAAACCAAATCATGTGGTCCCATTGATGGCTGCCACATCGCTGGGTAATGTAGTAATCATGGGTATCATCTGTGTGTCCTAAAGTCACCTCTCTAAACTCTGTGGAACTAAGAGGTAACCAGTTGATAGTATGTAGTTGTTGGCTAAGAGGATTTACCATCCTTCTTGGCATCGCTAGAACTACCTCTAGCTCCCAAGTTTGGATATGCTTCCTTGCTATGTCTAGCCTCCAAACAGTTAAATCATAGATTTTCCTTTCTAGCTATCTCTTACTGTTCCTTGTTGTTAGTTGACTTAGATTGGTTTTTCTCCAAAAAAAAACGGCGTGGTTTCTTCACCCACACTGTCGTCCACTTTGCTGCTCACTCTTGCCCCCTATCACCCCCCGAAAGAATTTCCTCTTAAAGCTGGAGCCCTCTTTACCCTCAGTTGTCTTGCTAAGATTGGATTTAGAGAGAGCGACATGAAATGTCGTCATAAATTTGTGTATGCTTTATGGCCTCATCGAAATCCGTCGGCTGCTTAGGCTCTATAAAAGCCTCATAGTCTGGGTGTAAGCCTCTCATGAATCCATGTAAAGTCTGGAACTCATCGATTCCCTTTAATTTCAACACAATCTCAATCACGCCAAGACCTCTACAACTCATTCATAGGCAAAAACTCTTTTCAAAACATCGTTTTGAACTCTACCTAGGTACTCAGAAGTCTGGCACTCTCAGCCAAACTCATCCACCATTTGTATGCCTTGCCTGTCTCAATAATGAGAGGTTGGACTCTACGGGCCTCACCTCCTCTAATGCCCGCCTGAGGTTGTGGATATCTGACTCATATCCAACCACTTCTATAGAAAGATGTTTATCGAGTCCTTCTTGTGTTCTTTCTTCTCTTTCCCAAAGCTCGATCGGTGGCTTGAGGTCCTTTAGGAGATTAGCGATCGCTGCTTCACATACACTCTAGCCCGCAATTCTACTTGAGGCACTACATCCTCAGTAGGAGGAAAATGCACCCTCCTTTATGCAGATCTCGACGCAACCAAACTCCTAGGAGTAGCAGGTCTAGTATCCAAACGGGCATGAATACTCTTAAGAATGGAATAAATCTCGATCTGATTTCTCTCCAATGTGTTGGTCCTTACAAACAACTGGGCTATGGACCCCCTTTAGATATCCATCTCGGCCTTTAACTCCACATTCGTGGGTCACGAGTATCATCTCCATACTCATCCTCATCAAGAAGATAATCCTCAGAGCAATTCTCGTTAATGTCGTCAGTTTGTAAGGGCTGCTCATTCACTAACTTCATGTTGTTCGTTGGCTGTGGGATGGACCTACGGGGTCATCTATGGATGGGGAAACATCAAAAGAGACATCAATGGGAACATCCCAGTCCCTCACGAGCCTAAAGGAGATCAGGTCATGTCGGTCTGGCGAGCATCCACTACTTGACGAATACGGTCAAGCTCCACCTGGTGGGAGATAGGTTGGACATAGAGGATAACATATGAGAAAACCCCCCTAATCCACCCAATGGCGACAAACTACCCCCGCTCTATTAGCCATGCTAGAATTAGATTTTTCAAGTCTTCTTCTTTTTATTTATTTTTATTTTATAAATAAAATAAAAAGAAATTCAATAAATAAATAAATAATATGGGAGAAATGGGAACTCACTACCCAAGTCCCATAGAGTGTGCTGACGCTGTTGGAGACGTGGTCTCGTCAATGTGCCATGGTTGATGCACTACAGCATCGACGGTAATCTTTTGCACACTGTGGTGAGGAGAGAGAGAGAGAGAGAGAGAGAGAGAGAGAGAGAGAGAGAGAGAGAGAGAGAGAGAGAGAGAGAGAGTCTTTGTGCGCCTCCTCTCGCTTCTTCAAGATCCCCCTCACCCCATCAAGCTATGGCCCCACTTTCTCCTTCACACACAGGTTGTTGCGCACACCAAAGAGAGAGAGATAGATGCGATGTTGTTCCCTTGCTGCGCACAGTCATTTCCTTGGCGGTTGCTAACCATGCAAGCATTCACAAAGATGAGAGAAAACTTGGTGGCTACTGCCCACATTGCAACAACAATGAATTTCTCTTAGAGGGTGTGCACACGGGGGAGATAAAAAAAACTTAAAGCTTGTGCACAACTATTTGTTGTGCACATGAGAGAGAGAGAGAACCTTCAACGTGCTACAATTTTCATCAGGTTTGTTTGTTGCTTTTCTATTGCCTCACGGCTATCCACGCATAGGGGAGAGAAAAAAATCTTCAAGCATGTGCGGCTATTGTCCACGAGAGAGAGAGAGAGAGAGAAGAGAGAGAGAGAGAGAGAGAGAGAGAGAGAGAGAGAGAGAGAGGGGGCCGCTTGGTGGCCCCCTTTGTCGGTTTTTAATTGAAGAGGCAAGAGAGAGCACGAGGGGTTACTCACCCCCCCTCTCTTTTTCTTGTGCTGCAACAACCGAGAATGGGAGAGAGAGAGAGAGAGAGAGAGAGAGAGAGAGAGAGAGAGAGAGAGAGAGAGAGAGAGAGAGAGAGAGAGCTCTAGGCTACTGCACAAGAAAAATGATAAGGTGCTCTTCCTTCGTATAGCTATGGAATACTCCCTCCTCCACACAGTCGTGCTGTGCTCTAGATAAAAATTGGATTTTTTTGGGAAAATTCTTAATTGGTTGAAAAACATTTGAGTGGGCCTAAGTCTAGCCCTGGTCATGCATGGACCCTAACGAACGGAATGCCTACTTTGACAAAGGGAGGAGAGCTTTGGATCACCACCCAGCCATAGAGGGAATGACGGTAAGGTTCCCCAATGCCAAGCATATATGGTGGCATGCCTGCCCACACATACCCAACCACTCGTGGAACTATGCCCCGGGCACCCTCTCCCCTGAACCACGGCTCACTCACCACCCATGCTCCGGTGGTGGGCGGTCTCAGAGTTCGGTCGAGCTCCCTATAGCTGCGGGCTACGTCACAAACAACTTAAAGATTAAAATGTATCCTTGACGCTTGGACATGAACACTTATTTACCTCACAAAATCGAGAAGTATATAGAATTAATCTTGAAGATGTTCATCCCCATCATCGATTCTGTCAAATTCTGTAAACTTGGTAATCACTATTATAACTTACAAATGTTCATCTTTGGCTAAAGAACAACCACTTGAAGATTGAATTGTATCCTTAGGCTTTAAGTTATGGAATTCTTTAACTTTCAAGAAATATAACATTTTTCTTATCTTAATCATTGGAAGAATTCAATCTAGAAACCAATATGAATTCTTTTGAATGTTAGCTCTTGCCCATATTAAGTTTGGCAATCCATGAGGTTAAAAAGTTTATGATGTCTCCCAAAATGTATTGAACATGACTTGTATTTGCAATGCTTATCTTTATAAAGGAGTCCCATCAATACAGTGGTCACGCGGTTGGCTAACCCATGGGCCAATTAGGCTACATCGGGGGATTCTTGCGATACCATTAAGTTATGATTAGTCACGTTAGTTAGATTAAGTCCCGAGAAGACCCTTGTTTTGTGGGAGGGAATCAGCGCGGCTGTGCCTCGTTAAAGGAGGAAAAAAGCGGCTGTGCCTCGTTAAAGGAGGAAAAAAGCGGTGATTTTATGGACCAAGTGCAAGTCTCTTCTTCGATCTGACCATGTGACTTCAGGTTTGGTCGGATTCTCCCATTCAAAGATTTTCCCTGGAGGAATCCCCCGTGCCTTCCGGTCGAGGGAAGTTTTTTCGGGTTCCGTTTTGGAGGAACCGCCGGACTAGTCTCTTGTCCCTAGACATCCATGGGCGAGGCCCCAAGTGTGGATCCTTGCCCCGCGCGCGAGAGGCTGACGCTGCTTCTGTTGCCAGCGCCCTCGGAGGGGGCACCTTGGAGGGGTCGTCTCTTATGTTTTTAGCTTACAAAAAGATGTTATATAAGTCAATAGACACATTAAGTTACAAAGATGTCATATAAGCATGTACACTCATTGGAGATGTCATATCAAAATAATGTGCAAGTTGTAAGTTTTGGTTATTAAACTTGGCATACAAGTGACACAAGGGATTTTTTAGGAGTAAGGCACTCAATGAATCTAGCTTGTAACCTAACTCGAATGGACAATGTTTCGTGACCCATTTTCTTCTCCTCAATCTCTACTTTAATTTTGAATATGAATTCAATCTAGAAACCAATATCAATTCTTTTGAATGTTAGCTCTTGCCCATATTAAGTTTGGCAATCCATGAGGTTAAAAAGTTTATGATGTCTCCCAAAATGTATTGAACATGACTTGTATTTGCAATGCTTATGTGCATCTTCTAGTCTCTTATGTTTTTAACTTACAAAAAGATGTTATATAAGTCAATAGACACATTAAGTTACAAAGATGTCATATAAGCATGTACATTCATTGGAGATGTCATATCAAAATAATGTGCAAGTTGTAAGTTTTGGTTATTAAACTTGGCATACAAGTGACACAAGGGATTTTTTAGGAGTAAGGCACTCAAAGAATCTAGCTTGTAACCTAACTCGAATGGACAATGTTTCATGACCCATTTTCTTCTCCTCAATCTCTACTTTAATTTTGAATATTTTCACAATCCTTGGTACTTTTGGGTCAGGGCCAATAGACCACTCATCCTTAACAAAATGTTGTCTACATTCTATTCCCCCGCCCCCTTCCCCCCTCCCCAAGAAGGTACTCTAAGTAATTTACCATCAAAGGTTTAGCTTTGTCGATCAATCTAGCATGCATTCTAGCAAAGCACATTCAAGGGTGATAGAACGGTAAATATGTGAATAAATCTTTTGGGAAGCTCCCATTCGCAAGTATACATATATGACAAAAGCATGCCATTATTATTTGGTGTAGAAATGATTAATTTAGTAGGTTTAGGTATGAAATATTTCCATGATAATGGTTGACGGGTTTTTAATAAGAAATCAAAAGCAAAGGTAAATATGGAGAACAATCTAAATAATCCAACTATCCACTCCTAAAATGTTCCTAGGACATAGTCTAGTTATAAAAAGGTGATCCTAAAGGGATCATCTCATGTAATAACATGACACAGTGAACTCTCTTTTTTGTCTTGTCTAGGAAAAATTCCAAAAAGATTAATAGTGTCATAAGGAAACTTGAATTGTTGTTAGAATCACCATTAAAAATTCATGGATCTCTTTGATATAACAATCATGCCACATACTTAGAAAGTGGGCTATCTTCCTAGTAGCTTGTCTTATTGAGAAATGTTAATAATGTCATGAAAACATCATAGAAAAGTGTGCTACAAGAATGTCATGGAAAATGGTGGAATATCTTGCCTATAAGATCTATATTTAAAGAATCATCATAAAGTTGTATGCACTAACAAGAAATGTAGAACATATATGGAGATAGTTTAAATGGAATCTTTTATATAAAAAAGCTTTTCCGATGGCTTTTTCATGTATGGAGAAACAATTTAAAACCTTTTTTTAAAGCTAATTAGATCGATATGAAGTAGAAACATCATTGTATAATACTATGGAAGGATTTTCAAACCAACACGCATTCAAAAGATTCATGAAGAATCATGCCCCTTTCATGCTTTGATTCTAGTATAGAAAATTATTCACTTGTTGTGCTTTAACCCTTCTTAAACCACCATTCATAGATTTTTGTACAAATCAATCTATTCTTACTTTCCATTTAACTTTCAAAGTAAACTTACCTTAATTTGCTTGGAATGTTAATTGACAAGATGTTTTTAAAAATTTTAAGCTTTTTCAATAGTAATTAAAAGACCATTTATTAATACAAGTTGTGAATAAAATTATCAACTAGATCTCCAAGAGCCTATTAATGAGTCTATACATATTATACAACATTTTGGTGAATTCTTTGAGATGATATTGTTAGTGAAATAAAAAATTCTATTTGCTTGTAAAAAGAGAGTGCGATCCAAAGCAAGAGAGATGAACACAATGTACTATTTATTTGGGCCATAAATTGAAACATCCATATGCATGTAAAGGTTGTCCACTTTATGTATGGACATTCTCGTGCACACAAGGTTGTCACTTGTGTACACACAAATTTTGTCGCTCTTTAAAAGCTATGATCCATACCCAACCTATTGTTTGCTAAAAGAAACTTGAGAGATGCATAATCGCTTCCCGCATGCATGTCCTACAAGAGTGCATCATGTGGTAATGGTCATTTTTAACCTTAGAGGGCTTGTGGAAAGGCAACATCTTTAAAAAAAACGTTATACATAATTTGACCAAACAATGTGTCAAAAAATGTTATGAATTGACTAGACTATGTGGCCAAACATAAAAACATTTAGTAGTGCCAAGAGGCATAAAAGAAAAGAAAATTTACAACTTTCCACTCAGGAATAATTTTTCTAAGTGAAAATATATTAAAGCTTTAGTTTAACATTTTGAAGTGTGATTTTAGAGAAGAGTGGGAGGAAATGTCATATGAAAAAAAGCATTCATTCATAGCACACACCTAGAAAAGGAGGGTCACACTAAAAAAAATGACATGCTTGGACATAGTTACAAACTAATAGTATTGGGTTTATGGGTGTTACTCACATATGACCATTTAATGCCATCAGTACTTAGGAAGGGGGGGTTATGAGGAAGAGGCATTTTGATTTAAAAAAATTAGCATTAAAGAAAGAAAGAAAGTCAAGAAGGCCTTAGATGTCAATCTTCACTAGGCCTCAGATGCCAAATTTTGAGTGGATGAAAACCCCAAAAAGTTTAGAGACATCTATAGAATCATCCACACGAGATACAGTTACACCAAGTTATCACTAAAACAATATTTTGATGATTGCTTAAAGTAGTTGTTAACACTTCCAAAACAAAAAAGAAAAAGTATGTGCTTGAAGTTGGAGGGCATGCTTTTCTTAAACTTCACGCAAGGACTTGTTCATTTTACACATTTAGTAAGGCAACATGCATGACCTTTTCTTAAGTTGATAATTCAAAGGTAGCCTCTCGTCGAGCCCATGCCAAACATCCTATGTTGCTTGAACTTTAAGCTTCTCATGTAGGCCTAGGTTTATTCTAAAGTAAGGCTTCATACGTATTGTCTCAACGGACGATTCCCATGATAGGCCTTTGTCCACTTGCCATGGCACGGGAGAGGCAATATCTTTTGTCTCAGTCCATGGCCACGTATAAGCACCGAGATATATGTACTTACCTTTGCCTTAAGTCTACGATACATAAAATTCATTACATACTCGCATATGCGCATATGCGTATCATCAATTGTAGGCATTTTTGAGGTTGAAAAAGTGGATGAAGGATTGCTAATCTAATAAAGTATCTTCTTAATCAAAGAAGGCTTGGATGGAGTTGAGGCTTGAAGGTTTATGGAAAGACATACTATCCGTCGTTTTATATGGTCATGGTCAGTTACAATAATTAGAAAGGCTAAAATGAGAAGTAAAGATGCTAATTTATAGCTTAAACGAGAAGTAAACATGGCACATTAGAGCTTAAATGAGAAGTAAACATGTTAATTTAGACACTAATTTGCATACATAGTTAGCTCATTATCATAAAACCGAGTATTGTCATCTTTTTCATTCGACGCCTGCTTGCACACACATTCGACTCGGCCGACTTGAACCATGGCGTCACCTCTGTTTGCAAACCTCTATAAAAGCGCGTAACAGAGCCACTTAGCACTCGGTCTCTTGCCCTGCTTTGGCTATGGCGTCTGCTCAGCCCTCGCACACAGGCATTGGTACTTCTTCACCACCATCACCATTGCCGCCATCATCCCCCTCCTTGGATCCCATCGACAGAGCGACCCCCCTCTTGAAGAATGCCTGGTCTCAGATCGTGCGTGGCGATGGCGAGGCCCTTCGAGCAAAGGCCGAGCCTTCATCTTTCAAAAAGCAGCTGCAAGAGCAACAGGAAAAGCTTCAGCATCAGCATCATCATCATCATCATCATCATCGTCCTCCCTCAGAAGATGATGCGAGGGTTAGGGTTAAGGCACATCTGTCTTCGGCTGCCGTAGTCGCAGTCGCGTCAGCCTCTCTGTCTCCCGTTTCTCCCAAAACGCAGCTGCAAGAGCAGCATCGGATTTTCTCTGAAGCGGATGCTAGGGTTAGGATTAGGGTTGATCCAAGTTCTGCGTTTTCGGCGGTCGTAGCCACAGGTGCACCTGCTTCGCCTACTGGTTCGCCTGTTTCTTCTTCTGATGATATTTCTTTGTCTCCGCGACAAGAGAGAACGCAGGCTGCCTGTGATTCGCCTCCCATAACGCTCGTTGCCTCATCTGATGGATCGGTCATTGAATCTTCCCCTGTGGAAAGCAAGTCTGCACAGAGTCCTGTCAAGGCCCCGAAGCCTGCATGGGGGAAGCCTGGCACTAATGCTGGACACAACTCAGAACCGGCACCTGTGATGGGGGCTCTCTCTTGGCCCGCTCTCTCCGAAGCTCGTAGCACAAGGTCATTGGAACCTTCTAAGCCAGCAGCAGCAGCTCAAAGAGCAGCTCCAATATTATCCCCTGCGTCAGGCGAGAATCATGATTTCCAGGTATTGCCTTTCCTCAATGCAGTTTTCCTATGAATACATTGGCCGGTTTCTAAATTTGAGTTTTTTTTGGGCGTTTCACATGTAATGCCTTTTGATGCCATGTATGATGAGTTTTATGTTGCATACGTTTTCCTGCATGAGAGCACAGGCACCTTCTTCATCGCATAAGGGTGCAGGTGGGAATGGTGGAAACTTTTCTACTATGACAAGACATAAACCATCCAATCAGCACGATATTGTTGGAAATGGCAGTAGTTTACCAGCTCCCATGCTTTCAGATACAGCTACTTCAATCACAATTGTGCATCCTGCAGATGCAGATCAGCCAGAGAGGAGTGGTGGCAGGGAAGCCAGAGTAATAACTGTTTCTGACAATGGTGGTGGAGTACATCACAGAGGAAATGCAGCCAGTCACGTGTCAAATGGTGTGGCAGGAAACAGACGCAACTTCTTGCGGGATCAAGGCAGGGGAAATAATGGATGGCATTCTCATGGGAGAGGGTATGGGAATGGGAGGGACGGTAATATACCAATGCAGCAACACCGAGTTGGCCCTAGGAACTTACCACGACCTTTTCTTCCATTCTTGAACACTAATCCCGGTTTTGTCAATGCAGTTGGATTTCAGAGTAAGTATCCTGCTAGAACTAGGTGTTCCCTCTCCTAGAGTACGTATTTGCATTAAAATCTCTTGTTTTTTTGTGTTGAAAGCTGCTTTTGGTGTAGATGTGCCAGGTAGTCTGTATTATATTCCAGCACCTTTTTGTGTGAAAACTTGAAAGCTGCTTTTGGTGTAGATGTGCCAGGTAGTCTGTATTATATTCCAGCACCTTCTCCAGATCCTTTACTTGGCGCCACGTATTTTGGCCCTCCTGGAGTACAAGGAGTGTTGATGCATGGCCCAGATCCCATGTCTTTACAAGGAATGTTAGTCAAGCAAATTGAATATTACTTCAGGTGTGGAAGTTTCCTCACCTGGCATGGGAATTGTTTCTTCAAGTTTTCAACAAGTGCGTGTGAGCTGATGTATAGTGTTTACTCTGTAGTGTTGAGAATCTGTGTAGAGACATCTATTTAAGGTCAAACATGGATGATCGAGGATTTGTTCCAGTTTCTGTAATTGCAGATTTCAACAGGGTGAGCTTTCTTAGTCGTTCTATTACTTTATGTGCTGACAGTCAGGAGACTGGTCTGATGATGTTGGTTGTCCTGATTAGGTGCGTGCTCTGACGCAAAATCCCTTTTTAATCTTGGAGGCTTTGCGAATGTCAAATGTTGTAGAAGTCCAGGTAAATGCTAGCTGCATGGGGTTGAGTTTGAGTTCTTCATTTTTTCACAGAAATGACAAATTGTTGGTGAAATGCAGGGTGACAGGATAAGAAAACGAGATGATTGGGCGAATTGGCTATTACCAACTAGCCAGCAATCAGCTGGCTCTAGCGTTCTCTCCGAAGAAAGAGATCGAACTGCCAGGCCTTCTGCTTCCTCTAAAAAGTCAGAGGGTGAACATTTGAGGTCTGTTAGAGCCGATGATCAGAGCAGTCGTGTAGGTCATATGAGCACAGCCACTCAAGTTGGGGAGAAATCCGAGCGACGTTCATTGTTAGGATTGGATGTGCAAAGTGGGGTGCAAGATTCCTTTTTGCAACCCTTTATACCAGCAGTTACAGGCGGCTCTGGAGATCGAGATGCATCTGCCAGCTTCAGTGGGAGTTTTATCAACTCAGGAGGAAAATCAAGTGTACTTCCTGCCTCTGGTGCCCTACAACGGCATGCTGAATTCAATGTCAGCACTGTACCTGGTGACAATGAAAGTGATTGCACACTCCAAGAAACTAGCAGGGTCTCCGAGGAGAAGCCCGAAAACATGCATACCTTGGTGGAATTATCTAGTGCGGTTTCAGAAAGAGGGGATGGAAAGGTTGAATGCAAACATTCTACACAAAGTTGTGATATTGAAAGGTTGTAGCAGATCCTCTCGTCCAAGTTGTCATATGTTTACTAGACCAGTGTTTTTTTTGATGTCTGATGGTTGCAAAGGTTTTTGACCTTTCTGTGTTATATGCAGCTGCAGTCACAACATTGAATAAAAGAAATGGGCGGTAACTGTCAGATGTGTGCAACCGCTCATTATAATCACCCAGGTATGTTTGGTCCATGTATGGTTGTAAAGCTTGCCTTTTTTAGAATAAAAAACACAGGAGTGCTGCACATTTTTGTATTTGCATGATGTGAACTTGATTAATGAATTGATGATGCTTTTATAAGGGGTTTATGCTGTGCTGCACATTTTTGTATTTGCATGATGTGGGAACTTGGTTAATGAATTGATGATGCTTTTACAAGGGTTTTATGTTTAAGTACATAGGTTGACATGGAAGCTATTTAAAGTTATTAAGTGGAAGCATACTTCGAGCAGGAATGTCATTTTGGTCAAGGAGATACTGTTTGTAAGGGTTTTAAAGATTTTCTGCGGAACTTGTATGGACCTTTCTGCCTGTGAGGATGAAGATACAAATTGATTGTTCATGCAGTATGCACTACCTTTAGTCAGTTTTAAGTTTCAATAGGCGTCAGAAACCATCAGAGTTCATATGGCAATGTGACATGTGCACAGCGCAAGAGCTCTTCTGAACATAGCGTGCAGAGAATACAAGCAACAATCTGACAATTAAAGAAGCTTTTCCCAGCACCTCCTTTTTTATGCCTAGCCAGTTTCTCATAGTAACTTTTGAGAGGCTGATGCTAAATCCTATTGCAGACTTTTTGGAGGGATCACATAGTTTGATGAGGTTACTGACATGCAACTTCATCCTTTAGTTGCATGAAAATTTGGACATCCCAAGTTTTTGTTTTATGATTTAAACCAGAGTTTGGTGAATTATTAGAACTAGGAACTAGTTGTGCTTATTTTACACGGGAGAAGTCTCAGGGTAAGAGTGAGGTTTCAATAGAGGAGTAGGCTTAGCGTGAGAAGATACGGAACAAAGAGTTTGAAGGAAGCAGATATCAGTGATAGTATTTGTTGTTTGGTGCGCCGAAACATGGATCTTAACTATAGTGAAATTTTGCAGGTGCAATTTTCTCAATGTTTGGAAAGGGAATCATATAAGTTCAACACCTTGTTGGCGTATGGTTGGACTTATTTATCGTGCCAGTTCAAGTCTTGTCCAGGCATTTTGCAGGCACATAAATTACAGAGATGGAAAGTGCAGTGCCTTGAAAATGATGCAGCACTATCAAGTGAAGCTATGATTGGCGGTGAACATTTGTCAGCTCATGATTGGGTTAAGAATGTATGGAGATTAGAAAGATTGATCATTGAAGCCATATTGGTTTTGATGCAAATTTTGTCCTACTCAGGCTTGATCACTTTTACGTGAATCAGGAACGTACATTTCTGTTTTTTGGCACTTTAGTTATTTTGGCAGACCTATTCTTAGTGATTTGAGTAGGGCCAGTCTTGGCAATCAGTTGTATAGATTTGTGGTCATTTTTATTGCAGATTATCCTATTCCTCAGAGTTTAGTACAAGCAAATTTGACTTGAATTTCTCAGAGATTAATACAAGCAAATTTGACTTGAGTAATATTGTCTTACGATTAATCCATTGTAATGTCTCAAGTGTTTATGCATTGAAGTGATATGTTTGCAATGTGCCAATTAGAGCTTCATTCATAACTTGTGGGGTTCACAAGTCAAAATATGCTGATTTTATAATTAATGGGTAGTGCTTTGCTAATGTACTGTTGCCCAGGTTATCTATTGATGAAGGATTTGTTTACTCAGTTGCATTGCGCACGCTTCCTTGCGAGTAGAATCACATATGAAGATATTATTGTGCTACTATCATCTCATGAAAGATCTGCTACTATATTGTAAGGTCATTCTGTCAAAATTTACAGGCTACATTCAATGTAACCTGCTAGTCGAAATGGGCTGATTTTATAATTAATGGGTAGCGTCTTGTTAATTTACCATTGCCCGGGTTATCTATTGTTTACTCAGTTGCATTGAGTACGCTTCCTTGTGATTAGAATCACATTTGGAGCTCTGGTATCAGAGCCCTAGAATCACATATGAAGCTCTGGTATAAAAGCCCTAGAATCACATTTGCAGAAATCATTGTCCTACTATCATCTCATGAAAGATCTGCTGCTACATTCTATGGTTGTTCTGTCTTTTAATGGATCTCGTGTTTTGCTCGGGGGAATGGGTACATAGGTCAGACCTAAATCTGCAAACGTTTGAAGAATTTTTTTCTTTAAGACCTTGATTTTGGATCAAAGGCTGCTATTATTTTCATGCGATCATATTTACTTCTCCTTATGTTAAAGGAGTCTCCTAGAGTGTTTTTTTTCCTTGATGAGTGACCCTGCTAAAACCTTAATTATGCCATTCTTTTTTGTGCTCTTGTGAGATTTTTTTCCATTAATTGATATGGCGATTGAAAATTTGACTGGAAACATCGTCGGTAAGGTATCATATTTTCTATGGTTCAAAGTTTGGAATTATCTTGGAGTTTTTTTTTGGGAAATTTTTAAAGATCTGTGAGTTTCTGTTGCATGGAAAGTTAGAAGGGTCTATGAGAGTTTGTTTTTTTAGAAGAGCACCTGGCTGCTTACAGCATTTTTTGAAAGCCTTATTTTTTTCTCCTGTGCTAGGAAGGATATCATTTTTAATTTGAGAGGACAGGCAAAGGAGGTTTCAGCTTTTTTTAAAGCTGAACTGACAAACAGGCTAGGAAGAATATCATTTTTAATCTGAAATTACAGGCAAAGGAAGTTTCAGATTTTTTTAAAGCTGAACTGACAGTCAGGCAAAGATGTTTAAAGTTTAGGCTGCTGTCTATCTTGGACATTCTTAAATCTTTCAATGCTTTCTCATTTTTATCTTCTAATGGCTTTCTAAAAATTTAAATGTTGCTGTTGGGTGTTCAAGTTTCAAATATCTTGAAATCACAAGTACAGCTTGGCTCCTTTCAGAACTGTGGAGAGTGACAAAGCTTATTTCAGTGGTTTCTCTTTTGCCAACTCTTGTTTCTTGATCAAACTGCATCTTTATGCTTCAAGTTTACATGTTTCTTTTTTTTCAGTCACCACATTTTTTTTTCTTGTGTGTAGCAGATCTAAGAACTATTGTCAGGACCAACTCTGGCTGCAAACTATAAGAAGTTGCGGAAAACAGAAGGTGACTCTTTTCGAAACATGGAAATCTTGCAGTTTTGGTGGCTTCTAAACATCATTTACATTTTTTAGAAAGCTTGTTTAGCCTCTAGAGGCTGTGACTGTTTACCTGTCAGTTTTACCTTTGAGCTGAGTGATTGATGGCTGTTTTTGGCCTTGTAAACAAACTAGTCTGTAAGCAAGGTTTTGTTGCTACTTTGTTTCTAATGTGTTTTTTTGTGCAATGGCAAGTTTTTGTACAATCAAACATTTTTAAATATTTCGTATGTTTGAAATTCTTTCTTTTGAAGTCTTTTTTCATTGAAAAAAAAAATGTAGCGCAAATCTAAATGGGCGTCAAATCCACCCGTTTCTTGAAATGTGTGCATCGGTACTTGCAATGTGCGGCCTTGTAAGTTGTTCCTGATCATGATGGCCTGTACACTGCCTAAATTGCTGCACACTGCTCCAGCTGGCTTCCCAACCCCATGACTGTGACCCGGGCATAAATGTATGTAACACTGGTGAATGCGTTTCATGTCGCCAGCTGGATTCATATGCTAGGGTTCTTTTGTAGAAGTTGGGCATTTCCTATGGTAGTTGGCCATAAAGTCCCCAGAGGCTGGACGTCTACCTGTTTTTTTTTCTTTGCCAGTGCCGAAAATTTTTATAGGAGTTGCCTGCAAACGGACTTCTACGCTAGTTACATAATATAGCATTCCAGAGTATCTTTGTAGTCCTGAATCCAGATCGGTAGCGTCTCCACCTTTTGATCCCATACTTGCCGACCCGCAGGTAGGCGTACCTCATAGGTATGATTGTTAGGCGTTGTATCAAGACCCAATTTCTGCATAAGTTTGTAATTAACAAAGTTGTGTGAGCTGCCAGGGTCTAGAAGAATGTGGATTCTATGGCCATTCACTTCTCCATGAACTCGGAGATCATGCAAGCCAAAAACTTTAGAGTTGAACAGACAATCAGAACATGTACTAGGGCGAGAAAGTACAGTAACTGAGGTACCTGTCAAAGACAACTGGTCAGCTGCCTTTGGCTTGGGTCTTGCGTTGGTCTTTGCTCCCTTTTGCTTCGGGCACTCGTTACGCATATGTCATTTTTCTTCGCAAATGAAGCAACGTCCCTCCTCCTTGAGCTTCAAAGCCTTAAGGAGACGTTTCTTCTTCGCTGGTGTCGAAGTTGAATTCTTTGAAGGTTGGTCCGAAGACTTTTCTTCAGTCGTGCTAGCCATTGGTGCAGAGAACTTCCTTTTGTGCTTGTTCCCCTGCTTGGTAACGGGTTTAGACTAAGAATGAATGGCCTCGTCCAAAGTTTTGCATTTGTCGTTTTTAACATGTAAACGGTATGAGTCGGGTAAACCGGCTACGAAGAAACCCAAAAGAGTTGTGGAATCCATCTTCGTAGCTTTCATCTGCAAGTCCCTAAATTTTTGGAGATAGGCCTCATAAGTGAGGTTGTGCGAGGTCATGGTCAAAGTAGTAAACCGGGCAGCAACATCATAGTCATCCTCCTCCTTGAGGAATTCTTTCTTGAAGACGTCTTCGAACTGTGCCCAAGTCGTTGGTTTAGGATTGAGTTCCTTCCACCAAAGCAAAGCTTTGCCTGAGAGGAAACCTGCTGCAATTGGATCTTTTTTTTTCCCGGAAAAACGATCCTTCTATTAGTTAATGAGAAAACGCCATAAGGCTACAAAGCTCACCTCGCAAGGAGGGATAAAAAACACAGTGAACACCTGAGCCCCACCCCCGTGGCTGGCCGCTCTCTGGGGGGGGGCTACCTAGTAGTACATGTGGGAGGTGAGAAAAGCCAAACTGGAGGCCTGTAGTGCCAAGTGACATCCTCGCCCCTCGCGGTGAGGAAAGGGCCAGGCTGCCAAGTGCGGAGGAAAGCCTTGCGGCGCCCTCTCATGCGATCCGAGTCGCCCTGGAGTTTCCCCCAGTGTCCTCTCAAGGTGTGAATGATGTCCACCCAAAGGCCCTGTATGACCTCCGCCGGTGGAGTCGCCTGGCGGTCAATGGCCTCCCTGCATCGGGCTCTCCATATGTGCCAAGCCGTCATGCTGCTGATCATCTCCCATCTGTGCCCGACCCCCTCCTGAGGGGCTGCCGAAGAGAAGTCTGGCGTCGGAACCACCGCCATCGCCCTGTCATAGACCTGGATGGTCGCACTGCCAGGGACGTCCTCATATCCAAGGGCCGGGCCGCTGTCCGTGGCCCAAGCCACCGCACCCCACGTCACCAGCATCTCACCTGGTGAGCCTGCAAAAACCATCCTGAGAGCGCGCTGCCAGACCTGTTGTGCCTGTGGGCAATCCCATAAGCAGTGCCGCTGCGACTCCTGTGCATGGCCGCACCGAGGGTAGGACGCTGGGTGACTGCCAAAAGCTAGCCAAGCCCCCACAGCCAGTCCAGAGAAACAGCGTCACCTTCCGGGGCCGGAAGCTGGCCCAAAGGCGCTGCCAGAAGTCCCTAAGAAAGGCAGGGGAGAGCCCCTGTCGCCGCCAATGCTCGGCCGCCGCCGGGGTGCTCGCTATCCTGTGTCTCTGAATCCGCCGCCCCAGCCTCGCTGTGTACTGAAAAAAGGGGATGCCTGGGCTGGCAGGGGCCAAGTAGGGATCTCGCCAAAACCACTCACCTGGATCCCACTGAAGGCGAATAAGAGGCCTGCTGTCCCAAGCCCATAATCTCCAAGAACAGTCCTCCCCTATCGAGGCCGGTGAGGGGTCTACATGCCATTGTCTCTGATGAAAGCCGACCACCCGCACCCTCTGAAGAATACATCCCTGGAGCCCATCCAAATCTAGTCGTGTCCTCTGAAGCTGGCCACCCTCTCCCACCTCGAAAGTGAGTGGGGCGACTCTCTCCGCTGTGCCGCAGACCGCTAGAAGGATCTCATGCCGAGTAAAGACACCCATCCACTGTGGAGGTGGAGGGTCCTGTACTGGGGTCCGCCACTCCCGGGGGATGGCCGCCTCAATGTCCTGTCTCATCAACTCTCTGCCCCTCATCCCACTGAGTCTCCTCTCCTGAGCCTCTAGAGGCAGCTGCTGAAAACCTATCCAGTCGTCTAGGGACTGGGCTGGGCCAGAGCTCAGCGGGCCCCACGACACGTGAGACCGCGATCCAACCATATGGCCACTGGGGAGTCGAATCAAGGGGTTCCAGATCAAAGGCTGTCTCAGGCGCTCCTCATCGGTGCCCGGGGGAGTCTGGAAGAGTGACGGCCTCAGATGCGCCCAGGCCCTCAGAAGGCTAGCTGCAAAACGCTCCTCGAAGCCAAGGCCCACTCCTCTGGATCGCTGCTCTGTAAAGATCCACCTGATGCTGGGGGTCCAGGGGCCGCTAAGAGAAGGAGTGCGGCTGAGCATCCTGGAAACAAGAAACTCCTTCCACGGCTCAGCGCCTGGGAGGAGGCCACGAACTACCAACTTGCCAAGCAATGCTCGGCTTTGGCAAATAGGATCAACAATGCCCAGGCCGCCTCTCTCCCTTGGCTGAGTGATCACCGCCCATGCCACCTTGGCCCTGGGCCCGTCGCCACCGGACCAAAGAAAGTTCCTGATGAGCCTCTGCACCTGGCCAATGCACGCCCGAGAGAAGGCCCGGCAAGAAGTGATGTACCACATAGTAGCAAGCAGAACCTGGTTGGCCACAACTACTTGGCCAGCCAGAGATAAACGAGCGGTACTCCAATACAGAAGCTTCTTCCGAATGCTCAGAAGAAGGGGGGCTATCTGCTGCTCCGGAGATATGTCAATGCCCACATAGCATCCCAAATAACGCACTGTAGTGCCGGGGGGCAGCCACTGAAAACCATCAACTGGCCTCCAAGTCGGGGGGGTGGGGGGGGGGCATAGAGCTGACCCACAACCCACACGACTTGTGCCAGTTGATCAAAGCGCCCGAAGCTCTGCAAAACCTGTCCATGGCTAAGGCGAAGCGGCGGAGGTTCTCCTCACCTCCCTGAAGATAGACAGCAGTGTCATCCGCAAACTCTGAGTCTAGGAGCTCCTCCGAGGTGCGGATGGGAAGCTGGAGGCCCCGCAAACCTGTATCCTGTGCCGTCGAAAAGGTGCTCATGGCCTCCGCCACAAAAAGAAAAAGAAAGGGCGCCAAGGGGCACCCCTGCCTCACCGAGCGCGAGAGCTGGAACCTCTCTCCGCGCACGCCCTGTATCAGCACCTGGCTATGAGCCGATGTGTAGAGTGCAGAGACCCCACTTCCAAGAAGGCCCAGTCCACCCGATCATATGCCTTCTCGAAGTCGAGAAGGAGCACTGCCAGATCCTCCTGTCGAAATCTAGCCAGAGCCGTAGCCTCCCAGAAAGAGAAAATGTTATCCAGAATGCTCCTATCCTGGATGAAGCCTGTCTGCGTGGAGTGGATGATGTCCGGAAGGTGAGGCTGAAGCCGCCTGCTGATCGCCTTAGCTAGGACCTTGTAGGCCGTGCCTAGCAAGGTGATCGGTCTCCACTGTCTAATCTCCAGTTTGTCTCCTCCCTCTTTGGGGATCAAGTGGATCAACCCCTCTGCCATGCTGTCCGGCATGACTCCTGACTCCATAATCTCCTGGAATGCCAATCTGAAGCCCCTATGTAAGAGGCCCCAGTACCTCTGGAAGAAAGCCATCGAAAGACCGTCCTCTCCTGGGCATTTGCCCCGAGGTAATGCCTGAAGAGCCTCCTCCAGTTCCGTATCCGAGAAGGGGGAGAGAAGGGAGTGCTGCAAATGGGCCGGCACAACCGGTCTCGTGAAGCTCCAGACTGCCTCCCGAGCCTCTCTCACCCTGTCATCAGCTGGCTCAGCAGAGAGAAGATCCCTGTAAAAATCTGTGGCTATAGCCCGAACCCTGGGGGGATCCACCACAACCTGGCCATCAGCCTGTCGAAGACGCCTGAGACCCTCTCGTCTGAAGCGAGGCCCTGTCGCCTCAAAGAAATCTCGAGTCACTCTGTCTCCAGCCTGTGTCCAAAAAGAAGCCCGAGCATGAAATCGGAACTCCACGCTCCTCTCCTCGATGGATCTGATCTCAGTGCGAGCTGACTCCATCTGCTCTGAGATCCAAGGGCTCGTAGGATCCCTCTCCTGGAGTCTCTGGAGGGACGCTAGACTCCTCCGTAGGCTCCTCTCCTGCTCTCTGAAGGCCTCCAGCCGGTCCAAGGCAGCCTGTCTGAGCATCTGGCTGATCTCCTGCAAGCCACTGGCAAGATCGTTGGCTGCCGATCCTCTCCTGAACTGCAGCTCGTGCCAGACCTGCTCAACTCTGATCGCAATCTCGGGCTCCTCTATGAGACCCGGACGCTCTGGCCCTGCTCTCCTCTCGTGGGGTCCTCGATCTGGAGAAGCATTGGAAAGTGGTCTGAAAACGAGGAGCCTGCAAGTATGCCCACAGTGCCACCTCTATCACAGGCCCACTCATCAATGTAAAACCTGTCGATGCGGGAAAGGTTAACTCCTGTGGCCCGTCTATCCGAGCGCGAGAAAGATAGACTCCCCTGCAACCTGCCAAACTCCGGGAGAGTCCACGGATCCTGGCCTCTCACCTGTAGCACTAGTTCCTCCCAGGCAGCGAGCTCCGGCCCATGAATGGTCTCCTGGCTGCCTCCCATCCTGTCCTCTGCATCCTCCAGCATGTTGCAATCCCCTCCGAGGCACCAGTGGTCTGCCAAGGGGAGGGACTGCCTAATGGTGATCCAGAACTCGGCTCTCCCGGTCATGGGGTGTAGAAGTTGAGGAAGCCAATGCGGTCTTCCCCAACCCGAAGGATGATCCACTGCGCACGACCCTGGACCAGAATGCCAGAGTCCACAACCTCGGATAGAAGCTGCTCGCTGACTGAGATGCATACTCCACCCTGGTTCCCCTGGGAGCCATATGCTGGTGACCAAAAAGTGTGACTCCTGCCTGGCAAGATCTTCCCGCAGGTGCGGGTACACCCGACAGAAAGGTGGTGCTCCTAGATGAGTCTGGCGAAGTATCCTGGAGAGGCCGAGGGAGGGATGGGGGCTCACGGCGAGGAGGGGGGAGAGCGAGGAGAGGCATCTGCCAGAGGATAGGTGTCAGGGGGGGCCGCCGGGGGAGGCGGGAGGGGGGGGCTGGGGGGGGAGAGGGGGGGTGGAAGGAGTGCTCTCCGGGTGAGGGGAAGGGGAGCCGGGGGTCGAAGAGTGCGGCCCGGGATCCTCAGGAATCTGCTCCCAGGAGGGGGCGAGGCCCCCCCGCAGGGGGAGGTGGGAGCGGGGGGTCCACGTGGGAGGCTCCACCAGCGGCCTCAACGAGCACTGAGTCTGAATCCTCGTCCATCGGGGTGGGACCTGCTGGCCGCCTATCCCTGACTGGAGCATAAGTGCGGGTAGGTGCCTGTACGGCAACCGGAGTCGCCTGTCCGCCAGCCTGTGCTGCCTGCTGGCGTCTGCGACGGTCCCTGCGGGTCGGGCGTTTCCGCCGGCGAACCTCCTGCCATCCGCCAGCCTCCTGGGTCTGCGCGGCATCCTCCGCCGGGGCCTGCTCGTCAGATGATGGCGCCTGCTGTGGTGAGCCAGGGATGTCCGGTCTCTGAGGTGGATGGCCACCCCTCGGGTCTCCTGCAGGGGGTCCAGAGGCGGCATAGCGTGAAGGATGAACCCCCTTGCGGGGACAGGCGCGTGCGAGATGGCCCATCTCCCGACATGTGTAACACTGGCCGGGGAGGCCCGAATACTCCACGCGCTGTATCAGATGTCCTCCAGAAAGACAAGGGAGAAGGATCGTCTTCGGGAGGGACTCCGGTGACGGAACCACAACTCGAATGGCCGGGAGTCCTGCTGCTCGAGCAATCACTGAAGCCGCTGTCTGAGGCGTCTCCACCACCTCCCCGAACGCCTTGCCAATGGATGACAAGAGGGGCAAGTACTCCCTATGGAGTCCAGGAAAGCAGATATTGACGGGGAAACCTGTCGCGCCTGCTAGCGGGTCAGAAGCGGGGTCGAAACCATGAGTCCATCGCGCCAGGAACGCCCGGGATGAGCGGAGGGCAATGGGGCTCCGAGCCAGCACCATCTGAGCTGCCTGTGGGGACTCGAAATCCACCTGGTAGTAGCCACGTCCCAAAAAATCTACGCTGACGATCTTGGCGGGCACGCCAACAAGGCTGCCTTGCAGAAGGTCGCGAAGCTCTCTCCGCATCGGACGGCTACCCACTATCTTGCAGACCAAGGAGGAGGCCTCAAGAGCGGAAACTCTGGAAACAAACAACTGAAGATCTTCAGCTGTGAACTCCAGACGGAGACCGGAATCGGCAGGGTTAGTCGGAGCGGCTTCCATGGAGTCCTCCAGAGGGAAAAGGCCAGAAACCGGGGTCACCAACGGGAGGGACACAGCCCTGCGAGGAAAAAAGAGAGGCGGAGGGCTACAGGATAGCGGGGGCGGGGGGGGGGGGAGGGGGGGGGAGCTGAGGCGGGGAGGAGCTAGCGGTGGGCGGAGGGGCGAGACGGAAGGGAGGAGAGGGAGAAGGCGGAGGGGAAGAGATGCGCAGCGGAGGAGAAGGCGGAGGGGGGAGAGGTGGCGGGGGGGAGAAGAGAGGTGGGGGAGAAGGAGGCGAAGGGGTTAGAGAGGCGGGGGAGGAGATGACGGGGGAAGGAAGCAAGCGGAGGGGGGAATGGCGGGGAAGGCAGCGTGGCAGGTGGCGAAGGAAGAGAAGGCGGGGGGGAAGAAGGCGGGGGAGGAAACGAGGAGGGAGGCGGGGGAGCGAAGGCGGGGGAGGAAGCGAGGCAGAAGGCGGAGAGATGGCGAGGAGGGGCGAAATGAAGGAGACGGGGGAGAGGACGGAGGAGAAAGCGGTGGACTGGCGGGGGGGAGAGGGGGGCGCGACGGCGAGAAGCAGCGGGGGGGGGGGGGGGGGCTCGCAGGCGAGGTCGTCAGTCGATCAGTTCGCTCAGTCTAATCAACACTTCGCAATTGGATCTTTTTTCCATCGTCATATGGATGAAACTGAAAATGGACTTGCCACTTATGTAGCCAAGTGTCCACTATTTCCTTGGTACGCTGCTTTTGCTCGCCCCAAACTGTTCCGGAGTAATATTGGGGCCTAAAGTAGATGCCAAGGTATCCATACCCGAAAGAGTAGATAGGGTAGTGGTCAACAAAGAGATGGAGTACTGTAAAGCCTGCATCTGCGCGGCGATTTGTGCTTGACGTTCCGAGGAAGAAGCTTCGAGAGCAACTTTAAACTCTTGGAAATCTGATTTTGAAACATAATCATCGAAAAGATCGGCATCGGTGGCTTCTGTAGCCGGTAGGTCTTCACGTTCGAGAAAAAGGCTCCAACTCGGATTCTTGGGTCGACATCTTGAAAAGGGCAAGGTGAGAGAAAAAGTTGATCTTGCACAAATAAGAGTGCTAGACAACTTGAGAGCTTGAGAGCTTGAGAGATGTGTGGCAAGAAGCCCGCTTAAGGGGAATTTATAGGCTTCCCCAAAAGCTTACTTAGCTTTTGCTTTTGTGTTTAAAAAATATATATATATATTTTGTTTTCTTAAAAAAAAAACACTTATAAAGCAAAGTATGGGTTTTTTAAACCCTTTATAAGGTTCAGCAAAAAACGAAAGCAAAATAAACAAGGCGTGGGTTTTTTCTTTTTTTATATATAAAAACGAAAGCTTTAGAAAAAAAAACTTACACGCATATGCTTTTCGCATTTTTTCTATCACCCGCTTGTAATTAGCGGTGGCCTGCCTGCGTGGACTCCCTACGCACGTGCCGGTGTGTACCCGCCTGCCTACGCAGATGCTTGGCTGCTTGCGCATATGCTCGGGGTTTGATGCCTGCCTGCGCACAAGCGCCTGCTTGCGCCTGCACACATACCCGGTGGCCTGTGCTGCGTAGAGATGACTGACTGTGCCTAGCTGTGCATACAGCCCGTGTGCCAGACCCTCGTGCCCACGTGCGCCCGCCTGTGTACCAGCCCGCTTACGTGCACCATCCTGCCCGCGTGCGTGTACTGCTGCTTGCGACTGGTGTGGTTACCTTGCGGCTGGCGTCTTCACACATGTAGGCTGCGCAGCCTTCAGGCGATACACAGACATGAACAGCCTTCGCTGCTTCTCTTCTCTCTCTCTCTAAAAAACACAGCCGACATGCTGTTACTTCTCTCTCTCAAACTGTTCAAACAGTTGCAAACATACAGCCCTTCTTCTTGCTAAGCAAACCAACCTTAACAAGACCAGAACCTTCATCACGGGTTCCTACGATGCAAAGAAACATGCTGAATTTGAAAAAACAGTAGTATACTCTGAAAAAACAGCAAGCTTCTCGAACTCATACCTTTTCTTCGACCTCTGTTTCTCTACCTACCGACTTGTTCGTTCACGAGGCTTGCTTTGATACCACTGTCAAATACCCATAGGATCTCCTCGTAGAATGCTCCTGGTACATGTCTCGAAACTTGCAAACAAACCAAACAAACATGACGGGGGTGTAGGCCTGACTCACCTCCCAACCTTGACAGCCGTGGGCAAGCCCACAAGTCTTGGCTGTCCCCACCGAGCCACGAGCTGAGCTAACTAGATGGAAGTACCGGCCAGTCTCTACCTCGTGACGTCCCATACTGCTAGGAAGCTACCCTTGCGGGCCTGGAGACTACTGCCGGCCTAGGCTGCATAAAGCAGGTGCACATCTGCACTAGACTATAGAGCTCTCACAAAGACGCGCGAGACTCTAGGAACTAATGACTAACCTTGGCCACCCTTTTATAGGCTCTTGGCCTGTCATCGGGCATCCACACTTAGGCGCCTGCCCGTCCATACTTGGGCGCCCGCCCGTTAGTCTATCCCTAACTCAGCTCATCAATCAGCTTGCCTAGCTCCAAGCTTCCCCAACCTCGAAGCTAGTCTTGTTAGATACACACTGTGCACATGACAAACACTCAAGCCTGGTGCCCTAGCTAGGCTACCCGGTGCACTCTGGTCCCAAGGTTCTTGGTCTCTCTCGTCATCAAAGCTCGCCATAGTAGGAAAACGCACTTCCTTTTCAGAGCGCAATCTGACCATCCACTATGTGTGTGGGAGACTTCCGTAGGCTGAAAACCAACTGTCCTTCGAGGGACAGGAGTCACTCCGAAAGGGGTTGTCCACCGGTGTCTAAAAACCAACTACACGAGCGAGAAAAAATTATGGTTTCTTTGTTGAATCTTTGCACTTGAAGTAGGCTTTGAAACCACTGTAACATGCGGAAGCTTTGGGGAAGATCGGTAACTTCAATGCTCAGGAAAAACAGCACACTTGTCGTGACGAAATTAAGGCACAAAGCTGAATATAGATGTGTAGAAAATAGAGAGAGGGAGAGAGGGAGAAGAGGACACGATATTGGGTCCCGAATACCCTCTATAGGGCCCCCACCACGAATGGTGTATTTGCTTTTATTAGAATGATGTAAAATACTGAAACAAAAGACTGACTGAACCTTCTTGGCTGAGATGGATCTTTGCCCTTGACCTTCAATCCTTCACCCCTTTTGCGTTAGCTTGTTCTAGGCTGTCTTGGGCCCTGGCCCTTGTTTCAGCTTCAGCACCCTGAAATGAAGCATGGGTATTTATACCCTTTTGAACAGCCAGTCGGCTGGTATACAGCAGTCGGCTGTCTCAACAATGCTCCACAACTGTAAAATACAGCAAAAAATGCTAGAAAATACTAGAAAATGCTGCACATGTTCCCATACTTGGGCTGGCAGTAGGCGCATGGATCTAGGGGGGTTGGGCACTGTGTGCCTGCTGTATTGGGGGCGTCGAGCAAAGCACCGTTCCGCTCGATTTTCCCCAAAAAGTACACTCCAAGGTTTTGTTACCTTTGGCCTTTGTAGCATCCTTCTTGCCTTTTCCGTGGGTAGGTTTGTTGTTGTTGTTGTTGCCTCCTTGACCTTCTTTGTTCTTGCCCTTATCTTGGGTAGCAAAAGCAGATTCCGACTTTCCTTTGCCTCTCATCAAACACTTGTCATGCAGATAACTCACAACTTCTTCAAAAGATGGAAGAGGTTGGCGAAAGTAATTATGATCTTTGAAGGAATCAAAAGAGGAAGGGAATTTACCAAGCAGCTTGTGGATCGGGTTGTTGATTGTGCTCCCATTTTCTTCAAGTTGCCGCTTGATGCGAGTAAAGTCCCCAATCTTATCAGTGATATTGTCAGATTCACTGATGGAAATCTTCTCAAGATCCGCCTCCAACTTAGCAATCTTCACACAAGAAATAGCACCAAACCTCCTCTGAATCTCAAGCCACATCTGTCGGGCATTATTCCTTGTAGAAATAAATTGTGCATGTATGGCAGGAGTCATGCAATGAATGATGATGAGGCATGCACGAGCATCCAAAACTCCCTGTAAAGCTGGATCCACCAAGGCAGGTGTCATAATTGATGTCCATACACCAACACCTTCAAGAAGCAACTTGGTATAATAAGACCAAGTATGATAATTGGTGGCTGTAAGCTTCATGGAATCATTGATTTGGGGAGGAGAGTAAGATAGAACATGAGAGAAAGAAGGGGAGAGGTTCTGTGGGAGGGGAGAAACAAGAGAAGAAGCTGTAGGAAAGGATGGGGGGACCACCAAAGGGGTGGAGGGAGAGGTTACCGATGAAGTGGTAGCCTTGGAAGTAGGGGATAGGATTCCTTGGGAGGAGAAAATTAGTCTAGAGAAGTTAGAATATTGATCTCCATCCTCCAAACGCAGAATCCTCCTCTTCAAATAGGGCTAGAAGCAGCTAGACCACCTCTAAAACTGAGCATAGTTAGTATTAGGATGAAGAAGAAGGAACGCAAGGTGGGAGGGTAGGGAAAAAAACATAAGGGGAGAAAAGCAATGGCTCTCCAAGGTTTAATGGCACCATAGATGCTGAAAGCACAGCTCTATGAAGAAAAACGCAGCCTGATTGAAGAAAACGCAGCACTTCAGCTCTTAGATGAAAATGCAGCTCCCAGATCTGAAAGTGCAGGTCTTTATGTGCTGAAATCTGTAAACAACAGGTTCATGAAGAAAAAACGCAGGTCCTAGAGCAGATCTCGCTCTGATACCATGTGAGATTATGTGCTACTGCTGTAAATCTGAAAACAGAGAATAAAACAGCAAATATGTGTAGACAATAGACTGCAGACGATCAAGAACATGAATTAGATTGAAGGTACCGCATGAGGGAGGTCTGCGAGTGCTGATATGTGCAAATCAGGACTGAAAAGAGAAGCAATAATGAAGAGGACTGAGACACCTAATATATAGGGCCTCTAGAGCTGCTCGGTCAGGTCCTACAGGCTGACCAACATATAAGTCCATAAAAACGCTAAAAATGCTCCCAAAAAATGGTGCAAAAAATTGTAGAAAAATATGCAATATAAGGCCTTATAAATGGGCCAGATACAAGCATGCAGGGAGTCCATCTGGGGATGAACAATATTTCCAACAGTAATTTCATCATGGTACAAAAGAAAACAAATACTAAACGTATGAGCTTGGAATGTCAAATCCGAGCCATATGATACAAATGGGACCATCATCATCATACAACCTATGTAGCTAACCCCCCGGTAGGGGGAGGGGGCCATCAAGGATATCGTGTTAGTAGTCATCTCTTGTCTGTATAGTATACACCAGGGCCTCTCTTGTGGGTGTGCTCGCCCCATTTTAGGTGTTCCCCCATTTTTCCTCACTTTCCATAGTATTTTCCCATTTTTTCTAGCTGTGGGAGGGTTGTCGGCTGGGTCTACTGTGGGCCGAGTGGATTGGTGCTACCCGACTTCTTCCTCAGTGCTGGCCGACTGCCTTTCTTCTGGCCGATTGACTTGTTTGCTGGTCGTGAGCATCTCTAGCAGCTGTCGGCTGTTTTTTGGGCTGGCCGACCAGTAGCTTGGGGCCATATATATTGGCCCTGCCCCCCACACTTCACTTGTATCACATCCCGGGATTTCTAGTGTATATAGCAGAGTTTATATAACTTCTCTCCTGGGTGTCGTGTTGCGCCTTCTCTGCTCACACTGCCGTGTGAGTCCGCCTCCCTTTTCTCGCCGCCCTTGCTCTGTGTTGTCCTAGGTGTCGTGCTGCACCTTCTTTGCTCGCGTTGCCCCTGTGAGTCCGTTTCCCTTATCCCACCCGTCCTTGCTCAAGCCCCCTAGGCAGCAACTAGGGGGAAATAGCCACAATGAACCTACAGGAGCTGGAGGCATACATCAAGACAGTGGAGGACAACACCAAGAAGTTACTGGGCGAACAAAAGAAGGTGTTGGACCTTTGGCGACCCCCTCGCCATCTCACCACCCTCTCTCCCCACTCCCTCGCCTTGCCACCGCTCACCACCCTCTCTCTCACTCCCTCACCCTACCACCCCCTCACTCACCCTCCCGCATCAACTCCCTCGCCACCCACTCCCTCACCCACCTTCTATAGCCCCTCACAACAGTTGCTCCACTCACCCTCTCGCCACCCCTTGTAACGGGAGGCGGACGCTTGTATTGGAATCGTATAAACGTGAACAAGATTCTGAGCACTTAACACTTGAGCATTACAACCACAGGGTTCTGAACCAACATGAAAAACAGTTGGAAGGCCTCTGCAAGGAGATATAGTGTCATGTGCACAGTGTGTATCTACCGTGTGCTACATGCACGCAAGACTAGTTTTGAGGCTTGGGGAAGCTTGGAACTAGGCAGGCTGATTGACGAGCTGAGTTAGGGATATACTAACGGGCGGGCACCCAAGAATGGACGGGCGGGCGTCCAAGTGTTGACGCCCGATGACCGGCCAAGAGCCTATAAAAGGGTGGCCAAGGTTAGTTATTGGGATATAGAGAATCTCGCGAGTTTGTGAGAGCTCTATGGTCTTGGAGCCTGGATCTAGTGCAGACGTGCACCTGCTTTATGCAGCCGAGGCTGACAGCAGTCTCGAGGCCCGCGAGGGCAGCTTCGTGGCGGTATGGGACGTCGCGAGGAGGAGATTGGTCGGTACGTCATCCTAGTTAGCTCAGCTCGTGGCTCGGTGGGGACAACCAAGACTGTGGGCTTGCCCACGACTGTCATGGTTGGGAGGTGAGTCAGGCCTCCAGCCCCTTCGTTTGTTTGTTTGTTTGTTTGCAGGTTTCGAGTCTCGAACTGAGAACGATCACGAGGAGATCCGTGGGGATTTGACAGTGGTATCAGAGCATCCTCGTGAACGAGCAAGTCGGTAGGTAGAGAAGAAGAGGTCAAAGAAAGGTATGTGTTAAAAAAGCTTGCTGTTTTTTTCTGTGCATACTGTTGTTTTCAGATTCAATATGTGTTTTTCTTCATCAAAGAAGAGAAGAGACTTGTTTGTGCAGTCGCATGAACTGCAGAGAGAGAGAAAATAGACAAAAAAGCAGGATTACTTTTCGTTGAACGCGTAAGAGAGAGAGAGCGAGAGTAGTGCTGGTTGACGTGCGCTAGCGGGTGTTGCAGGCGATGGGCTACCGACGGCTGAAGGCGCCTAAGGCTTGCGTAGCCAGGCAGCCGGGCAGCCAGGCCCACGTAGGTGCCTAGGCCAGGCGGGCTGGTGCCCAGGCCAGGCCCACGTAGGCGCCTAGGCCAATTGGGCAGGCGCCAAGGCTAGGCCGGCAGGCGACCAGGGCCACGCTGCCATGATGCCTAGGCCCACGCAGGCGCAGGTTGGCGTATAAAGCACCGGCTGAAGCGCAGGTGCTGGCAGCTGTCAGAAGTCATCTCCTGTCCAGTTTTATACACCAGGGCCTTTGTTGTGGGTGTGCCCGCCCTTATGAGGTGTTTTATCATTTTTCCCCACTCTTCGCATTTTTCCCCTATTTTTTCCCATTTTTTTGTGGCTTGGGGAGGCAGCCCATGTGCTGGCCGACTGTTGAACTGGTCCACGACTGCATCTGGGAGGTGGCCGACTGCTGTTGATCTGGCCGACTGGAGATGTGTCTGGTCGTGGAGTTCTCAGGGCCAGTCGGCCTGCTGTAGGCAGCCGACTGCACATGTGGGGGCATATAAATAGGCCCCCAGCCCCCATACCACACTTGTATCATACCGGGATCTTCTTGTGTATATCAGAGCAGAGTTACACGCCTACATCTCTCTCTCTCTTGTGCTGTTTTTTTCTGCATGCGTTTTTGCTCTTGTGTTCCCAGATCTGGTCATCATCTCCGCTGCGTATTCTGACATGGTGTCAGAGCCTAGGCTCTAGATAGGTCTTGGGATTTGTGTGAGCAAGAGGGGGACTGTTTTGTGGCTGATTGGTGGACTGTTTTGGGCTGATCGGGAAGAGAAGGTGCAAGAGGAAGGCGGGCTGATTTGCTGGACAGCCACTTGCAGGTTTTAGTTCTTCTTTGTTCCCACCCACCCACCCTTTTCAGAGTACATCCCCGCTATGGCAGATCTGTTTGAGATGGCCGAGAGACATGTGAAGATACCGACACTCCCCACGTTCCCGGTGGACCGTCAGTTGGACGGAAGCAACTACGGCATATGGAAGGTGATGATGGAATCTGTTCTGGAGTCCTACGACCTCGTCGATTTCGTCGTTGTTGGTGTTCCACGGCCGGAAGTAGAGGAAGGGGAGTTACCGTCGATCCGAAAGGACCGGGAGGCCGAGACACAGATGTGGGATCGTGTCAACGCCAGGGTCCGTTCGTTTATTTTCCTCAACTGCACACCACAGGTAATCAATCATGTAAAGCACATGACGCTGGCCAGAGGTATATGGCAGCATTTTGGCCTCACTTTACAACACGGTATCGCCCATGAAGAGGATTTCCTTGGAAGTACAGATGCGGGCCCTACAAAGTCGTCGACGATGCGGGAGCATATTAACAAGCTGCAGGCTCTTCAGCAGGAAGTTCTTCAGGCTGGGAAGGAGATATCGTCAGAGGACATGGCCATCACGACGTTGTCACATTTGCCCTCTTCGTACTCAACATTTTACTCCTCTTTGATTACTAGTGCAGGCTTAGCACCATCACGTGGGAGGAGCTTGTGCCCATGGTCCTGGACCAGGAGGAACGATTCACTCCTCAGGGTGGAGGTTCGGAGGCCTTTATTGGCCAACGGTCGAAAGGCCGTAACTCAGGCAAAGGGAAGGCTTCATCGGAGAAGTCTTTTGAGAAGAAGTCTGTTACTGACCGCGAGAAACTAAAGGCAGAGAGGACCTGTAATGATTGTGGCGAGAAAGGCCACTATTGGAGGCAGTGTCCCAAGCGGAAGACCGAGAAGGATGAAGATTCCTCAGCAGCAATCACCCCGGCTTTTGTGCACCCAGAGGTGGTGGACAACGATGTTTCATTTTCTTCAGGCAGGGAGGAGATTGGAGGATTCTCCGCAACGGATACTCGGGAGTGGATTCTCGATAGTGGTGCTTCCAGGCACATGACTCCTCCTCGTTTCGGTTTACAGGATCTCTGCAGGCTTTCTGGTCATATTCTTACTGGTGATACATCCACTATCCCAGTTCACAGTGAGGGCAGGATGGAGATAGTTTCCGATGGCAGAGGGGGGAAGCATTCCTCCCAGGTGTTGTATGTTCCGGCACTTGGTTTTCATCTGTTGTCAGTGCATCAGGTTTGCAAGACTGGCGTACGGGTGGAGTTTGATGAGCATTTTGTTGCTCTCCGGGACAAAGCAACAGGCCAGGTGGTTTGGGAAGGTGGAGTGGAGAATGGAGTTTACAGGCTTTCAGCACTCTCTCTCCCAGGTCCTCAGGTTTGTGATGAGTGGCAGTCTGGTAATGGCCACTCAAGTGTGGATACGCTGCAGGTGCGGGCTTTCCGGGACCAGATGGTGGATAGCTTGCCAGTAGATGGTAGCAGTTGGCAGGAACTTTCCAGTACTGATGTTGGTAGTTCTTGTGTTCGTGAGTCAGAGGAAAGTGAACAGGTCACTTATGCTCTGATGTCTCGTAGTGTTTTCCACGGGGACCTTTCGAAAAGCCAGGCAGGTGGCAGGTGCTTACTTGCAGAAGGAGGTGGTTTCTCCAGGCTTTGTGGTTCCGGATTCAGAGGCGGTGGTTGACAGGTTACATCAAGTTTCCAGGACTTGATTGTGCACCATAACAGGTGTTGATCCTTGTGAGCAGTGTGATGCCTTTTTGACTCAGAAGCTGTATGGTTCATTGATCTGGTTGATGGACACCAGATTGGATGGGAGCTTCTTGATGAGGCAGTTGAGCTCATGGTTGCGGATGACTCTTTGGGAGGCGGGATTGCGTTTCCCGTGGTTTCTGTGGCATGCGAAGGATCATGGACTCTTGTACACAGGAGGGGGATTGTTGGATAGAGTCCGACTCCACGGCTGGAGTGACTCAGTTTGGAGAGGAGATCCAGACACTAGGAGATCTACTTATGGCCCATGAGCAGTTTTACGGAGCAGCAGGAGGTTACATTGCAGGTTTGGGCTTCCACTGGTGGAGGAACCCATGGTCATCCAGAGGCACTTTGTTCGTGAACAGATCGTTGCTGATGACATCTTGCTAGAGTTCTGTTCGACGGAGGACAGTACGGTGGACCTCTTCACGAAGTCGCTCTCTCAGGACTTGCTCGGGCGGCACCCCAGCTCCCTGTGGTTGGTTTCACAGCCAGGAGCTGAGAGGGGGTGTTAGAAGTCATCTCCTGTCCAGTTTTATACACCAGGGCCTTTGTTGTGGGTGTGCCCGCCCTTATGAGGTGTTTTATCATTTTTCCCCACTCTTCGCATTTTTCCCCTATTTTTTCCCATTTTTTTGTGGCTTGGGGAGGCAGCCCATGTGCTGGCCGACTGCTGAACTGGTCCACGACTGCATCTGGGAGGTGGCCGACTGCTGTTGATCTGGCCGACTGGAGATGTGTCTGGTCGTGGAGTTCTCAGTGCCAGTCGGCCTGCTGTAGGCAGCCGACTGCACATGTGGGGGCATATAAATAGGCCCCCAGCCCCCATACCACACTTGTATCATACTGGGATCTTCTTGTGTATATCAGAGCAGAGTTACACGCCTACATCTCTCTCTCTCTTGTGCTGTTTTTTTTTGCATGCGTTTTTGCTCGTGTTCCCAGATCTGGTCATCATCTCCGCTGCGTATTCTGACGACAGCAGCAGCCGACGTCAGACAAGGTGGTGCCGGCAGGACGACTTGCGCAGGCAGCTGAAGATGACGGCAGCCAACACGCCGGCGGTCTATTTCAGGAGGGGGAAAAAAAAACAAGGAAAGCCTACGTTTTTTTTAGAGCTTTCGTTTTTTTTTGGGAGTTTAATTTTTAAAACCCCTCCTCCAAGGTTTAAAAGTGTTTTTTTTATAAAAGAGTTAAGAATATATATATATATATATATATATATATATATATATATATATATATATATATATATAAACACGAAGGCAAAAGCAAAAGCTAAGGATAGCTTTTGGGGATTTTTAGCTTTTGGGGCTATCTTTATAAACCCTTAAGTGGGCTTCTTGCCACACATCTCTCAAGTTTTCAAGCTCTCAAGTTCCCTTGCACTTTGCTTGTGCAAAGATCGAATTTTCTCTCCACTTACCCTCTTCACGATGTCGACCCAAGAATCGGAGTTGGAGCCCCTTGTGGAACGCGAAGGCTTGCCGGCTACGGAAGGTACCGATGCCGATCTTTTTGACGATTTTGTGTCAAAATCAGATTTCCAAGAGTTCAAAGTCGCTCTCGAAGCTTCTTCGGCGGAACGTCAGGCACAAATCGCAGTCCAGATGTAAGCTTTGCAGAACTCCATTGCTCTATTGACCACTACCCTCTCTACTTTCTCGGGTATGGATACCTTGGCTTCAGCTTTAGGCCCCAACATTACTCCGGAACCGTTCGGAGGCGAGCAAAAGCAGCGCACCAAGGAGATCATGGACACTTGGCTACATAAGTGGCAAGTTTACTTTCAGTTTCATCCATATGATGATGGAAAGAGGATCCAGTTAGCAGCAGGTTTCCTGTCCGGCAAAGCTTTGCTTTGGTGGAAGGAACTCAACCCTAAGCCAACGACTTGGGCACAATTCGAAGACATCTGTAAGAAGGAATTCCTCAAGAAAGAGGATGATTATGATGTTGTTGTCCGGTTTTCAGCTTTGACCATGACCTCGGAGCACCTCACTTATGAGGTCTACCTCCAGAAGTTTCGTGACTTGCAGATGAAAGCTACAAAGATGGATCCCACTACTCTTTTGGGTTTTTCGTAGCTGGTTTACCCGACTCATACCGATTTTTACAGGTTAAAAATAACAAATGTAAAACATTGGACGAGGCCATTCATTCAGCTCGTATCTATGATGATACGATGGTCTCTTCCAAGTCGAAACCCGTTACCGAGCAGGGGAACAAGCATAAAAGGAAGTTCTCCGCACCTATGGCTAACACGACTGAAGGCAAGTCTTCGGACCAACCTTCGAAGAATTCAAGTTCGACACCAGCGAAGAAGAAACGACTCCTTAGGGCTTTAAAGCTCAAGAAGGAAGGACGTTGTTTTATCTGCGAAGAAAAAGGACACATGCGTAACGAGTATCTACTCCGAGTTTATGGAGAAGTGAATGGCCATAAAATTCACATTCTTTTAGACCCTGGCGGTTCACATAACTTTGTTAACTATAAACTTGTGCAGAAATTGAGTCTTGATACGACACTGAGCAACCATACCTAGTACGCCTACCTGCGGGCAGGCAAGTTTGGGATCGCAAGGTGGAGATGCTTCCAATCCAGATTCAGGACTACAAAGACACTCTGGAATGCTATGTAATGCATCTAGAAAATGTAGACTTGTTATTAGGGATTGAGTGCTTTAAAACTCTTAAAGTCCAGATAGATTGGTCTAGTCATATTTTTTCTTTTCAGCATAAGGACACCAAGTATAGTATTTTAGGTGATTGTATTCATCCCTCTCAGGGACCTCTTGTAAATACAATTGATTTTGGAAGTATAGTGGATTCTTCTTTGTATACCGCTTTCCATTGTGTATTGATTTCACTTTCTTCTTTTCGATGACCTGATTGACCGGTTAGCAAGAGCGAAATATTTCACGAAGATAGATTTACGTACTGGCTATCACCAGATACGTATTCATGAAAGGCATGTCGAAAGAACCGCTTTTCGGACTAGGTATGGCCATTACGAGTTTCTCGTATTACCTTTTGGGTTAACCAATGCTCCAGCCACTTTCCAGCAAATGATGAACGATCTTTTTCGTGAACATTTGGGAAAATTTGTGGTGGTGTTCCTGGATGATATTTTGATATATAGTCGTACTCTTGAGGATCATGTCAGACACCTCACGATTGTCTTATCTATTTTAAGACAGAATCGACTATATGCTAAGTTGAGTAAATGTGAGTTCTTTATGACCGACATCATTTACTTGGGACACAAGATCACTAGAGATGGATTGAGCATTGACTATGACCGAGTTCAGAAGGTTTTGGACTGGCCTATACCACGAACAATAAAACAACTTCGTTCTTTTCTTGGTTTTGTAGTTTTTCTTCGGAAATCTGTGCGGGAGTACTCTCAGCTCACACTACCGATGACCGACTTATTGAAAGGTCGTGGACGTAAGTCAAATCAGCCTATCACTTGGAATAACGATTGGATATGGCCTTCTGACTTTTGAAAGATAAAGTCAAGGAAGCACCTATCTTAGCATTACCCGATCCTAGTTGGCCTTATGTTCTTGAAACTGATGCCAGTGACTATGCTATCGGGGCTGCTCTATTTCAAGATGGTAGACCGGTTGCTTTTGAAAGTAAAAAGCTAGACGACACTCAATCTCGTTGGCCAACCCTTGAGAAGGAGCTTTATGCTGTGAGTCATGCCCTCAAGGTTTGGAGACATTATTTATATGGCTCCAAGTTTGTGGTATTGACTGATCATCAGTCAATCAAGTATGTGTGTGATGCGGATGATTTGAGAGGCAGGAAAGCTCGTTGGGCGGAGTTAATGCAAGATTTTGATTTTGAGATCCGTTATCGGAAAGGGTCCATGAATATTATTGTAGATACGCTTAGTTGGATTAGAGAGGTGAATTCTTTGTTGTTCACCGCGATTTCTATTGACTTATTTCAGTCATTGAGAGGGCTTTGCAGGACTGATAGTTATTTGGGTCCATTTTAGCAGAAGATCCAGGACGGGAGCTCATTGACTGACCAAGACTCGATGACTGAGCAGTCTACCATTCAGGCTGCAGGAGGCCAGTGGATGATTCGGAATGGTTTACTATTCCGTAATGACAAAATTTGTGTACCATAGATCACGGACATTAAGTCCAAGATTCTTAAGGAGTGTCACGACGCCCCTTCTGCTGGACACCTTGGGGTACAGAGGACACTATCGTTAGTGAAACACACTTTTTATTGGCCAAAGATGAAAGGGTATGTAGAAGATTATGTTCTCAAGTGTCAAATTTGTCAGGCAAATAAAGCTGAACGTTTTAGACAGGCTGGGTTGTTGCATCCTTTGCAAATCCCAGGTAATAAATGGGAAAGTATTTCCATGGATTTTATTATCGGATTGCCAAGAACACATCAAGGCCACGATTCTATTTGGGTTGTGATAGATCGCTCTTTAAAAATGGCTAGATTTTTACCGACCCGGAAGACTATTACAGCTACGCAATTAGCACGGCAGTTTATCGAGCAATTGTTTAGACTGTACGGGTTACCGCAGGACATAGTCAGTGATAGGGACTCTAAGTTTACGAGTGATTTTTGGAAACTTGTTTTTGAGAAGTTGGAAACAACTTTCAATTTGAGTTCCTCAGATCATCCTCAATCTGATGGCCAGACTGAAAGAGTGAATCAGATTTTGGAAGATATTCTTCGAGCATATGTATCCAAAAGACAGAGTTCATGGGAGGATTATCTTCCTATGTTAGAATTTGCATATAACAGTACTAAGCATATGAGTACAGGGTTTAGTCCTTTCATGCTTATGTATGGTTTTCAACCTAGATCACCTGTTACAGTAGGATTCTCAAGACTTCAGCATGATGCAGCACGTAATTTTTTGCAAGATATGCAGGAAATGGTACAAGTTGCGAAGGAATCTATTAGAAGTGCTCAAGACCGAGACAGGTTTTATTCTAATAGACATCGTTCACCCAGAGAGTTCTCTGAAGGAACGATGGTGTATTAGACTTTACGGACAGGTAGATCTCCGAAATTATCCCCTAGATACTGTGGAACATTTCGTGTTACACGACGGATTGGTTCAGTTACATATGAATTGGATTTGCCTTCTTATGTGAAAGTTCATCCTGTATTTCATGTCAGTAGACTTAAGGAAGTACTAAGTGGAACAGATCAGTTAGTTACTCCTCAAGAAATTATAGATGTCGAGGACATGACATTTGTTCCGCACGAACCTGAAAAGATTCTTGGATTTCGTGAAAGAAGATTGCGTAATACGCTTATCACGGAATACAAGATCAAGTGGAAGGATCGTGTTGAGGAGGACGCTACATGGGAGACATTGACTACTCTTCAGAGAGATTACCCTGGCTTTTTAGTGAGCTCAGGAGTGAGCTCTTAGAGGAAGGGGAGTATGTCATGTGCACAGCGTGTATCTACCGTGTGCTACACGCACGCAAGACTAGTTTCGAGGCTTGGGGAAGCTTGGAACTAGGCAGGCTGATTGACGAGCTGAGTTAGGGATATACTAATGGACGGGCACCCAAGTATGGACGGGCGGGCGCCCAAGTGTGGACGCCCGATGACCGGCCAAGAGCCTACCTGCTTTATGCAGCCGAGGCCGGCAGCAGTCTCGAGGCCCGCGAGGGCAGCTTCGTGGCGGTATGGGACGTCGCGAGGACGAGATTGGTCGGTACGTCATCCTAGTTAGCTGAGCTCGTGGCTCGGTGGGGACAGCCAAGACTGTGGGCTTGCCCACGGCTGTCATGGTTGGGAGGTGAGTCAGGCCTGTAGCCCCTTCGTTTGTTTGTTCGTTTGTTTGCAGGTTTCGAGTCTCGAACCGAGAACGATCACGAGGAGATCCGTGGGGATTTGACATACAGGGAAAGAACAACAAGATTGAAGAAGTGGCAGCCCAGGTGAACCACCAGAAAGAGGTGATTTAGATGTTGAAAGAGACCTAGCTGCAACAAATGGGAATGCCAGAGGCTGCCCCAATAGGGGAACTCCGGGCAGAAATGGAAGCCCTAAAGGCTACGGTCAAGGACCAAACAATGGAGGAGGGGAACTGAATATTCAGGAGGGTTTAAGGAGTCAGGACTGACTTGGAGCAGTTTAAAGCTACGAGTGATAAGCTGCGGGAAGAATTGCAGACCACTAAGAAAGATTGGGTGGAGGTGGTGAAGAAGCACAAACCCCCATAGAGCATCATACATGATTCTATCGAGGAGGAGAAATGCAGGAAGGATAGGGCCCTCCATGTGCGAGTACGGGAGCTACAGGCGGGGGCTTCCCCCAAGGAGGATGCCATGACGCTTTGCCAGATGCTAGGAGTGGACGGGATCACCCCCGCCTTTGTAGATACATGGAGGGCAGGAAAGGATATGACATGAGAGCGACCCCTCATCATTAGATTCCCTAATGCCACCAGCAGACATGCCTTCTTAGACAGGCGGGCTGCCCTCAAGGGCACAGGTGTACATGGGAGATGATCTCACTCCAGCACAGGTGGCACACCGGCGTGAGGTGATGGTGACTGTTCATGAGGCCCATAGAGTAGGCAAGTGGGCTATCTACAGAGATGGTAGAGTCATTATCATTGAGCGCCGTCCCAAATAGGGACGTGGGGTCTATGAGACCAAACACCTAGGGTTGGCAGTATGGAACTGCAATGGCATGCTGCGGTCGAATACAGGAGGCTCGAGCGAGATTCTCACAGGCACACGGATGTCATTTTTTATACAGAGACTCATCAGAGCCCTGAGAGGGGCTTACCATACATAGCCGGGTATGAGTGGGAGTCAGCTTTTCGAGGTGAGACCCGCACATCAAGAGGAGTACGTGGCTCGGGGGGGGGTAGCTGTCCTTTTTAGAACCCATCTCTGACATATTCGCAGCATCGTCTGGAAGGACGAGGATGCATGATATCTTTGGGTGCGGCGACAGCTTAGCAGTGACAGAGTCATCCACATTGCTTTGTGTTATTTTGCACCACGCCACTCCCCTTAATGCTGCACAGCATGGCCAGTCACTGTACTTACCATTATATGGGGATTGAAAGAGTGCACAGAGCGGAAGCAGAGTGGCACTAGAATGTGTTGAACAGAGAGTGCAAGAAATGAAATGAAATGAAATGTTATATTAACGTCTTCAAAAGGCCAAAGTGACCTACGAGACCAAAGTTACAACCATATGACATCTGATACACTATCTGGAAAAGAAAAGAAAGGGTTGAAGGTAAGTATCTAGCCCTACAATACATCCGTAGGGAGCATCCAGAAGCAGCAACTAGGGAGAGTGGGAAGCTAATGCTACTAGTCAAAATGGGGTACATGAGTACGTGGATACATGAATACATGAATATGGGGGAGTACAAAAGTGACAGTGAGTACAACAGTATATGGCTGGAGTGGTAATCATCCTAGGAGCTCTAGCATGGGTCTCTGCCGGATGGCCTGGATATCTGCCATAGTGAGATGCCTGGTCGGACGAGCCCGATGCCTCGCAATGATGCTCTGAATCATCCGGTGTAGGCACCGTCTCTGATGTAAGGATCCGCGAACATCTCTGTAGAAGTAGTAGTAGCCTCCTCAATAACATCACACAACGTAGAAGCAGGCTCCTCCATAGAAGGCAAAGGGACCAGCAACACATCTTGGTCACTGGTTGATGAAGAAAGAATCGGAGGCGAAGCAATAGAAGAAAAACCCCCCTCAGAAGCTGTGAGCAAAGACAGCCCACTATCTTCCTCAAAAACATTACCAGATATATCATCCTGGCAAGGAGAAGTATGCACAGAAACTGAAGGCAGGGCAACAGGAGAAACAAACTCCTCAGATGCAGTGAGCAAAACTGGCCCACTATCCTTCGCTGCAAGAACATCTCCCAAAGAAGTTACCATAAGATCACTGGCTGCATAGCACCTAGAAACAGAAAGCATCTGCCGATCACTGGCATCACCATACAGGTCACAAAGCAACTGCCACACATAGAAAGTAGAAGCATCATCAAGAGCATAGATGAAGTGTCGAAGAACCGAATCCTGACAATTCAGGAGGAGAAATCCATAGATCTGTCCGTCAGTCTTCCTCCACCAACACACATCCTCCGCAGAGGCAAGGTCCGGCAGGCACCGATTCTTGTACGAGAGAAACTCCATCAAACCATACTCCTTGAGAATAGAAGTAACCTGCAACTTCCATGATTGGAAGTTACCACCATCCAACTTGTCTGCCTCATCAAGGAAATAACAAGAGAGTGGTACGGGAGCCAAATCTGAAGCTGTCATCATTGATCCAATCAATAGGGCCAACCCTCATAAAATAAAACTGTCCAAATCAGAAAACGCTGATATAGGGTCTTTCCTCCCACCAAAATGCAGCCCTAAGAGGCTGGACAGCACCCGAGAATATGTTGTAAGAGGGTGCAAGAGGGAAAGGCAACAACAAGGACAATAGCGTAGGCTCTCCTCAAGAAAAAACGCACAATCTCTGAAGAAGAAGTGTCCTCCACAGGTACCAAAAGTGCCACCAAAGCCTGAAACACCATAGACCCCCTCTGCAAAGGGGAAAGCCCACTGGAGAGGAAATCGCAGCACACAGAAGGCTGCTGTCTTGAAAAAACAGGCCGCCTATGTATAATCTCCACGTGGAAAAGAAAACGCTGATCAAAGAGTACCTGATGGCTGTGTCGGTGAAGCCAAACTGTAGGCGAAAAGACCAGCAGGTGCTGTCCAGAAAACGCAGCAGCAAAGGGCTGCAAATCTGAGAGAAAACGCAGAGGAGAGGGTGCTGAAAACAGTGCTGAATCTGGGGCAGCAAAGAGGTTACTAAACCGGGAGCGATGATACCATGAAAGAGTGCACTGAGCGGAAGCAGAGTGGCACTAGAATGTGCTGAAGAGAGAGAGAGAGAGAGAGAGAGAGAGAGAGAGATGGAGAAAACTATGCTGAATATACTGAAGCAAAACAGTCCCAAGCAAGACACACTATAAGTCTCATAAGTGAGGGAGCAAAATATGTACAAGACTGAATGAATGATAAGAGGCCAGCCCCACCTATTTTTAGGTGAGGAGGGCTGGCCGACTGGAGCAGAGGAGCTGGCTGACTGGTAAAATACCAAAAGGGTTGGGAAAAATCCCAGAAAAATATGGAAAAAAGGGGTGGCCAGCCCACAAGCAAGGGCCATGCAAAAGGGACCAAATGGGCACCATAAATGAGCAGAAACTGGGGATGAATGTGCTAACAGGGATATCATGGAGTTCTCACAGTTGGGGGAAGTCCTCCTGCTCGGGGATTTCAACGCTAGGATGGGAAGTTAGCAGGTCCCACTACTTGATCTAGACGACCCTATCAGACTACATGAGATGGACATCACTCACACAGGGCTGCAGTGATCATAAGAGGACCATGAGGAGGTCACAGTGTATGGGAGATATTTCTTAGAGCTGGGAGTTGCACATGGTCTCGTTATCTATAATGGGATGTCCCGATGGCCCTCCTCCGGCACCCTCACCTCCTTCCTCCACTCAGGAGGTACTAGCACTGTGGACTACCTTATGGGATCTTCGGCTTTGGCATACCATATGCCCGACTTCTCCATTCTGCCACCCCCTTTTGAAGCTGACCATGCCTATCTCTCTTTCACTCTTACCTGCACACCACCCGTCCCTCCACCACCACTCCCCATCTCACATTACACTCAGGTCCTTTTTGATCACGAGCTTGACCTTGTTTACTCCAACCACATCTACCGCCAACTTTAGGATGTGGAACCTACTGTCCCCTTATCCACCCTCACAACACAACTCACCACCATACTCCACACATCCGCCACTGCTTCTTTCGTCTGCACACGGTGGTCTACCGCCAAGCCACCTTGCAGTTCCATGCCCTAGAACTGTTGGTGTGATGATGAATGTCGGGCCACATGCTGCCGTCTTAAGCACGAGGTACGGATTGGGCAAATCACGAAGCGCCAAGCGCAACTGATTTCTCAACAGCTCACCCAACGCAAGAAACGGGAGTTCTATGCTCGGAAAGAGGATGAGTTATACCGACTTTTCTTAGGGCCAAACTGCAAAGAGGCCTGGAGGAAACTCCGAGAACATCGCCCTCCCACACCTATCACCTGCCCGGACACATGGCACTCCTATGCATGCCCCCTTTATCATATCCCCCATCAGCCACCCCTACCCCCACCATGAGATCCCCGCTCCACCACCTCCAGTTTCTTCACAAAGGGCATGGTCCTCAAGGCCATTCGTAGACTACGCAATGGGCGAGCCCAAGATCATGAGGGACTCACTGCCGAGTACATCTCGCATGCCGATGATACCCTGGTGCCCCTACTAGCCTACATGTTCAATAGAAGCCCTTTGTGAAGGATTTCCACCCTCTTGGTCCACCAACACTATCACCCCCATCCTCAAAGCTGGAGATCCACTTGATCCTAATAACTACAGGACGATCATGATTGGCCACACATTGGCCAAACTCTATGGATCAGTGCTAGAGGCGGAGCTCAGTTCATTTGTAGAGAGCCAGGGATGCAAAGCCTCAGGACTGGCTGGCTTTCGGAGGAGCACTGGTATATAGCACTTTGTCACTACTATATAGCACTCTCCTACTACTAGAAACACGTAGTGCTTTTTATCACTTCACGTTGGTTAGCCTAATCACCCAAGAAAGAGAGAGAGGAAGCAAGAGGGATTAAATGATTGGCACTAATCACTCCTAAATCTTAACCTTAAGTACAGCACACATGCTAGATTAGAGTTGCAAGAGAGAGGGAGAGAGAGAACACTCCACTTCTATTGCACAAATGGAAGAAGCTACTCTCTAGCCACTTGCCACATGGTAGCAATGTAGTACCAAGAGGGTAGTGCCCAAGGGGATTTGCAATTGAGCAAGTACAATCAACAATTGAGCAGATACAGGTGTCAATTGCTCAATTTTTTGAGCAAAATTGGCAAAATTGGGTGACATTGGTCACAATCAGGATAAATTTGCAGGAAATTGGTCAAATCAGGATCAATTTGCAGGAAATTGGATGTCGAAATTTGGGGCTTTTGATGTAATTGTGCAATTAAGCACTCATACATGCTGTATGATGTGAAAAATCGCACATTTGGGCAAAATTGCAGCAAATTGCAGTGCAAATCAAGGGGCTTTTGTGCCGATTTGGTTGATTTGCATGCAGGCGATCGCATTTGATGCTGTGGATAATGTGTTGATGCCTTACAAGCACTCAATGTGCCTGTAAATCAAGGGGCTTTCATGTATTGGATGTATATGTGGCCAGGGGGAAGCATCGTGAACACTCTGGATGCCTTCATGTGCGTCAATGTACCATGTATGATCAGAAATTGATCTCAAATCAAGGGGCTTTTCAAGTTTGTATGCTTGTTGAGCTTGGCAAAGCAGCAGGCAACACATTTATGCCTTGAATCCTCAAAAATCAGCTTGCAGTCAAGGGGCTTTTGCCCAATTTCTGTTCGGGACTGTTGTATGCAGTGTACAGGATTGTAGAAGTCTGATTTTCACTCATTTGGACAGCCAGGAAAGCATTTATTGCTACTGTACCTGCTGGTACAGATTTGGCACAGCTTTGTGCATGTTTTGGCATGGCTGTACACTGTTTTGAGTGACCAAAAGGTTCAATTTCAGCTGCTGTACTTGCCGGGACAGGTTTGGTACATCATTGGTGAGCACTTGGTACTGCTCTACAGTACTTTGGAAGGGCAAAAGAGCACATTTAAGGTGCTGTCCAAAATCTGCAGCAACCAGATTTTGGTGTTTTCATCACAAAAAGTGGGAGAAAAGTTGCATTCTTGCTTCCGCAGTGGGAGATAAAGCTTGGGAGAAAAACTGTGAGCACTTTGTGTGCTTTTGGTGCAGTGTTTGCACATTTTGCAGGGAGTCAGGCATTGACAGGTTGCATTTTGCTATGGCAACCACAGGTGAGAGCTCTTCATTGCTTCACATCAAGAAGCTTGAAGGCTCGCATAACTATGATATTTGGCAAACCCAATGCTACAATGTGTTGCTCCAGAAAAAGCAGCACAAGCCTATCAAAGAAAGGGGTGTGATGCCCGCTTCTCTTACTGCTGAAGAGTGGGAAGATATGGATGAGCTGGCAAGATCTACTATCATGTTGTCTGTGTCAGACTCATTACTTTTCAGCATTCGTGAAGAGAAGACAGCTTGGGGAATGTGGCAGAGATTGCAGGACTTGTATGCCCAACAAAGTGCCTCAAGCAAAGTGTATTGGTTGAAGAAACTCATAGGCCTTCAGATGAAGGAAGGGGCTTCTATGACAGCCCATCTCAATGAGTTTAATGGTATTGTCAGCCAAGTCATTAATCAAAAGTTGGCAATGGACGATGAGTTCAAAGCCACTTTTTTGTTATGCACTTTGCCAGAGAGTTGGGACACATTCAGGACAGCCACTAGCAATTCGCATGCTATGCTGTCATATGCAGATGTTGAGGGTGCTCTTCTTCAAGAAGAGATGAACAGGAAAAACAACTCTGTTGGAAAGTCCAATGCAATGAATGCACGTGGGAGATCCCAGCAAAGGGGTAAAAGCCAAGAAAGGGGAAGGAGCAAGTCTCGCTCCAAAAAGGATTTGGAATGCCATTATTGTGGCAAAAAGGGACACATTAAAAAGCAATGCTACAAATGGAAAAATGATCAAAAGGAAAAGGGAAAAGGCAAAGACAAAGAGAAGGATGAAGCCAAAGATGTAAAGCCAAAGGGCAAAAGTGGAGTCAAGATCGAAGAAATCAATGTGTCACATGTAGGTGGCAGTGAGGATGAGGTCCTCTTTACGTCTTCACTTGATGCCCATTCACTTCTTACAGGTGGTCATGGTATGCACTCATGGATCATTGATTCAGGTGCCTCCTTTCATGTCACAGGTTGCAGAGACTTGTTTGTCAGGTACACTGCTGGCAATGAAGGAGTGGTTTATTTGGGTGATAACCATGCATGCAAAATTCTTGGCAGAGGTGATGTGAGGCTTGTATTTTCAGATGGCTCACAGCTTATGCTCCATGATGTCAGGCATGTGCCTGAGATCAAGAAGAACCTGCTTTCTACTGGACAGCTTGATGATGCTGATTATGTTACCACATTTGGTAGTGGAAAGTGAAAATTAGTAAGGGCTCACTGGTTGTTGCCAGAGGCTCTAAGGTGGACACTCTTTACTTTATGCATGCAGGTGTTTGTCACCATGCTAATGTAAATGCAACCGAGCTGCCGGAAATCTCTATGTGGCATAGCCGGTTGGGACACATGAGTGTCAAAGGAATGGAGCAATTGTCTCGTTTGGGTTACTTGCCTTCTCTAAAGTTTTCAAGTTTTCAGTTTTGTGAGCATTGTATATATGGTAGGCAACTACAGTGCCCCCACAAGAAAGCTCTTGGACAGAAAGATGCTCAGTTAGAGCTTGTGCATACAGATGTATGTGAGATGCCTCAGCTTTCTTTGGGAGGGGCAAAATATTTTGTGTCTTTTATAGATGATGCCACACGCAAGGTGTGGGTTTATCCTCTTCGTTTGAAGAGTGATACATTCTCAGTGTTTCAGAAGTTTGTTGCTCTTGTTGAGAATCAAACTGGCAAAACACTGAAGGCTTTGCGTTCCGACAATGGTGGAGAGTATATGTCCAAACAGTTTCAGGACTTTTGTGATGCTAAAGGCATCAAGAGGGAGCTCTCTACTCCTTATGATCCTCCACAAAACGGGACAGCAGAGAGGATGAACAGGACCATACAGGAGAAGGTCCGTTCTATGTTGTCACATGCTGCATTACCTCATGGTTTTTGGGCTGAAGCTGTTATGACAGCCGTTCACCTTATAAATAGGTCACCTAACACGAGGCTTGGTGGGAAAGTGCCAGAAGAAGTATGGACAGGGAAGCCTCCGTCATACAAGCACTTGAGAGTGTTTGGTTGCGTTGCGTACGTGCACATACGCAGGGAAATGCGCACCAAACTTGATCCTAAGTCTCACAAATGCATATTCCTAGGATATGGTGACAGAGGTGAAATGGGGTATAGACTTTGGGATCCCATGAATAGAAAGATTATACGCAGCAATGATGTCATTTTTGATGAAACATGCATGTATAAGGAGCCTGCAAGGCAACAGGAGCCTGGCAGAGTCATCTTTGATGATGATGGACATCATGGACAACAACAAAGGGCTGTAAATCAGCCATTACAGCAGGAAAACCAGCCCTTAAATGGTGCTGAAACAGGTCCAAATGGACAGCCAGAGATGGCAGAAGATATCCCTATGGATATACCACAGTTAGAGGAGATACCGGGCATGATTTTTCAGCCTTATGGCATGGAACAGGAGCCACCAATGGGTGATATGCAGGCTGGACAGCAACCTGCAAATGATGGTCATTGGGTACGGAGGTCCACAAGACCCTCCAGAGCCCCTGACAGGTTTGTTCCAGGGGTTGACTATTTGATGCTTACTGACTGTGGGGAGCCCTCATGTTATAAAGAGGCTTTACAGAGGGCAGACAAGGCTCTTTGGGAGCGTGCCATGAAGTCAGAGATGGATTCTCTGCATAAAAATGGAACTTGGAAGTTGGTGCCTTTGCCTGCAGGCAAGAAGGTTTTGCCATGCAAGTGGGTATACAGGCTCAAAGTTGCACCAGATGCAAAGCCAAGATACAAAGCCAGGTTAGTGGCTAAGGGCTTCAAGCAGGAATATGGTGTGGACTTTGATGAGATCTTCTCTCCAGTGGTCAAAATGACCACACTTAGAGCTGTGTTGGCTTTGGTTGCGCATGATGATCTGGACTTGATTCAGATGGATGTGAAGACTGCTTTTCTTCACGGTGATCTCCATGAGGAGATATATATGCAGCAGCCAGAGGGTTATGCAGTAAGTGGAAAGGAGAAGCTTGTATGCAAGCTGAAAAAGAGTCTTTATGGGCTCAAACAGGCACCAAGAGAATGGTATCATAAATTTGATACATTCATGAAATCTCAGAAATTCAGGAGAAGTGACATAGATCACTGCTTGTACACCAAGAAAGCTTTGGATGGCAGTCTATTGATTCTCATTTTGTATGTTGATGATATGTTGATTGCCGGGAAATCTCGTAAAGAGATGGATGCTTTGAAGCAGAGGCTACATCAAACCTTTGATATGAAGGATTTGGGTGATGCTAATCACATCTTGGGTATGCGGATACTTCGGGACAGAAATCAGCATGTGTTGTATTTGTCTCAGAAGGAATACATTGGCAAAGTCTTGCAGAGGTTCAATATGGACGGGGGGAAGAAAGCTAGTACTCCTTTGCCTCCATATGTGAAACTCAGTGCTATGGACAGCCCACAGTCAGATAGAGACAGGGCTGATATGGCCAAGATTCCGTATGCTTCAGCTTGTGGCAGTCTCATGTATGCCATGGTTGCTACTAGGCCGGACATTGCATTTGCAGTGGGAGTGGTTTCTAGATACATGGCCAACCCTGGCAAGAAGCATTGGGAAGCAGTGAAAGGTGTCATGAGATACCTGAAGGGCACACAGGATATGTGCATTTGCTTTGGCAAACAGGATGCATTAGTGCATGGTTACACGGATTCGGATTATGCCGGTCATCCAGATAACCGGAAGTCTACTACCGGTTATGTATTTACATTCACAGGAGGTGCTGTGTCATGGATATCCAGGATGCAGAAGTGCATTGCCTTATCTACTACAGAGGCCGAGTATATTGCAGCCACAGAGGCTTGCAAGGAGGCATTATGGCTATCTCGGTTAGTGGTTGATTTGGGCTATACAGGGGATATTCCATTGTTGCATTGTGATAGTCAGAGTGCCATCCAGTTGGCAAAGAAGCCTGTCTTTCATGCAAAGACGAAGCATGTGGATGTGAAGTATCACTTCATCAGAGAGGTGATAGAGAACAAGCAAATTCAGCTTGTTAAGATTCACACGGATGACAACCCGGCTGATCTGTTGACAAAGAGTTTGCCTTCGGAGCGGTTTGCTCATTGCAGACACTTGATGGGCATTGGATGAGGCCAGTTTCAGCCTTGATATGGCCTTGTATATTATCATGTACATGCTGATTTTTTCTTTTCCTTTACTTAAGGGCACTTTGCCTTTAAGTGGGAGGTTGTTGGGGTAAAGGCATTATGCCCACCATTATAGTGTGTACAAGCCCATAAGTTATAGTACATAGTACACTTAGTACTTTTAATGTACTAAGTGCACTATGTGTACTAGTGCAATATACATGTGTGATAGGGGAGTCACACACTCATGATGCCTCATGAGTTGACTTATCCCCACAACTCTCTCTCTCTCTCTCTCTCTCTCTCTCTCTCTCTCGCTTCTCTGTGTATGTCTCCCATGAATGAACTCTAACCCTAATTCAGTTTTCTCCCCATCATGTTATCGGTCTATTTTGGGCCGGCCGACCAGCAGCCCAGGGCCATATATATATATGTGGCCCTGCCTCCCACACTTTGTATATTGTGTATCATTCCAAGATTTTCTAGTGTATATAGTAGAGTTTATACAACTTCTCTCTCTCTCTCTTTTCTGTGTTTTGCTCTCTACAGTACTTGTCTTCATTTCCACTGTGCATTCTGATATATGATTCATGCCTTAAAGATTCGGAAGCACTATCTTATGGGTGTTGAGTTTGTTATCGAGTTGGATTATCAAAGTCTTAGGTATTTTATGTCTTAACCTAAGATATCAGAAAAGCATATAAGATGGGCTAATTATTTGGACCAATTTCATTTTCAGATTATGCATACCCATGGTAAAGACAACAAAGTAGCAGATGCTCTATCTCGAAGACCCATGCAGTTTCTATGGGATATCATTTCGACTTCACTATGATGAAAGATCTTTATGCTACAGATGAAGATTTCAAGGACATCTAGGACAGGTTGCAGAATGGAGACTTGGTGACCTCTTATGTTATCAAGGAAGGGTCCCCTATGATGCAAATCCGTTCATGTGTGACCAAAGATTTGAGGCCAAAGGTAATGGAAGAATGCCATGTCCCACCTTATATGGGACATAGAGGAATCATGACAACAACTCAGGCTTTGGAGAGTTATTTCTATTGGCCTAGCATGTGTTTGAGAATGTTTGGTTTGACAGAAGGTCAAAATTGATTGACAAAAACCCGCAGGATTATTGCAACCTTTGCCAATTCCCAATATTTCATGGGAAAGTATTGCTATGGACTTTATCTTTGGATTAACAAAGTCAGGATTTGGGAATGATGGAATATGGACTATTATTGACAGATTCAGTAAACACGCCCACTTCATTCCAAGGAAGAAGACCATCCGCATAGATCATATGGCGAGATTATTTATTCAGCAGATTTTCAAGCACCATGGATTACCCAAATCCATTGTAGGGAATAGAGATCCTCAGACTATCAGTTTCTTTTGGAGAGCACTTATTGACAACATGAGAACAAAGCTGAATTTCTCTTCGGCTTATTGTCCTCAAACAGATGGACAAAGTGAGATTGCAAACCTCGCTATTTTGGATATGCTACAGTCTTATGCTCTCGAAGCCAAAGATCAATGGGAGAAGTACTTGCCATTGGTTGAGTTTGTCTACAACAACATTGTTCACTCTTCGACAGACAAAGCTCCTTTTGAGATTATCTATGGCAAACCATTGTTGTTGCCTATTTTAAAGACCAAGGAAGAGATCTTCCATGCGGACGAGTTTGTTTGAGATTTGGATACAGCCTTTGCACAGGTTCAAAAGGCTATTGAGACATCTCAAGCAAGCAAAAGAAAGCTGCAGATAAGCACAGAAGGAAGGTCACTTTTGAAGAAGGGGATTGGGTCTTATTGCGATTTGAAAAAGCAAGACTTAGAAAGTCAAAAGCTAAGGAGCACAAAGGACCCAAGCTAGCTCCTAGATATTATGGACCTTTTCAGCTCACCAGGAAGATCAATGACGTATGTTATCGATTGGATCTTCCAGATCATTGGAGGATACATAATGCCTTCCATGTCAGTTTATTGAAGCCATATACAGGATTACCCCCAAAGGAGCCTGTATTGGAGGATCCACCAGAAGTGAAAGAACAAGAAGAACTCTTACAGCCAGAACAGATTGTATTCCATTCCGTGAGGAAAAGAGGAAGGACTGTGGTCAAGAAATTCCTCTTGAAGTTTAAGAACTATTCGCCTATGGATGCGAAATGGATACCAAAAGAGTACTTGGACCTTCCAGATCATTGGAGGATACATAATGCCTTCCATGTCAGTTTATTGAAGCCATATACAAGATTACCCCCAAAGGAGCCTGTATTGGAGGATCCACCAGAAGTGAAAGAACAAGAAGAAATCTTACAGCCGGAACAGATTGTATTCCATTCCGTGAGAAAAAGAGGAAGAACAGTGGTCAAGAAATTCCTCTTGAAGTTTAAGAAATCTTACAGCCGGAACAGATTGTATTCCATTCCGTGAGAAAAAGAGGAAGAACAGTGGTCAAGAAATTCCTCTTGAAGTTTAAGAACTATTCGCCTATGGATGCGAAATGGATACCAAAAGAGTACTTCAAGGACTACCCAAACATTCTTCGAGCTTATGAGGAAGCAGTTGGTCCAGATGTATTTGAAGTACAGGCTTCAAACGTCTTGTGATCATAACAGATTTAAGACGGAGGGATTGTACCTCTAGCCCTCTTCATTGTATATATTTATACTGAAATGAAATTGATCATTATCTTGTATATGTAATGGTTAATTGGACATGCTTTAGTTTGGGTGGTAATGATGCCTAAAAACCCAAGGAGCAACATTTGTATATGGGAGGCAACAATGCCAGAAGATCCATTGGACGGCAACGATGCCAGATATTTGGGACTTTGCAGTTGGGCGGTCATTGCGACTAGATGGCCCAAATGACTGTATTGGATCTCATAGTCGGGCGGTCATTGCGACCAGATGGCCCAAATGACTGTATTGGATCTCATAGTCGGGCGGTCATTGTGACCAGATAGCCCAGATGATTGTATTGGATCTCACACTCAGGCGATCAATGTGACCACATGGTCAACGATGCCAAATATTTTGGACTTCGCAGTCAGGCGGTCATTGCGACTAGATGGTCCAAATGACTATATTGGATTTCGTAGTCAGGCGGTCATTACGACCAGATGGCCCAAATGACTGTATTGGATCTCATAGTCGGGCGGTCATTGCGACCAAATGGCCCAGATGATTGTATTGGATCTCACAGTCAGGCGGTCAATGTGACCAGATGGCCTAGATGACTATGGAAGACTTCTTGGGCGGTCCTAGTGACCAGATGGCCTTGAGGATAGTCTGAGCGGTTTCCCTCGGGAACCAAATGGCTCAGCACGGTTTCGATGAAACCAGACACGACAATCCATGAACAGGAGGATCATTAATTGTGCATTGCATACTGATGCATGTTTGAAATTCTTTGACTTTGTGTGTTGTTTTTGATGGGTGAAAAATGCTTGGATTTATGGCATGTGATAGTCCATTGGGCTCCAGACTACCTGGCCAGTACCTGGAATACCTAGTAGACGCGAATGATGCATACTTGTTTGTTGACCAGCTTGTGTCTAGTTTTTGCAGAAGGTGTGTATGCATTTATTATATCTAACACATGTGACAGGCTATGAAGAATATGTACCATCAAGAACAAGGACATCGGTCAAAGAAAGACATAAAGATGTTGCCAGAGAAGCAAAAGGCACCACATATATGAGGAAAGACCAGATGCAGAAGAGCACCAGGTGGGGCTAGTATACCATGATCATATCGCATATTTGTACCCCACAGTTGAGGACAACTGTGATATAAGAGAGGGAATGTAACTATTTGGTCCTCTAAGCTCTTTTCACATGATGGAACTCATGCTCGGACACTTGAACTGGTTGATGGACACATGGGAACATGGATCCTCAGGCTAGCACAGGAAAATGCACCATTCTTGGTCAAAAGCAAAAAAAAAGAAGCAAAAAATCAAACTATGTTGACCGAAAGCTGAGGGCACCATTAGAAAGAGGACATCGAACTGGATCAAAAAGCTAAAAGCCACTTTTTCAAAAAGCAACTCGAGGGCCAAAAAGCAAGGCCCTGAAGTTGTAAAAGCATAAATCAAGAACTTTGGTTATTATTAATATTTAATAAAGAAAAAGCAAAGAGGCAAAGCAAAAGCATGGACCCCCCATCAAGTATAGAAGAAGCCTGTACCCTCGTGGTGAGGCATAGAAGTACTCGTGGAGATCTTGAAGAAGAGTGTGGAGATTCATTATCAACTTCTCTCCATCCTCGCCAGCAGCCACCTCTAAAAGCGTCCATCTGCGCCGTTACTCAGCTGGCTATGCACCCTGCAGCGCCCTGCCTTCCGCCGCTTCTGCTCAGCCGTTAAGGTAGCGCTGCTGCCGCTAAAGCTCCCTCTGCAGCCCCTTGCTACACCATCTCTGCCAGCGTGTGCCGCCTTTGCTGGTGCTGCCTTCAGTCGCAGCCAGCAGCCTGTACGGCCCCTGCATTGCCAACTCCGCCTCCGCCCTGATTCCGCCACCCTGCATTTATGCTGTGTTGCCTGTAGCTCTGCCCCTTGCAGCACTTAGTTCTGTTGCCTCTGTGCTGCCCTGCAAACGCTGCCTTGTACTGCTTGTGGTGCCTCCTCTTGCTCAACCGCCACCAGCAGCACTGCCCGCAGACAGCAACGCCGCCAACGCCTCTCTGTTAACCAGCCGCCGGCAGCCGTGAGAAGTCGCCAACCTAGCCTAGCCACCCGACTGCCTTTGAACCGACAGCATCCTCACCACCTTGTGCATCGACTATCTTCTAAAAGGAACCCATGTCCCTCCTCCGCCATCGTCACCCAGTTTTTGGACAGAATTGTTGGGGTTTGTCCCTACACCAAAGTTTGATATCTTACCTTACATCAGAGCATTAAGAACTTCATCAGATACACACATCTACTGTGAGTCCTACTTACAAACTTGGAGACCTTTTGGTCTAGACTTGGGACATTGGATTTTGGTGTAAGACTCTTGTGGGTCATCCTCGTGGTGAGCTCGGCATCAAATATCTTGTGCCTAGACATCGACTTTGACCCGACCTCAACATCGGCACTCTTGTTTGATATTGTATTCATTTATTGTATTGATCCTGGCTTGGAAAAGCCCGTGGATTGCTCCTTAAATAAATTCTTGAAGAGGGAGCGGGGCATGTTCCCCGCTCAGCGTGGTGTACTATGTGAAACCCCTATTCCCATCTTTCTCTCCCTTCTCTCTCTCTATCTATATCTCTTGTACACGTGGTTGAATCTGTCACTGCATGCTCCATTGGGCTTACAGAGGGAGATTGGATATTTCTCCACATCATGGAGCAACGGTTAAAGCAAGTGGGCAAGCGTTGTCCCAAGCTCTGTTTCCGAAGTTTCAGCCTGTTCCCTATTGTAAAGAAGCTCAGTGATGTCTCTATGAAGTTGTTGAAGTTGCCAGACAGTTGGACTATGCATGATGTCTTCCACGTCTCATGGTTAAAGCTGTATGTTGGACCATCCTTACAAGAGATTCCGAATGAGCAGCAGCCTGAAGTGGTTGACGAACAAAAGTCATCGAGCCCAAGCATATTCTCCTCCATAAGTGGAAGCACGGTTCCAGTCGCGGAAACACACAGTTCTATACAAAGTTCAAGGACGGAGGCACTCATCATGAAGCTGTTTGGTTAGACGAGGATTTCTTCGAGGAGTACCCCCAGTTATTGGTGGACTACTTGGAGGCCATGCAACTACCCCCAAGCTAAGAAGAAGGAGAGAATGTCACATGCACCGTGCACTGAGGTGCAGTGTGACACATTGGCTCATCAACAATGCTATACTTATACAAATGTTTAGAACCCTTTTTAGGATTAATTGTCATATGCCGTGGCCCCATTGTGAGCCCCAGTCTAGGACATGTCAGGTACGAGCTACGTAGGTCAGTCTCCCAGCCTTAGATGTCAAGGCTAGTCCCTTAACCCACTTGAAGAACAAGCATTTAGGTCATCTGAGGTTAGGCATGGTAAAAGTAAGTCCTTTAGATGCATATATAGAGCATGTCTCAGCATGTAGTTACCTTGGTACATGGGCCAGCCTATTGGCCAGCCCACAAGGCATGGCAGGACATGGGCTTATGGGCTAGGCCATTGGTCAGCCCATGCGAGAGCCCTAAGAACCAGTCGGCAGCTTGTATGGGACTCGGAGCCCTGTCGACCAATTGGGGATTGCAGTCGGCCAGCATCAGAAGACGCCACAGCAGCCAAACTCTCACAAAAGACCAGGCGCAACATTTAATGCTTGTAAGACCAGGTCGTGAGCTTCTGTAAACTGGCCGCCGACAGCCATTTATTTCCACGGACCAGCAGCCTGGACTCATATAAAAGCAGCCCCTCATAACATTGCATAAATCCATCTCATAAATCAGTCTTCTCTCGTGCAAATATGTATGCTTGAAAACCTTGGTCTTTGCAAACATAAATCACAGCAAAGCACCTAGTGCTTCAGTCCAAAGGCAGCCCCGAAGTTTGCTTCAGCAATCAGCCTTAAGTAGTACATCTCCCTCAGCAAATCTAGGTGTGCATAAGGCTATCTGAGTTCAGGGCTCTTGCAAGGGTAACCAACTGGTTATCCAGCCCTAGGGGACTGTAGGGCAAGTATGGGGGCAGCCCATACAGGCTGCCCAGCCTTCAGAACAATGGGCAATCAGTGCCCAGCCCTTTGTGCCCATGCGCCTAATGCCAGCCAGCCAAGGGAGAGCATGCACAGCATTTTATTGGAATTTTCTAGCATTTATTGCTGTTTATTCCAGTCGTGGGCAGTAATAGATACAGCTGCCTGGATTATAGCTGGCTGACTGCCTTATCTGAAGGGTATAATTACCATGGGCCCAAATCCATTGTGTTATCTCATAATTCACCAAGAGCTAAGGCTAATCAAGGGCTAGGACAGCCAAGGTTTTGCTAACGCAAAGGGGTGAAGGACTGCAGGTCAAGGTCAGAGTTATCTCAGCCAAGAAAGGTCAAGTTTTCACCATTCGTGGTGGGGGCCCTACAGAGGGTATTTGGGACCCAATACTGTGTCCGCTTCTCCCTCTCTCTCTCTCTCTCTCTCTCTCTCTCTCAAAGGGAAGAACATCAAATCATTCACACCACCATTGAGGAGGAAAAGATGAGGCATGCCTGCCGCCTCAACATTCGAGTCACAGGTATAGCTCAGACACCCAACTCCACTCCCGAGAAAGATGGACAGCTTCTATGCATGAAGCTAGGCTACAGGGAAGAGGACCCTCTCCCTTTCACCAAAGCATGGAGAGCCGGGAAAGACTCAACACGCAAGCGAGCCCTCATCCTACAGTTTGCAGGAGAGACGGAGAGGGTCACCTTCATGAGGAAGAGTGTCATACTACGAGGCTTAGAGGGAGCTCCTATTTTCTTGGATGATGATCTCACGAGGATACAGCTAGAGCATAGGAGAGCTTGCATGCCACGAGTCTTACACACGAGGAGAGAAGGCAAGAAGGCCTTCTATCGAGATGGTCGGGTCATCATTGATGGTCGGCCCATGGATTAGCGGTTTGGGGCCTATGGGACACACACCAGGCCACTGACAGAGATACACATGGCAGTATGGAACTGTAATGGTTCACTATGGGTGTAGCCTGGACGACTGGAGCATGTTATGGTGAGGAGAGACATCATACTTCTGACAGAGACACATCAGAGTCCAAAGAGAGGGCTACCTCAAGTAGAGGGATTCCAGTGGGAGTCAGCATACAGGAGGACCACACGCCAGGGTACCTCGAGAGGGTCGGGGGGGGTAGCAGTTCTATTTAGACGGGAGCTACGGGGGAGACTGAGAGTGGTAGCACAAGATCCAGATGCCAGATACATGTGGATCAGCTTACAACTCTCACGGGACAGGGTTATATCCATAGCCCTATGTTACTTTCCTCCATCAGGATCCTCCTATGTCATTATAGAGGACATGCCACAGGAGGAGGAGACAGGAGCCTCGCCATACACTTGTCTGTCAGAGGAGATTATGCATTATTCTACACTAGGGGAAGTATTTCTTACGGGTGACTTCAATGCCCACACACAGAGCAGACAGTGTGAGGTGCATGACTATGATGACATGGAGATCCTCCACCCTGTGGATCCAGAGGAGATAGGGGCTAGTCGGGCATCAGAGGACACTGGACTAGACAAAGGACATTATGGGGACCACTTACTAGAGTTGGGAGCCAGGCATCGTCTCGTTATTTATAATGGGATGCTACAGTGGCCAGGATCAGGAGGGCGGGACCTCCGTACCCAATGACCATCATTTGCAGGTTGCTGTCCAGCCTGCATATCACCTATTGGTGGCTCCTGTTCCATGCCATAAGGCTGAAAAATCATGCCCGGTATCTCCTCTAACTGTGGGATATCCATAGGGATATCTTCTGCCATCTCCGGCTGTCCATTTGGACCATTTTCAGCACCATTTAAGGGCTGGTTTTGCTGCTGTAATGGCTGATTTACAGTCCTTTGTTGTTGTCCATGATGTCCATCATCATCAAAGATGACTCTGCCAGGCTCCTGTTGCCTTGCAGGCTCCTTATACATGCATGTTTCATCAAAAATGACATCATTGCTGCGTATAATCTTTCTATTCACTGGATCCCAAAGTCTATACCCGATTTCACCTCTGTCACCATATCCTAGGAATATGCATTTGTGAGACTTAGGATCAAGTTTGGTGCGCATTTCCCTGCGTATGTGCACGTACGCAACGCAACCAAACACTCTCAAGTGCTTGTATGACGGAGGCTTCCCTGTCCATACTTCCTCTGGCACTTTCCCACCAAGCCTCGTGTTAGGTGACCTGTTTATAAGATGAACAGCTGTCATAACAGCTTCAGCCCAAAAACCATGAGGTAACGCAGCATGTGACAACATAGAATGGATCTTCTCCTGAATGGTCCTGTTCATCCTCTCTGCTGTGCCGTTTTGTGGAGGATCATAAGGAGTAGAGAGCTCCCTCTTGATGCCTTTAGCATCACAAAAGTCCTGAAACTGTTTGGACATATACTCTCCACCATTGTCGGAACGCAAAGCCTTCAGTGTTTTGCCAGTTTGATTCTCAACATGAGCAACAAACTTCTCAAACACTGAGAATGTATCACTCTTCAAACGAAGAGGATAAACCCACACCTTGTGTGTGGCATCATCAATAAATGACACAAAATATTTTGCCCCTCCCAAAGAAAGCTGAGGCATCTCACATACATCTGTATGCACAAGCTCTAACTGAGCATCTTCCTGTCCAAGAGCTTTCTTGTGGGGGCACTGGAGTTGCCTGCCATATATACAATGCTCACAAAACTGAAAACTTGAAAACTTTAGAGAAGGCAAGTAACCCAAACGAGACAATTGCTCCATTCCTTTGACACTCATGTGTCCCAACCGGCTATGCCACATAGAGATTTCCGGCAGCTCGGTTGCATTTACATTAGCATGGTGACAAACACCTGCATGCATGAAGTAAAGAGTGTCCACCTTAGAGCCTCTGGCAACAACCAGTGAGCCCTTACTAATCTTCCACTTTCCACGACCAAATGTGGTAACATAATCAGCATCATCAAGCTGTCCAGTAGAAAGCAGGTTCTTCTTGATCTCAGGCACATGCCTGACATCATGGAGCATAAGCTGTGAGCCATCTGAAAACACAAGCCTCACATCACCTCTGCCAAGAATCTTGCATGCATGGTTGTCACCCAAATAAACTACTCCTTCGTTGCCAGCAGTACTGCTCTTTCCGCCCACCTGCCTGCGACCTTCTACAGTCGACGTGCTGACACCAGCGTCATAATCACCAGCGTAGAGAGTCGTGCAGCAAAGCAGCTGCTGGAGAGTCGACTTACACACTGAATCGATTACAGATGCTGATAGAAGAAGAAACCCCTACGAGCCAGTGATTCATGAGCGAGTGGGCTAATGGCAAAGCTCCACGAAGAAGCCAACGATGCAGCACTTGAGAACAAAACCCTAAAACCAGGGCTCTGATACCAATTGAATGGGAGAATGAATTAGGGTTAGGTTTTCATGTGGGAGACATACATAGAGAAGAAGGGAGAGAGAGAGAGAGTTGTGGGGATAAGTCAACTCATTGATATGAGTGTGTGACTCCCCTATCACACATGTATATTGCACTAGTACACAGTGCACTTAGTACATTAAAAGTACTACGTGTACTATGTACTATAACTTATGGGCTTGTACACACTATAAGGGTGGGCATAATGCCTTTACCCCAACACTCATGATGGCACGCATGATACGCAGCAAACCGTTAGTACCTCATGACATTATCCGAGGAGAGTTTGCTGCGCCTCCTATGATGGTAGAGGCCATATTCCAGACTATATGCCTGCTAGACAGATTCAGAGAGATGCCACAGGACAGATTGTCATACAGAGCTTTTGAGGCATCTAGACAGCTGGCTGAGGTAGGAGACAGAGGATCATGGTATGCATAGGTCACACATTGGTTCTCACAGCATGGCCTAGACATGGATCATCTACCACCATTTCAGTATGACAGGGATGCACCACATATCCGTCTCTCTCATAGTGAGAGGAACAGAGTATTGAGACAGGACATATTGCAGCTCTATACACGAGAGACATGGATATCGCCTACACAGCCTCTTCCACCGCCCGAAGATGCTATACTAGAGAGATCACTTCATGAGTATCACTGATGATGGATTTATAGAGAGGCCTAGATACATGGAGGGTTTTTTACCACACGGCTCCCGAGTAGCTATTGGTCAGCTTAGAGTCTCATCACATCGATTGGAGATCGAGACTGGCAGAGCAGCACGGATCCCCCGAGTGGAGAGGGTATGCAGATTATGCAGAGAGGAGGTGGAGAGTGAGGAGCATTATGTATGCAGATGCAGAGGTTATACAGCCATGAGAGAGAGATATCCCATTTTATTCAGAGAGCCACATTCCCTACGCCAGATCTTTGAGGCAGCAGACCAGCGCATACCGGGGAGATTCATTCTAGACATTCAGCGTCACAGAGAGACATCATTACAGGCTCAGATAGCTCCAGAGGGGGACGACAGACACAGATTACTACATTTTTTCAGAGATCCACCCCACTCCCAACCCCTACACAGCCGGGAATTACTCTCCAGAGAGCAGAGACACTCAAAGCCCGCAGGAGACAGAGGACACTTGGCTTTTGGACTCCACGCCTATACCAGAGAGAGATGACAGAGATTAGAGCTCAGTTTCACAGAGAGATGTCCCCTCGCTCACGAAGGATTACGAAGATGGCCCGACGAGATGAGGCCCTTTATGAGGAGCTATAGCTTCACATAAGGACAGAGATGAACACCATGTGACAGGACTCAGGAGCTTGAAAAGGAATGGACTGAGTAGATGCATGCCCAAAGGAAAGTGATATACGAAACGCTGAAGGAAGAGATATATGTCCAATTGAAGGGAGAAATGCAAGCCCAAGTACGGGTTGAGATGGAATTAGCCCAAGCCTTGATGCACACGGAAATGAAAAAAGAGATGCAGAAATGGAAGGATGATATGCTCTGAGAGATTGGCACAACAGTTGCATCGTACGAAGGCACTTTGAAGACATGTATGGCTGACCGCGAAAAAGACATCACAGAAATGCATAACAGTTTGGAATCATGTAAGGCAAAAGTGGTTGTAGGTGAGAAGGAAATGCATTCATGGGCTGAAATTGCCAGTGCCACAAAGAAAAAAATTGAGGAAGTCAACCCATGGATTGAAGTAGTAAAAAAACAGAAGGATACACCAGTCAATAAAGTAGAGGTGATGAATGCTACATTGGAAGAGGAAGCCAAGAGACGGGCACGTGCCTTACATGTACGTGTAGTCGGGTGGGAAGATAAGGGAAATCCCCAAGAGGATGCAAAAGCTCTTGCAACAAAAATTGGAGCCACTGATGTACCCATTACCGGAGCATGGCGAGTAGGCAGAGATGAAACCAGGGCGAAGATATTGATCATCAGGTTTGGTGACTTGGAGAAGAAGAAGGCCTTCCTCTCCAAAAGGATGGCCCTTAAGGGGGAAAAGATTTATTTGGATGAGGACCTTACACCGGCACAGATAGCACACCGGAAGGAACACATGCCGCGTGTGCTTGAGGCAAGGAAAGAGGGGAAATGGGCGGTATACAGAGATGGCCGAGTCATCATTACAGAGAGGAGGCCCGCTTGACGGTGCGTGGCCTATGAGACCTTGCAATTCACGTTGTGGAATTGCAACGGAGCCCTTGTAACAGATGCAAGATACTTTGAGGATACTTTTAGACACAGTGATATTGCTATGTATACGGAGACCCATCAGTGCACAAACAAGAGGCTTCTTGACGTCCGGGGTTATAGATGGGAATCAGTTTTCCGCCCTCAGCCACGCACAGTGGGAGGTACCAGAGGATCTGGAGGAGTGGCAATACTTTACAGGGAGGAGCTTCGTGACAAAATACATGTGGTACATAGAGATGCAGATGCAAGGTACATGTGGGTCCGAATATGCAGAGAGGGGCTCCGCGAGCTATATGTGGTGGTATGCTACTTTCCCCCAGCCCACTCCAGGTTTGCACCATCAGGAGAGTCGCCCTATATACCACTATATGATGATATCATGAGGTTTGCCAGCATGGGAGACATATTACTATTGGGAGACTTTAATGCACGTTGTCGTGACGTGGGCGGTGTCGCTGGGGAAGTGCGAGACTTCTGGCTGTGAGAGTAGCTTTCAAATCCAGCAAGGAAACCAAACAGATAGCTCTTCAAGGAGCACCACCAACAGAAGCTGGTACCATCAAAGATCGAGTACCCAACTATACATGTGCATCCTCAAAGCCAATATTGGACACATGACATAGCTATCATGGAGCATCAGAGGCTCAACATCCAACAAAACTATAAAATCAAAGCCAACATAGACACCTCATATACATGACCAAACCAACCTTCTTATGGTTTCAAAACCCAAGAAAAACCATAACATTGTGACCTCATGATCAGCAGCAGCTGCATAGTCATTCTTTTCCTCAGTCCATTCTGCTTGTTTCTGAATGATCTCTTGCACTTTAGCTTGAGACCTACTGTCTACAACATATATTCTCTCTGCTAAGGCTTTTGCTTCATCAAACATATGCAGATCTGCATGCACCTCCAAAGCCTTCTGAACCTGACCAGCCTTGCGCCTCTGGTTTCCCAGCAGCTGCTACTCTCCTCGGTGTTCACTCTAGCTCCTCTGCAGTCGCCTGTCTGTAGCTGTCTCCCCACAAGGCGACACGTTGGTTCCTTCAGCTGCTGCACCTGGGCGACTACCACACGCCAGCACTCTGTCGGCTTCCCACACGGCACTTGTCCTTGCTACTCCTACGCTTCTTTAGTTGCCAACCAGCTGCGCCTACCACCTGCTATCTAGCTTCACTCAGCCCTACTACCAACTGCGTCTATCTGCTGCAGCGTCACACATCAAACACACGGGCCTCTCACCCGTCGGCTCCCAGCTGTATCCACACAGGCGGCGCTCTCCTGCGCTTGTGGCTGCAGCTAGCCACAGCAACACACACGGGGCCCCAGACCTCTGCCTTCCACGAGATCCCTTCCCCCCACTGCTCTCTATCAGGCGGCGTCCTTCCTTTTTCGTTTTCAGGCCTTCGCCAGCAGCTGCGCAAACCAGTGCCAACTGCTCCTTACGTGTCGGCGTCTCCCAGTCGAATCACCCCGAGCTCTGCTCCAGGCGGCAACCTGCTACGTCAACACCACTGTGTTTGCAGAATCCCCAGCCGCCTTCACATTCACCTGCACCCAAGACCTCTGGCACAAGACGGCTGCTACCCTCGCCTCCCTGCCTTCCTGCAGAATCCCCAGCCGCCTTCACATTCACCCGCACCCAAGACCTCTGGCACAAGACGGCTGCTACCCTCTCCTCCCTGCCTTCCTGCAGAATCCACCTCTCACCTTGCCAGCTGCGCTCCCTTCCGTTCCCCGCCAGCTCCACGTTTCGTATATTCTGGACTCTCTCGCTGGCGGCCCCCATCATCAGCCATGTGGCTTTGCCCATATTGGCCATATTAATCCTTATTTTTATTTATTTATTTGTTTTGAAAAATGGCCACCATAATATCCTTTTTACACCTATGCTCCAAGGCAGCACTATCCTTTAACCTTTAAATTGCCCATGCCTTCCACACCTTCTTCAAATGCAACCTTTAATTGCCCATTGTATCCTTGGGGACGCGTATACATTTCCAAAGCCATCGAGCAGCTGATACTCTTCCAGCAGTGAACCTTACTCCAGACAGGCCTGTAACAAGCTCAACACCAAACCATTTCACCTGTACACCTGGCGACGCCCTCAAAAGCAAAACCCTCCACACGCCATACATCCCATATGTACACAGGCACTTAATCCCATGCATCTGGATTTGCATTTAATGGCCTCACATGCATGGTTTCACACCATAGACGTGCCGTGGCACGACATCCACCCCCTCTAAACCTGCACATCCTGTGGTATGTGCCACACAGTTCCTGGAATTCAGTGTCCATGCATTATTTGCACACCAATATTGGTATATGTACAAGCATCCAACTAGGCGTCTTAAACCCTGTCAAACCTGACCCAGTTGGTATCACCCTAGTAAACATGAAACAGTAGAAGAATATACATAGTGCCACTCACAAGGGGTTATCCTTTGTTGAAACATAGCATGACATCTTAGTCTACCCCCTTAGCCTGCAAGATATTTATATCTTAGCAATCACATCTGAATGGTTCTGCTTTCCCACCTGGATCAAATACCAATCGCTTTTGGCATATGTGCCATATCCTTTGCTCATATGAAGCCCTATCCTCACTTAGATTCTCTGCATATGCATAATTATCCTCATTATTCAAAGTGGGATGCTCTTCAAAATAATTTCCTTCAAAGTTTTCCTCAGGCCATGTTTGAAGCCTTTGCACCACATATTGTATGGCCACACCAAGTAACAACTGCATTAACAGCATGGAACACACACTTGGTAACATCCCATCCAAATCTACCGTGCCCGGATCCAGCTCACCCACTGACAAACATTCATTCTTCTCATCCAAAGACGGAAAAGCATCAACACATACAAAGTCCAACAAGGCATCATCAAGAATAGCCTCCAGATCTGAATCAATCTCATCACAATCATTTGGCTTACATAACACCTGCACATCCTCACTTGCAACCGACAGTTGACTAGCATCAAGCATAGAAGAGCCCAAAGCTGATGGGAATCTATTATATATCATGAAATCATCCAATGCATCATCTAGGATAGCATCCAATTCAAGATCAATCGCATTGAAGCCATTATCATCTTGCAATCCCACATGTTGATTATCATGAACATTCATACCCCCATAGCTATATCCATTTGGTTGCTCATATGCAGCCTCATGAGGCTCTCTGACCACACTTTGCATATCCTGCATGTTATCTCCCAGTATTTCTTGATACCTGTCTGCAGATGGGCTTAGAATTATGGGTCCCTCACCCGAGTACCCTTGAATCTGTATGTCATTGAACCCTGTATGATCCAAAAAGACAGATTCAATTTCCCTCTCCAAATCATCATCATAAACAGGCTTCCAAGCTCGAGATTGTTGCTCACAAATGTGGTTGCAAGGTAACCCTGACACTGATGACATAGCATCACCCTGTTTATTGTTGGAACACCCAGTTAGCATTCCAGGATAACCCAAATCCAAAGAACCTCGGCAACCAGCTTCAGAAGCAACATCACTGTTGGAATCACCCATATCACTCACCCCCTCTAAATCAATCACACATACTTGTGGCCCATCTGCATATTCATGTACATCATCCTGCTTATAAGCATCATAACCAGATAAGAATGCAGTAATGATAGCATCTTCTTCTTGTCTTAGATCTTCAAACTCTGCAATCATGCTTTCAGCAAGAAGCATTGGTTCCTGCTGTTCTTCACACATATGATACGACACCTGAGGAATACCCTTCAAATGAGCACTTTCGTCATGAGAATCCTCAAGTTTACACAGCTTACATGCTTCACAGCCCAAGAGGAAACTATTAGCAATGTCCTCTTCCTCATGTACTGGGTCTTGAGCACCTGTCTTGAAGCTCTCTGAATCAAGTGTCTCCTCAAGCATAGGCATACACACATCATGTGGTATGATTATAGGACCCTGTATGTCTGCACCCTCAATCAAGGAAGACAGATTATACTTGCACAGTTCACCCATTGCATCTTTATGAGGCTGTAGCAAAGCATCGCTTTTGGCACTGTGAAGGCCTTGTTGCTCACTAATGGCTTTTTGTAGTCCCAATTTAGCATAAACAGCCTCCACAATCTCTGTATTAGCCTTGAATAGCAATTGATTGTCCTCCATAAGACATGCATCGACAACCGCTTCTAAATTGGCTCGGATCGTTGCTGGAACACTATCACAGCTGACATTATACCTGGAACTCGCATAAATAAGTGCATCTGCAAAATCACTCCATCGTTTGGAGTGATACTCTGCTAGTTCCAGCACTTCATCTTTTAAATCAGGACTTATAAGGTATGCAAAAGATGCAATCATCATATTTTCTGGAACCCCTTGATTCTTCATCTCTGTCTCGTAACACCTTAGATAGCTTTCTGGATCAAAACCATCAAATATATTGACCCTGTTATATACCAATTGCACCGCAATTTCCACCGCTTCTTCCTGAATTTGCTTTTCTTCTTCAATCTTCCTGAACCGCTCTTCAAGCTCTTTCATCTCTGCATATAAATGCTCCATTTTGCTAGCCATCTCTACGTACTCTCACCCCAGCGGTTTCACGTCGGGTTCACCAAAGCTGTCGTGACGTGGGCGATGTCACTGGGGAAGTGCGAGACTTCTGGCTGTGAGAGTAGCTTTCAAATCTAGCAAGGAAACCAAACAGATAGCTCTTCAAGGAGCACCACCAACAGAAGCTGGTACCATCAAAGATCGAGTACCCAACTATACATGTGCATCCTCAAAGCCAATATTGGACACATGATACATATAAAAACTGACATTAACATGGCTTGTCTCATCTCATATGGCTTTGCACTCCAGAAATTCACCTCATGGTATTCACATAAAAGATACACATAGCTATCATGGAGCATCAGAGGCTCAACATCCAACAAAACTATAAAATCAAAGCCAACATAGACACCTCATATACATGACCAAACCAACCTTCTTATGGTTTCAAAACCCAAGAAAAACCATAACATTGTGACCTCATGATCAGCAGCAGCTGCAGAGTCATTCTTTTCCTCAGTCCATTCTGCTTGTTTCTGAATGATCTCTTGCACTTTAGCTTGAGACCTACTGTCTACAACATATGTTCTCTCTGCTAAGGCTTTTGCTTCATCAAACATATGTAGATCTGCAAGCATCTCCAAAGCCTTCTGAACCTGACCAGCCTTGCGCCTCTGGTTTCCCAGCAGCTGCTACTCTCCTTGGTGTTCACTCTAGCTCCTCTGCAGTCGCCTGTCTGTAGCTGTCTCCCCACAAGGCGACACGTTGGTTCCTTCAGCTGCTGCACCTGGGCAACTCCCACACGCCAGCACTCTGTCGGCTTCCCACACGGCACTTGTCCTTGCTACTCCCACGCTTCTTTAGTTGCCAACCAGCTGCGCCTACCACCTGCTATCCAGCTTCACTCAGCCCTACTACCAACTGCGTCTATCTGCTGCAGCGTCACACATCAAACACACGGGCCTCTCACCCGTCGGCTCCCAGCTGTATCCACACAGGCGGCGCTCTCCTGCGCTTGTGGTTGCAGCTAGCCACAGCAACACACACGGGGCCCCAGACCTCTGCCTTCCACGAGATCCCTTCCCCCCACTGCTCTCTATCAGGCGGCGTCCTTCCTTTTTCGTTTTCAGGCCCTCGCCAGCAGCTGCGCAAACCAATGCCAACTGCTCCTTACGTGTCGGCGTCTCCCAGTCGAATCACCCCGAGCTCTGCTCCAGGCGGCAACCTGCTACGTCAACACCACTGTGTCTGCAGAATCCCCAGCCGCCTTCACATTCACCCGCACCCAAGACCTCTGGCACAAGACGGCTGCTACCCTCTCCTCCCTGCCTTCCTGCAGAATCCCCAGCCGCCTTCACATTCACCCGCACCCAAGACCTCTGGCACAAGACGGCTGCTACTCTCTCCTCCCTGCCTTCCTGCAGAATCCACCTCTCACCTTGCCAGCTGCGCTCCCTTCCGTTCCTCGCCAGCTCCACGTTTCGTATATTCTGGACTCTCTCGCTGGCGGCCCCCATCATCAGCCATGTGGCTTTGCCCATATTGGCCATATTAATCCTTATTTTTATTTATTTATTTGTTTTGAAAAATGGCCACCATAATATCCTTTTTACACCTATGCTCCAAGGTAGCACTATCCTTTAACCTTTAAATTGCCCATGCCTTCCACACCTTCTTCAAATGCAACCTTTAATTGCCCATTGTATCCTTGGGGACGCGTATACATTTCCAAAGCCATCGAGCAGCTGATACTCTTCCAGCAGTGAACCTTACTCCAGACAGGCCTGTAACAAGCTCAACACCAAACCATTTCACCTGTACACCTGGCGACGCCCTCAAAAGCAAAACCCTCCACACGCCATACATCCCATATGTACACAGGCACTTAATCCCATGCATCTGGATTTGCATTTAATGGCCTCACATGCATGGTTTCACACCATAGACGTGCCGTGGCACGACAACGTATAGGCACAGAGCAGACAGAGTTGTATGATACGCAAGAGGCTATGTACCGGGAGATCACGGCAGAGGATGTAGGGTTGCAGAGATCAGCGCAGGATGAGGGGGAGATTTTACAGATTATGGTAGGCATTTTCTCACACTCGGGAGTGCACATGGGTTGGTCATATACAATGGCTTATCGAGATGGCAAGGATCAGATGCTCTCACACACTGGAACTCTAAAGGGGGAGCGAGCATAGTGGACTACTTGATGGGATCTCCTTCATTGATACCTGATGTGCGGGGTTTCACGATTTCCAGTAGGCCCATTGGCATAGCAGTCGATCATGCATACCTGAGTTTCACACTAGTAGGTAGATCCCCGAGAGATGGGCCAGCCACTCATCTACCTCTCCTTTGTCAGCCCGAAGAGTCTTTATCTGCAATCCAGACTCTTTCTTAACCATAACATGCCACTCCTTGAACCGAGCAAAAGCTTGATCCTTTTGTGAAAGGAAATAAATCCATGTGAATATACTAGAATCATCAAAAGTAGCATAAAGTACAAAGAACCTGCCAAGGATGGGGTCTTCATAGGTCCACATAAGTCAGTGTGTACCAACCCCAAAGGTTTCGAAGCCCGCCTAGAAGCTTGCTTTGGAAAAGATTTCCTATGCTGCTTACCACGAATGCAAGAACTACAGCGTTCGTGCCTGCTGCCAACATCTGGCAAGCCATCCACCATCTGGTCCTAGAAAGCCCGCCGCAATGCATCCACATTGAAGTGGCCAAATCGGCAGTGCCACAAGTCACTGTTCTGAGTGCCTATCAAAGAGGAGAGTGCTGAGAGTTTGTAGATACCGTTCTCCACTCCGCCTTCCCATACAACCTGGCCTAATTCTCTGTCCTATAGAGCAACAGAATGCTCCTCAAACTCCACCCGAAAGCCAATCTTGCAAACCTCATGCACTGACAATAGATGAAAAAAACCAAGTGCAATGTAAAGAACATGAGAGGAATGCTTCCTCCCTATTCCATCGGGAATAATCTCCATCTTGCCCTCACTATGAACGAGTATAGTGGAATTGTTGCCGATGAAAATGCAACCACATTGAAATGGCCAAAACGGAAGTGCCACAAGTCATCGTTCTGAGGGCCTATCAGAGAGCTGAGAGTTTGTAGATACCGTTCTCCACTCTGCCTTCCCATACAACCTGGCCTAATTCTTTGTCTTGTAGAGCAACATAATGCTCCTCAAACTCCACCTGGAAGCCAATGTTGCAAACCTCATGCACTGACAATAGATGAAAACCAAGTGCTAGGACGTAAAGAACACGAGAGGAATGCTTTGTCCCTGTTCCATCGGGAATAATCTCCATCCTGCCCTCACTATGAATTGGTATAGTGGAATTGTCGCCAATGAAAATGCAACCTGACTACCGTTTAAGATCGTGTAAGAACTCTCGAGAATTAGTCATGTGGCTGGAAGCACCACTATTGAGAATCCACTCCCGAGTATCGCTGGCGGTGAAACCAACTACCTCCTCGCTCGAAGAAGATGAAGCATCTGTGTCCAAAATCTCCAAGTGCACAAAGGTTGGAGTCTTTGAAGCTGAAGTTGAAGAATCAGCACTCTTCGTGGTACTCCGCTTAGGACATTTTCGCCAATAGTGGCCTTTCTTGCCACAATCGTTATAGGTCCGCTCAGCCTTCAATTTGTCACGGTGTGAGTTGGGCTTCTTCTCAGAAGACTTCTCCGATGAAGACTTCCCTTTGCCCTTAGTGTTGTTGTTACGGCCTTTCGACCGTTGGCTAGTCAAGGCCTCAGATCCTCCGCCGTGTGGAGAGTTCGTAAAACGCTCTTCCTAGTCTAAGACCATAGACACAAGCTCCTCCCATGTGATGGTGTTGAGCTTGCCACTGGTGATCAAAGAGGAGTAAAATGCTGAGTACTGAGAGGGCAAATGAGACAACAAAGTGATGGCCATGTTCTCTGAAGATATCTTCTTCCCAGCCTGAAGAACCTCTTGCTGAAGAGCTTGCAACTTGTTGATGTGCTCTCGCATCGTCAAAGACTTTGCAGGATTCATCACCCGCATTTGCTCTTCGAAGGAGATCGCTTCACGGGTGATACCCTGTTATACAGAGAAGCTAAATGCTGCCAAATCCCTCTAGCGAGTGTCGTATGCTTTATATGATTTATCACATGTGGTGTGCATTTAAGGAAGATGAAAGAACGCACATGGGCATTGACACGATCCCACAACTATGCCTGAGTCTTCTGTTCTTTCTCAGTAGAGGGTAAAAGCTCCCTGTCCTCCAACTCCGGCCGTGGAACACCAACCACAATGAAATCAGCGAAGTCATAAGACTTCAAGACAGACTCCGTCATTACCTTCCATATGCCGTAGTTGTTCATCCACCGGGAATGTGGGGAGAGTATGGATCTTCACGTGCTTCTCAGCCATCTCAAGCAAGTCAGCCATCTCAAAGTTTCACAAGGTCTTATGAAGGGAGGGTGGGTGGGGAAAAAAATGAAGAAGAGGTTGCAAATAGTATGCAAGGTGGCTGTCCAACGGTAATGGCCGCCTTCTACCGGATCTCCAACTCCCGAACAGCCTAAGAAATCTCCAATCAGCACCGCAAATCAGCAAACCCTCAAGGTCCCAATACAACAGGTAGCATCGCTCGCTGAAGCTTCCGCTCCCCCCTGGTCGCGCTGCAACTTGCACACACACCCCCCTCCCCGTCTCCTGTCTGCCTTCGCGTCTACCCCCCCCGCCTCTGCTCATTAGCGCCCCTCTGCCTCTGCTCATTCGCCGCCTCTTCTCATTCGCGCCCGCCTTTGCTCATTCGCGCCCCCTGCCTCTGCTCTTTCGCGCCAGCCTCCCCTGCCTCTGCTCTTTCGCGCCAACCCCCCCCCCCCCCCCCCTTGCTCCGTCTCCTTCGTCCCCCCCTTTTCGTTTTTTTTCACCCGCCCCCCCCCCCCCCTCCCCTTTCGCCGCCTTTGTTTTAATCCCCTCCCCTCATTTTCTTTCCGCCCCCCTTTGTTCTTCCGCCCCTCCCCGCTCCGCCTCTTGTGCAGCTCGGTTCTTGCAGGGCTTTCCGTTTTCGCTTCGCCTTCGACAAAGCTTCAGACACTGATGGAGGCTCCTCCTGCCCCACCTCAGACGGACTCTTTCGCAGCCCCCTCGCCCGCCCTTGAGGATACCCCCATCAGGCTTTCTCTTTCGCCAGAAGAGGAAGCGAGCCTCGCTGCAGAGGTGGAACGCCTCTAGGCACATTCCACCATCTGCCGTATAGTCGGCACTCGCCCCAGCAGAGGGGAGATCCGGGATCTTCTCCAGGCCCGCCTTCTTGCAGATGTGGGCAAGATGCTGGATGTTCAGCTACTGGGCCGCGGACACTACCAGATTGAGTTTGAGACAGCCCAGAGCGTGGCCCAGGTCCTAGCCATGAGTCCCCTTGACATCAGGGGCGCTCGGGCCTTCTTCAGACCTTGGCAGCATGGCTTCGACCCAGCAACGGCCGAGCAGGGAGAGCGCCTATTTCATGTCACAGTTTGCTTCCCTGGACTCCGCCGCGAGTACCTTCCGCTCCTTTCTAGGATAGGAGCATTGGTGGGCTCGGTGCTTGAGACTGGCCCCACAGCAGCTTCAGTGGTGGCTAGAGCAGCTGGCCTGCCTTCGGTCAGAGTTTTGGTTCCTGACATCTCCTCCCTTCCGAAGGTCATTCAGCTACCTAGGATAGGGGGGGATGGATCGATCAGAGAGTGGAGTTCTCGGGGCTCCCGAACTAGTGTTTTATATGCAGGCAGGTCGGCCACCTGGCCAAGGCCTGCCCTCGCAGGAGACCCCGACCTTCACCGCAGCAGCAGCAGGCCCCCGATGGCCCGCCCATAGATGCGGCTCGGCAGGCAGCCTCCGGGACACCTGCTCAGCCCACAGAGACCTCAGATTGGTAGCCTGGACAGGGGCGCCGTAGAGAGAGATAGCCACAGCAGCAGGCCCAGAGGCCGATGCAGCAGCAGTCATAGTCTGAGCATCACTGGGTTCCAGTGAGGAACAACTTTGCTCCCCTCCAGGAGGAGACCCCAACGCAGACTGAGGATCTGGAGATGCCAGCACCCCCTCCTTCGCCCCCACTCCCCCTCCCCCGTCCCCCCCTCCCGCCTCGCTTCCGCCTTCGCCTCCTCCCATTCCCGCTCCCGTTTTGTTAGCGGCTCCTTCCCCACCCCCCCCGGCTCGCCTAGGCCGTTTGATTCCGGGAGTGCGGATGCCTCCGGGGTTCGCCACTTGGTGGTTCGCATAGTGGCAGACCTAGCACGCGACCCTGGATATGTATGTATACACGAGGTTGCTCTCTTTGAGCGGGAGGCAGTCGCCATGGGACACAACCACTGGCGCCTGATCCGAGATTCTTGCAGCACACCGGGTGGGGAGATTCGTAGCCGCTCGGATGGGGACTATTCTCCATCCAAGCCGCTTGCGAAGGCCCGCCGTATGGCTGAGACAGCCTCCACCTTAGCAGGTCATCCATGAGGATCATCTCATGGAATGTACAGGGCCTTGGCGGCGCACAGTATGTACGCTATCGTGGATGCTTGAGGCAGGAGCTTCAGAGATGCCTGGTTGGGGGCAGTATTGATATTCTGATGATGCAGGAGCACCATTTGAGTGAGAGCAGGATTGGGAGATATGGTTCCGTGATGCCTGGCAGACGGGACACATTTTGGTCTGCAGGGTTTGGCCCCTTGGGTGGGCAGGGAGGAGTATGTACGGTCATTGCGGATGCATGGCGGCAGGCCATTGTGGATTGCGGGGTCATTGTGCTCTGGTAGAGCACAGTATGTTATTCTGAGGATGCACGATGAGCTCTTTGGCGTGCTCAATGTCTATACGCCCAACCATGCTAGTGCCAGAGCAGAGTTCTGGACCCTTGTTACAGATGCATTGCCCGAGGCCGCACATTGGTGTGTCGGAGGAGACTTCAACATGTTTGAGGACCCGGCCGATAGGGTGGGAGGCAGTCATGTTACAGTGCACGGCACGGAGCTTGCAGCTTGGGAGCGATTTTGCATGACACTGCGGATCACTGATGCATGGCAGCATGAGGTTTTGTCCCGCTCTCAGGACAGTCTTAGTTTTTCTCGGTCGGATCGCCGGCAGGGAGGGACTAATCTATCACGGATTGATCGCTTCTATGTGGGCGACAGGTTCGGGGAGCGTGGGGGCTCCGTTGGCATTCTCGCTGGCACTTCTTTTTCAGACCATGCGCCAGTTATTTTGACACTTGAGGAGGGGACACAGGAGACCAGCTCTTGCAGTTGAGGATCCTAGAGAGGATACTTACAGATTCCAGTCTTTCTGAGGACATTGAGAGGATGTGGTATGATAGCCAGAGCTCTGACCTGGATGCAGCAGGCCAGTGTGCCCAGGGACTCATCGAGATTAGCTCTTTTTTGCACGCTGTAGCCTTGACACGGCTGGGAGAGACACGAGAGCGGGAGCGCCGCTTGAGACGTAGCCTTGCCTCACTCCAGCGCCTTCAGGAGCAGCAGCCTACATGTGAGTGGGTGGCGTCCTAGCTCAGCCAGGCGCGGCAGGAGGTTAGAGAGGCAGAGGAGCAGAGACATGAGTTCTACTATCATCGCCAGGCCTCACAGTGGACACAGCTTGGTGATAGAGTGACTGGGGAGTTCTTTGAGATTACCGGACCGCGCCATGCTCGAGCAGGTGTACGCGGTCAGGAGACAGGACGGCTCGTTAGCCATTGAGCCCGGGGAGATTAGAGCCATTGCCACTGAGTTCTATCGAGACCTGCTCTCACCAGAGCCAGCCACGGAGGCACGTGATGCTTGCAGACAGACTGTGTGGGTCCATGTACAGAGGAGAGTCACAGATCGTATGCGCACAGTTCAGGGTGAGCCTCTTTCAGAGGATGAGCTTGTTGAGGCTTTGAGGGTCCTTCCGCGCCATAGTTGCCCTGGGGAGGACGGATTGACGCCTGCCTTTTTTTGCGCTATTGAGACATTTTGGGGCCAGACCTCCGCAGGGGCTTTCAGTATGTTTTGGACACTGGGGTGATGCCACAGAGCTTTTCAGAGGGCTTGATCTTTCTTATCCCCAAGGGGGAGGGAGTGTCTGATGATATTCGGCAGTGGAGACCTATCACGATCCTCAATACTGTCTACAAGGTCCTGGCCAAGGCCTTGAGTTTGAGGATCCAACCCTTCCTTGGGGAGTTGATTCATGCTACCCAGACAGGATTCGTCAAGGAGCGCAGTATCCTTGACAACATTTTCACCTTCTGGGAGGCGATGGCCCGAGCTAGATTTCTCGGCGAGGACCTGGTCGTTATGCTTCTTGATTTTGAGAAGGCATACGATAGAGTCGATTGGGGTTTCCTAGAGGGCACTATGCTTCGCCTGGGTCTTGAGCCAGTCTGGATTTAAGGGGTGGCGGCTCTATATTCCACAGCTCGTAGCCAGGTGCTGATGGCAGGAGGACGGAGGCCGAGTTTTGAGTTGACCAGATTAGTCCGTCAGGGGTGCCCTCTCGCCCCGTTTCTTTTTCTCTTCTTTGCTGAGGCTATGAGCATGTATCTGACAGCAGAGGAGGTTGGTTTGAGAGGACTCTAGCTCCCAGTCCGGGGTGAGGACCTGCTCGATTCTGAGTTAGCTGATGACACGGGATTATTTTTGCATGGCCAGGAGGCCAATCTTGAAGACAGGACAGGGCTAGGGTTAGGGTTTACAGAAAGCAAATAGGCGTGGAAAACCAAGCAGAGGGAGTGAACACGACTGCTGTAGATATCTCAATGATTGAAAAAGTGAAGTACAAGCCACATGATAGTGACCCCTAAAGGATAAGTGTTCACATGACCGGCCATAAATGTGCCGGGTGGACCAAAACACTTATAAACTGCATATAAGTGAAAATGAACTAAACTGGGGGAAAAAACCTCCACTAACTAAAGTAAAAAGTGCCCCAGTAACCTACTGATGATCACTAGCACTCCTCTGGGTGCATACACAGCATAAAACCCAACAAACCCCCCTGGAGTGATATGTGATCACTGTACATCATCCACCAAAAGGAAACAAATTCAAAGCATTGAGGAATGCTTCAAATTTCGGACGTGGTAATGCCTTGGTGAAGATGTCTGCCACATTCTGATCTGTAGGACAGTAGATCAGACTGATATCTCAAGTGGTCTCTGATGGACTGTTTACAAATCCCTGAGTGAGTAGAAAAGCATCTATTTTTGCATACCAAGCTCGTGGAGCTTGTTTCAAACCATACAAGGCCTTTTTCAGCCTGCATACTTTCCCCTCATGACCATGTTCTGCAAATCCCATGGGCTGAAATACATAAACTTCCTCCTCGAGGTCCCCATGTAGGAATGCAGTCTTTATGTCCAACTGGTGAACAACCCAACCACGATGTGCAGCCAATGCAATGACACATCTAAGTGTCGACATACGGGATGTAGGAGCAAATGTCTCCTCATAATCAATGCCCTTCTTCTGTGCATAGCCCTTTGCAACTAGACGGGCTTTGTACCTGTCAATGGATCCATCTGCATGTCTTTTCAACTTATAGACCCATTTAGTACCAATGGCTTTCTTGCCTTTGGGCAGATCAACCAAATCCCATGTTTGATTCTTTTTAATAAAATCAATCTCATCCTGCATGGCTTTGTTCCAATGCACATTATCTCGTGCATCCACAAATGAATCAGGCTCATCATCATCCTGTAAACTGGCTGCCATAACCAGATTCAAATCCATGATGTGTGCATGCTCATTGGTCCTTGTCTTCCTACGAGTACGACCAGCAAGAGGACCCTCTAAATGGCTGTCCTGTAATGTCCTCAAATACCATCTAGGTATATGTCTGACCTGTGGTGCCTGCTGTCCCATATTTGGTTCAGCTTCTGGCTCATTTGGCTGCTGAATTTCTGCACCACCTACATCATTTGCTGGCTGTCCAGTACCCTCATGAGTTGGATCACCAACTGTGGAATGAAACTCCATGGGTAGTAGACCTTCAAACACATCATTTTCAGCCTGATTTGCCTCATAACCAGCCATGGATAATTCTGATTTTTCATCAAAAATCACATCCCGACTGATGAATATCTTCCTGGATAGTGGGTCATATAACCTGTAGCCCTTGCTCTCACGGCTATACCCAACAAAAATGCATTTTGTGGCTTTATCATCAAGCTTCCTCCTCAACTCTTTGGGTATGTGTGCATATGCAAGGCACCCAAAGATACGAAAATGCGATACAGAAGGCTTGCGGCCATGCCAAGCCTCAAAAGGAGTAATAGAAACCAAATGCCTTTGTGGGACATCGATTCAAAATATGACAAGCACACATTACAGCTTCCACCCAAAAGATATGTGGTAGTCTTTTTGCCTTTAGCATACATCTGGCCATCTCCATGAGTGACCGATTTTTCCTTTCTGCAACCCCATTCTGCTGTGGAGTGTAAGGAGTAGTATACTGATGTTTTATACCTCTACTCCCAAGAAAGGAATTCAGCACATGTGACATATATTCCCCCCCTCGGTCAGAACGGAGAGTCTTCACCTTGCATCCTGACTCTGTCTCAGCAAGTGCTTCAAAGGCCAAAAATGCATCATATACCTGTGATTTCTCTGTCAAAGGATAGACCCAGCATATACGAGAGAAGTCATCAATAAATGTTGCAAAATAAAAGCAACCACCTAATGACTTCGTCTGCATGGGTCCACAAAGATCACTGTGTATAAGTTGCAACTTTGCAGTTGCTCTTAGAGCCTGATCACGTGGGAAGGAAAACCTGTGCATTTTTCCCAAAATACATCCTTCACAAATGTGATCTGGAGGCTTCTCCATGAGAGGTAGATCTGTAAACATATTATGTCGCTGCATAAGCATAAGACTACCAAAATTTACATGCCCCATGCGAGCATGCCATAACTCCGCATCAACCATAGCTGGAGGAAGAGTGAATGCATGATAAGCAGACTGATCCACTGGCTGAAATGCATCCAACTCATAAAGTCCATGACATAATGTACCAGTAAGCATCAAGGTCAAGGCATTTGCTTTGTCTCTGACCATGCATTTATCATCATCAAAGTGGACTTGCATTCCACAATGTGCTAAAGAAGAAATGGACAACAAATTCTTCTTTATCCCTGGTACATATAAGGCATCTGTAAGGCGGAGAATGGAGCCATCAATGGCTGTAAGCTGAATCTCCCCAATGCCACACACTGGATATGAAGCATTGTTGGCACACTGAACAGTTTTGCCAACAGGGGCAGGGCCAACATGACTAAACAAATCCCTGCGAGATGTGATATGCTTTGAGGCACCACTATCAAAATACCAAGTACATGCATGCTCTGTCAAACTGAGTGCCTGTGAAGACCAAGAGGCATCATAGCTGCATGTAAAAAAATAGTAATCTCTGTCCTCAACAAAAGAAGCAGTCTCTGGAGGAGCTTTAGGAGCATCATTAACAGACATCCCAGCTTCCTTTGCCTTCTCTTTGGCAATCCTCTTCCTACATTCCGTGATGTAGTGACCTGGCTTCTTACAGTAATGACATTTTCCCTTCTTCTTGGGCTGTCCATCACCTTTCTTGGTATCCTGTGAAGAACCACCATCACCTGAATTTTGATTTGCACTCTTTGGCTGAGATTTCCCTTTCCCCTTTTGACCTGTAGTAAATGCTTGTTCAGCATTTGTGTTCATATTCATATTCTTCCTCATTTGCTCCTCTTGTAGTAAGAGAGCAACAAGTTCCTGATACTTGAGGGGTTCAACAGCATTCCTCATGCTGAGGTTCAAAGAGGTATGGAAAGCCAAGTAAGATCTTGGCAAAGAGTGCAAGATGGTGGACACAAGCTGTGTCTCAGGAATAATCTCATCCACATTGATGAGTTGCTCTCTCAAATCCTGCAGCTTGTTTAAGTGGCTAGACATATCATCTCCTTCATTCATTTTCTGATTTTCCAGCTCTCTTTTCAAAAATGAGATCCTAGCCTCATTACGAGCAGCATACATTTGCTCCAAAGTCACCCATGCATTCTGTGAAGAGCCAGCTGAACGAATATGAGGTATAATGGACCTCTGAACTGACAATGCAATGAGTGACAATGCTTGTGCATCCCTGGCATCCCATGTCTTTTGAGCATTTGTTCTCTGAACAGGCAATGGCTGTCCTGGAGCCTGTACCTGTTGTCCTCGTCCACGAGCACCCCCTTGAGGAGGAGTCTCTGGAGCCAATGGACCTGGACGTGGTTCATCACCACTAACAAAATCCCAAAGACCTTTTGCCACAAGCACATTTTTCAGCATAAAACTCCACAAGGAGTAGTTCGTGCCATCCAATTTGTCTTCCTTAGACAAATATGTGAATACATCACTTTGTTGTTGATTTGCCATTATGCTTTACGCACAAAGTTGTACCTGTTTGCCAAAAAACCCAATAGCAAAAAAACCCTGATAACAACTGTACTCCACTGAATACAGTTCACCCAAATCTGCCTGCACTCTCAATCCTCTGAATGTGCAGCTCAATGCACCAATGACTGAGTAGAGCAGCAAATGGCGCACACAATGCCAAAATGCCCCAAAAATGCCCAAATTGGCTGCACCCAAACTGTGCTAAAAACCTGTATATTTTTCTTGCTAGAAAAACTGCCTGTTGTGCCTGTATATTTTTCACAGAGAAAAATAAAAATGCCCAAAACTCAAAATATGTTATGCTTACCACTTCTGTATTGTGCAGGTACTCAGCAACTTAGTCGAGGTGCTGTACGGAAGCATGTACGAAAGCAGAAGACTAAAACTGCAGTTGAATGTTGACGTTGCAGATTCTGGTCGACTGTACTGTGCAGGTACGGAGCAGGGTGACCAGTTCCACAGTACTGTCCTGCGCAGGTTTGTACAGAGGCGCAGTCTTCGAAGCAGGTGTCGACTTGCACAGTAGGTGGCGCACTGGTGTACGGGCTGAAGGTTGCGCTTGACAGGCTGCAGGTGTCGACTTGCAGGCGAATACCAGCAGGCGGCGATTTGCTGGCGGCACTTACTGTACGGGGCTGGTACACGTACGCATACAGTACGGGGCTGGTACACGTATGTAACTGTAGGCGACGCCTGTTGTAGTACCTGAATGAAGGCGACGTGCGACTGGATGTACGGGCAGCTAGTGCGCACGTGTGACTGAAGGCGGCGCAGATGTACGGATGCTGTACGGGCAGCAGATGCTGAGAACCAGTACGGCGCACAACACTGGCAATGTACGGGCAGGGCAGAGCAGCTTCAAAGCTCTGATACCAATTGAAGACAGGACAGGGTTAGGGTTAGGGTTTACAGAAAGCAAATAGGCGTGGAAAACCAAGCAGAGGGAGTGAACACGACTGCTGTAGATATCTCAATGATTGAAAAAGTGAAGTACAAGCCACATGATAGTGACCCCTAAAGGATAAGTGTTCACATGACCGGCCATAAATGTGCCGGGTGGACCAAAACACTTATAAACTGCATATAAGTGAAAATGAACTAAACTGGGGGAAAAAACCTCCACTAACTAAAGTAAAAAGTGCCCCAGTAACCTACTGATGATCACTAGCACTCCTCTGGGTGCATACACAGCATAAAACCCAACAAATCTTCAGAGGGCAGAGCAGTCGCTACAGGTTTTTGGTGCAGCTTCGGGAGCATTGATCAATTGGCGCAAGACAGTGGCCTTTTGGATCAGTAGCGCTCCCACTCCGGCATGGAGCCCAGACCCGGGTTTTAGATGGATTCCTCCTGGCACAGCAGTGCGGTATTTGGGATGCCAGATTGGACTTGATTTGTCACCTGAGCAGCAGATCGCCCCGCTTCTTCTGAGCATTCGGAAGAAGCTTTTGTATTGGAGTACAGCTCGGCTATCCTTGGTTGGGAGGGTGGTGGTGACAAATCAGGTGCTTTTAGCGACCATGTGGTACATCACGTCTTGCTGGATCTTCTCAAGCTCTTGCATCAGCCAGGTACAGAGGCTGATCAGGAACTTTCTTTGGTCTGGGCGGGACGGTCAGCCAGCCCGGGCTAAGGTTGCTTGGGCAGTTATTACTCTTCCGCTGGCCCAGGGGGGCTTGGGCATTATAGATCCAGTTGATCAGAGTAGAGCCTTATTGGGGAAGCTTATTGTTCGGGGGCTGCTTCCAGGCGCTGAGCCTTGGAAGGAGCTTCTTTTTCAGCGACTGCAGGCTAGGGCTCCTCCAGCAGGGGGTACTTGGGCACCAGAGATACGATGGATCTTCATAGAGATGAGGAGGACAGGCCTCAGTAGACGATGGGAGGACAGATTTGCCTTGAGCATCCTGCGAGCTTGGGAGCTGCTGAGACCGGGGCTTTCTCAGAGACCTCCTACTTGTGATGAGGAGCGGGCCAGACAGCCGCTCATCTGGAGCCCCGCGCTACGCACTGAGCAGGGTCATATGCTAGGTTCTTGGCCTCGTCTAGCGTGGGGACCATTGGCGGCAGGCCCAACACGCAGTTTTGGAGATTGGAAGGCCTTCTGCAGTCTCCCAGAGGAGGTCCAGGTGGAGAGGCTGAGTCACTTCAGAGGGGGGCTGATTATGAGGGATGACATTCAGGAGGCACTCACTGAGGAGTGGTTCACGTCTTTCTAGCCAGCGGCCCCACGGTGGATGGGAGTCTTTACACAGATGGAGATCCTGATTGCTGTCAGAGCTTGCACTGAGGATGGCAGATGCCTCTACTATGAGATCCAGGATGAGGGCAGACTTCAGAGAGTGGAGGCGGAGTCGCCTTTGGTTGCAGAGTGCATCTTTCAAAGGATACGGGTAGTGGCCGTCGCTTCCCGGAAGTGGCATATTGATCCAGACCCTGCAGATGTGGACTCTGATTGGCGCATTTGGGCATATGCTGCGCGCCCCTTGGCCCGGCTCCAGTGGGACCCTGGCGAGTACGAGTGGCATGATCCTTATGCGTCCCCCGAGGCCACAGAGATTACCTTTTTCCAGTACATTGTTCGGTTGGGGAGGCATATTTTGACTGCGAGGAGGATGGTCTCTCTCTCCAGCCGCAGCGGAGCATTGGTGGCTACAGGGACTCTCACAAGAGTTCCTGGAGGATTTTTGGGCCAGGCTCTGGGCTAGTCGACAAGCACGCATGATCTTGACTTTTCAGTGGGGCTGGTTGCCCACAGGGGCTTTGCAGTTGGCACCTGGCTTGTCTACAGTGGTCTTCCGACGGCTTGTGTCCGATGCGGCCACCCATTGGAGACACAGAGACACTGCCTATAGGACTGTCCACAGGCGCAACAGATTTGGCTGAGGATGCTGCGCATTTTGGCCCCCCTCTCTCCAGAGGGCATGTATACGTGGGGTGCCGCTGCTTGGGCGACATCGTCAGGGCTTGCTTTGGGATACGAGACGGAGCAGGACAGCCAGGCCATCAGATTCATTAGGGGCCAGCCTCGCCTTGTTCCTTCACCGGATTTCTCGTTCACCGTCTGGACACAGGAGAGGGATTTACGATGGGAGATCCTCAGCAGCCTCACCATCTGGTTCACCTGGAGAGCCCGGTGTTTCAGGGCCTTTGAGGGGAGACTGGAGCCACTAGCAGAGACTGTTCGGGGGATTTGGCAGGAGCTGATCCACACCCTACGCGGACAGTATGACCGCTCCGGGGCGACTCGGATGCGGCGATCTTGCGGCGCCAGGCCTTCCACACCACTTGGCGCAGCAGCCCCTTCTATACACTACACGCGGGTACCCCCCGCTGGCATTACAGGCCACCTGTTTGGCTTTCCCCCCCTCCTATTGTATGATATAGCTCTCAGTTATTTGTACTGATCTTTGTACCTTTTTGCACCTAGGGAGAGTCTCCCTAGTTGCCTTGATTGGATCTCTGCTCTGCCTTCTTATGAGCAGGAGAGTTTTTTGTAGCCCAGTGGGCGTTTTTTTAAAACTAATGAAAGGATCTTTTCTCGGAAAAAAAAAAAAAAAAACCTCAAGGGCCCATTGTGTCCAAGCTTCAAGCCACCTGGGGTTCTGATACCATGTCAGAATGCACAATGGAAATGAAGAGAACTGCTGTAGAGAGCAAAACGCAGAAGAGAGAGAGAGAGAGAGAGAAAGAAAGAAAGAAAGATATATTAACGTCCTGTCGAGGCCAAAGCTGACCTATAGGACAGATCAGAATACATCTTTGGTTACAATCCACTTCGGGGTATCGGTTAAAGAAAAGTGCATGTGGGATCAAAAAGAAACTAACTTCAAAGCTCTCATGACTCATGAGAGTTACATGTTACAATGGTAAAATCACCATGTGCTTAATGTGATTAGATATGTATAAGTATCAAGTTCATGTCCTTCAAAAGGAGGGTGGACCTTTAAAATCTTTGATGATAGCTTTTCCTCCTCTATAGACCGCCCACTTCCCTTGTTTCCTTGCTTCTCTGACTTTGGCCAGTTCCCCCGCTCTATTCTTTAGTTGTAGTGGGGTCAACTCATCAGAAATCCACACCGAGGTACCTTGCAATGATTTAGTCTGCTTCATTACCTTGATCTTATCAATCATATCATAGTATCGAACCCTAGCCTGTTTCCCTTTAATTTGAATGTCAGTTGGGTCACCAAGGTCTATAAAAGGTACCACTTTAGTGAGTCGTTCCTTTATGATATCTACATCCAAGATGTATCCCTCTAGCTGTTCATCTGTGTTGGTACCTACTGACCAATCTTCTGGCAAGCCCCCAATTCGAACAAAAGTTTCCAGGCTTTTGACCCTTTCATTTTCTTTCAGGACTGACAGTACTTCACTGACAAAGTTCTCTGATTTTACCTGAGGTTTTGTGCTTTCTTGTTGTGTTTCCTGTATTTTTTGGGTTGCTTCTTGGGCTGCTTCCTGAATCTCCTGCTTGTTCTTGATGTCCTGCAATTGAGCTTCGAGGCCAGCAATCCTTGTTTCTTGACTGGCAATCTTTGTTTCCTTGTGTGTCAGCTCAGTTTTGAGGGTGGAGACCTCCTGCTGCAATTTCTTCAGTTCTCCCATGATGAAGATCTCCCATGGGGATTGAGGTTTGATAAGGGGTGGAAGGGGGGGTGGGTTCGAGGCCATGGTTGCAAATGACTTCAGTTTAGGGGCCATGTTGTATCACGGGGGTGCTGAAAATAGCCCACAGGGAGCCCCCCCCCTCCCCCTCAGGGGGGTACTGAATTTAAACCCTACTCAAGAGAGGGTAAGGGCGAGCAGAGGAGCAGAGGAGGGGGCTGCTACTACAGCGGCGACGAGAGGGGCAGGCCCTGCTGCAGCGGCGACGGGAGAGAGAGAGAGAGAGAGGAAGTGACGGGGAGAGAGAGAGAGAGAGAGAGAGAGCGGAGAGGGGGGGGGCTGGGTCTGTGGCGGGAAGAGAGAGAGAGGAAGTGACGGGGAGAGAGAGAGGGAGAGAGAGAGCGGGGGGGGCAGGAGGGCAGGGGCAGCAGCAGGTGACGGGGAGAGAGAGAGAGAGAGAGAGCAGGGGGCGCAGGCCGAGAGCAGGGGGCGCAGGCGGAACAGCGAAGAGCAGGTGACGGGGAGAGAGAGAGAGAGAGAGCAGGGGGCGCAGGCCGAGAGCAGGGGGCGCAGGCGGAACAGCGAAGAGCAGGTGACGGGGAGAGAGAGAGAGAGAGAGCAGGGGGCGCAGGCGGAACAGCGAAGAGCGGGGCAGGCCCTGCTGCAGCGGCGACGGGGAGAGAGAGAGAGAGAGAGAGAGAGAGAGAAGCTGTATATACTCTGCTATATACACCAGAAAATCCCGAAATGATACACAATATACAAAGTGTGGGGGGTGGGGCCACATATATATATGGCCCTAGGCTGCTGGTCGGCCAGCCCAAAATGGGCTGACAGCAGCCCTGAATGCTCACAACTAGAAACAAGGTAGTCGGCCAGGTCATCACGCAGTCGGCTAGATTTGTAAACAGCCGGCAACAACACATACAGTCGGCCAGCAGCAAATAGCCCACCCACGACCCAAAAAAATGGAAAAATGGAGATACACCTAATTGGGCGGGTTACCCACAACAGAGGCCCTAGCGTATAATGTACAGATAGGAGATGACTGCTAACATGATAGCCATCAATTCTTTCTCGTAAGTGGGTGCGGTCTTTTCAGCTCCTTGAAGTCTTCGACTCTCATAGGCCACGTCATGGCCCTCTTGGTTGAAGATTGCTCCAATGCAATCTCCTGAGGCATCACACTCTACCATAAATGGTTTTGATAAATTTGGAATAATCAATACTGGTCCTTTGCTAGCATAAAACTTTAGTGCATCAAAGGATTCTTTTTCAGCTTTGGCTCTCTGAAATTCCACGGCTTTCTTTGTCAAATCATGCAGTGGACTTACTACCACGGCAACTTCCTGTAGTAAGAGCATAAGCCAAGGAAACTTTGATCTGCATGCACACTAGTCAACTCTGGCCATTCCATAATAATCTTGACCTTATTTGGGTCCATCTTGATCCTTTCCTTGGACACTATATGGCCCAAGTAGTGAATCTCTGACAAAAAGAACTCACTCTTCTTGCCATTCACATACAACTTGTGCTTCCGCAATTCCTGAAATACCATATCCAAGTGCTTTCGATGCTCTTCTTCATTCTTTGAATGCATAATAATGTCATCAAAGAAAGTAGCTGCAAACTTTCTATGTGCTCGAAATATTCTTTCCATTATTCGGTTGAAAGTAGCTGGGGCATTGGTAAGACCAAAAGGCATGACATAGAGTCCCAAGGTAGTCCGTAATGCGGTCTTGTGAATGTCCTCTGGAACAATCCTGACTTGATGGTAACCACTGTTTAAGTCGATTGTGCTAAAGATAGTGGCTCCATCCAATCTATCCAAGATGTCATCAATCCTAGAAATAGGAAATTTGTTTTTTGCAGTGATCTTGTTAAGAGCCCTGTAATCAATACACATACGCCAAGAACCATCCTTTTTTTGAACCAATAAGACTGGGGAGCAAAAAGGTGATGAGCTAGGTCGAATCAAACCCTTTTCCAAAAGCTCGGTCACTTGCTTCATAATCTTCTCCTGCTGAGCCTGACTCACTCGATAAGGAGGTCTGTTAGGAGGTGAGCTTCTTGGCATGATGTCAATTTGATGATCTTTCGGTCTCTTCGGAGGTAGCTCTCCTGGAAGAGTGTCTACGAAACAATCTTCATACTTCTTTGGGAAATCATGATGTCAATCTGATGATCTTTCGATCTCTTTGGAGGTAGCTCTCCTGGAAGAGTATGTACAAAACAATCTTCATACTTTTTTGGGAAATCATGATGTCAATTTGATGATCTTTCGGTCTCTTTGAAGGTAGCTCTCCTGGAAGAGTATCTACAAAATAATCTTCATACTTCTTTGGGAAATCTTTCTTTTCATGATCAAGAGTTGAGAGTGACTTATCACTCTTAGATTCCTTAGGATCTACATATATCAAGTACGAGAAAATATATTGCTTTGTTGCTTTAGGAACTTGTACATGACTGATGAGTGGAATGTAATTTTCCTCAACTCCTACATCAAAAGTTACATTCTTGTCTTTAAAAGGAAGCCTAATCTTGTTTCCAGCACAATCAATGATCGGGTCTATCTTCTTATGCCAGGGCATACCCAAGATTACATCACAATGTCCAACTTTGCCAACAACAAAGTTCTCCTGATCCACATAGTCTCCAATTTGTAAGCGAAACTTTCCCAAAATAGGAGTCACCTTATTTCACATTCCTTCAAAAGCGGCACCTGTTGTAATAGGAGTCCCAAACCTATCCGGAGGAAGGTTCATGGCTTCAATCACTCGAGGATGGATGTAGTGGTGGGTAGCACCACTATCGAAGTGGATAAGCACGGGTTGGTTTGCCACTTTGCTCCAAGCTTTGAAAAGTTGCCTCTTCTCTGGTGGTGTGTCATCTTGATGTTGGAGTTCTTTTGGCAATGCATTACTTTGGGGTGGTTTGGCTTCTTGATTTGGTCTATCAGGACATTTTGCAGCCATGTGTCCTTTTTTTCCACATTGGAAACATTTACCTTCTTTGACATACTCCTCAAGTCGCTTGTGGGATAGCTTTCTTTGGTAAAATGGGAGTTTATCCTCATTCTTGTTCTTCTTTTCTTGTGGCTCGTTCCTTGCTTGAGATCCTCCTTTGAACCTCTTCTTTTGGGACGAATCTCGATTCTTGTTCTTTGATTTGCCCACCATCCAAGGCATATGTAGAGCTTCGGCTTGCAAGGTTTTGTCTTGGGCTTATTCCAAGGTTTTAGGTCCCGCCATATAAACTGCGTAAGCTTTGGTTGCAATCCATTGACAAACTTACACATTTTTGGGATGGGAGTATATAAGGTAAGCTTCAATGAGACGGCTGAAAAATTAATAAGATATGTTGCCATGCTTTCTCCAGCCTTTTGCTTTATCTCATCCCATTCCTTCTGCACATCTGCGTCAAAGTTTGTGGGAAGGAACTTCTTGTTGAACATGGTTTTGAAATCGTCCATGATGTAGGCTCGGTCCCATCTTGTACCACTTTTAGCCATCAATTCAAGGCGGCATCTTTTAAATGCATATGGTCCACGTGGAGTTTGGACTTTCTTCTTAAGAGTGTGTACTAACTGCAAGAGGGCTCAATGCTGTAATTTCTGCACTTCTTCTCTCCCAACCCCATAACCAAGCTTGCTAGAGTGTTTCTCAGGCATCCAAGATTGTTTCCGGGTCATATTCTTCCTCCTACACACTCCCAATGGCTCAAATTCAGCAAAACAATCCATTTGTTTGCTGAAATTTTTGGTCTTTTGGTTGAAGCTTGACAACCATAATTTTAGTTGTCCTTTCTTAAGGGGAAGCTTTCCCAGAGTTCCCTCCACATGCTTGAAGACTTTTGTCGCAAAGAATCGCGACAAATTGAAGATTTCAGCCTTGTAGATGCTTCCATCATGAAGACTTCCGTTGTCATCGACTCTACTTGCAATTGGTAATCTCACATGACCCATTATGGTAGCAAGTAGCAAGAGGGAAGGGCACGATTCCATATTCACATACCTTGTGTAGTGTTCTCTTGTCCTATGTGCTCTCCTGAAGATTGTTTCTACCATGTTTAGGTAGAACAATAGAGAGTAGATGGAAGGGCACTTGAAAGGGTAGTGTGAGAAGGCAGCTCCTTGGAGATCTTCGTCGACAAGCATATTGTTTTCATGTGCATTGGTATGGAAATGTAGTCAGAAATGCCCGTGAGGCTATGTACTTGATTCTCCCAAGTTCAATGTACATTATTTGAGGGAGGGGCTAGCTGTTCCGGGTCATTGTGCGTCTCTTGTCAATTCAGCAAATTATATTTTATATTGTGCTTGTTTTCCATTAAATCTTAGTGTATTTAAGTGTATTGATTAGCATTGTGTTCAACCAAACATTCCACACCAACAGGTGGAATTACACCCTAACCCCAGATTAGGCCCTACTAACCCTGTGTTAGCATTAGGTACGTAACGGGAAAGGAGCTTGTGCACGTGAAGTTGTGAACTGTTTTTGCATCGATTCAATGCATGTGGGATTCCTGAAAATCCTTAGAACAGGTGTAATGGGTCAATCAGTGCACTCATCAGTGTGTTATGAGTTTGCAGGGGGTGGGTATGAAATCATGCCCTATTTATTTATGTTTGGTTGTATGCTTAACCTTGTCATGTGTAAGTACCAAGGGCATTAAAGGTATCAAGATTTTTGAAAGCCAAGACACCTACTTTACCTATGGTGGTACCTGCTATACCAGCAGCTGTACGTGCTGCAGCCTGCAGTACCTTCTTTACCTGATGATTTTCAGACTGTATCTGCTGTATCGCATGTTTTTTCCGGTAAACACTTTATACTTGCTGCCCCATCTTCGGCCCCTAGTACTAGACACATTCATACATGGGTATGGATTTTGCACTTGTTTATTTGCACGTTGTGTTGTTGATTAAGTGAATAATTAAAGTCTCCCAGAAACATGTGCCCATTATGTTGATATCAAAGCTCTGTTTCCTACATTTGTGACATCTTAAAATTTTGCTACGTTGACACAAAATGGAAAATCAAATGTCTGACGGCAAAGTTCCAAACCATGAAAGAGTAGAAGACTTTGCACCATCTTGTGTGCACGAGGAAGACCATGCATCATCTCTTGAAAGGCGACCCTGAAGATGGAGGTTTCGAGGCGACAGGTCCTGCGCTTCCATCAAGAACTGGACAATTGAAGGTTGTGCATTCTTACCCTGATCTACAGAAGATCATTGTCGCAAAAAGAAGAGCTACCATGGATGACTTCGCCTTTGAAGAGTGTCGAGCGAGGACAACCTGTGCAGTTATGCAACCGGTGAACTGGTGGCGCGAACTTCTCCACTAGGTGTTGCATGTTTGGAAAAGAGAGGTCAAAGTCAGTGGTTCATCAGTTGCACATCCACAGCATGACTCCAAGGATCGACACGTATACTCCGGAAGATCATAGAGCCATGCCCTTGAGCACGGGAAGAGGACCCGAGAGTACTGGCCTCATGATGATGAAAGAAGGAAGAAGAATGCATCTTTCCATAAAAAGCATCTTTAAGATATCAAGATCGGTGACAAAGACATCTAGTTCAAGAACTTTTTATGGTAAGTTTAACGTCGTTTAAAGCTCTTTCTTTCATTGGACAGTTCACAATTGGCTTTTATGATGAGGAATTCATGGATAAGTCCAAGCTCTGTGATGTGGGTAGGCATCTTAAGGACACTGCAATCAATAGGTGGATGGCCAAGAAGCTTGAAAGAATAGCTGGCCGCCACTTGTAATGAGTACAAGGCCATGCTCTACTAGCAGTTCTTGCAGGTGAACTTTGAGAAAGGGATGCACAAAGAGTAGGATTGGTTTTTCCACGATGAGGGTGTGTCAGTTGCCTCATAAGTCACCAAATTTTGGGAGGTGCTTCTAAAGGTTGCCTAATCAAGAACATATTAGATGAGCAGAGAGGCAATTTTTAAGTCAAGACTATACTCTTATCGTCTATAGGGATTGGAAATCTACCTGAACTAGATTTTACTCGTAAAATCAGCCTCTGTTGCAGAGAGCTTGCACATGAAGGTGGGCTCTCTGCACATGAAAGTGGGTCAATCCAAATCAGCCCCTAGTGTGCCAAATGAAAATCAAAGGCTAGTGTTTACCAGCAAAAGTTTGGCGAGACCCCTAAAAAGGTTGCAGAAGAGACCAAACTGGTTGAGAATGATGCAGAAAAAAGCAAAGGGCAAGTGACTTTCTTATGGGCTGTCCCAACAGCAAAAGGCCACTTACATGCAACGGGAGATGTTTTGAATGTAGAAGCAAAGACCACATGTATGCAAAGTTGAGAAATTTTTAAGGCTCGTGAAGAGAGCACCAAAATGTAGTCCGTGATGTGCAAGCTTGGGGGCAGCTCAAGGGAAAATCAGTCCTCTTTGTGTTTGATGATTGTCCTCATATAACTTTATTTTATCGACATGGCCATTTCCATAGGCTTCAATGGGATTGAGATGGGAATGCCTATGGAAAGTGGTCAGCTTTTTAGGGAAAGGACGTGGATGTAGTGCCAGTGATTGGCAAGTCATGCATTCCATAGAGGGATATTTGGATTATGAGGATTTCTTAGTTGCAGCTTTATAGGGATGTGATGTGTTGTTGGGAATGCCTTGGCATGCATCCAAAATCCTAGAAAGGACTACTAAAAGAAAGTAGAACACTCACTAACCGGAGTTTACTTATGGAATTAAAAAGACCTCATGACAGAACATAGGGTCAATATGATGAGCTTGAGTAAGCTTTGGGTCAAGCATAATGCATCTGAAGCGGAGAGAACAGTTATGTTTGACCCAACCAAATCACAAAGCCCCACTGGATTGACGTGTGATTGCAGTACCTCATTAAACTTGGCAAGGCCATCTGTACTTACTTTTCTTTCTATAATCCAAATAGGTTCATTGAAGTTGACTTTGGGGTAATACAGGGCATACAGAGAACAAAGATGCCAAGGCTGCAGTTCATAATTTTGCAGAACATGTTTATAGGAAGTTAGAAAAGTCCTTGACATTGGGACGCCAATATCTTCATGAGAACTATCTACTCATGCCTCGCAGCCCTCCAGCAATTGTCAGAGCCCATGAAGAGCTGATTGAAGACCACGCCTCCACTTATACGCCACAGAAGCACAACAAAAAATAAGCTCACTCCTTAAGGCCAATTCTCCCACGTGCAAAGAAGCTAGCAGTGGAAGAGACCATGTAGACCACTGCTATAAAAATAATCGTTTGAAGCAAAAGGCATAAAGAAAAATTTAAAACTTAGGGGCATCAACTTAGTAATAACCACCTCAGAATGTGCTGATACTGACTTTGAAAGAACACCCTCTTCGTAGTCACAGCCACAAGGGAAGGGCAAGGAAAAAGAACACGTGGTCTAGACTGTTAGGCCTAGTAGCAATAGCCAACACAAAAAAGAGGCCACTACCACAGAGCAAGAAAGAAAGAATTACAAGGGGTCACAATGCCCATGCCTATAGAGTCAGGACCGATGCCTCTAGTCATTGAATTGGTGTGGGACCATTGTTCCTAAATGCTAAGCGTTTAAAACAGCTGAATGGACGGCTAGAGATGTATATGCCACCCAGGCTGCTTTGGAGAGCTAATGCTTAATTTCCCAAGGACAAGCAGACATCCAAGCTAGGTATGTCTAGTTGATCTTGCACTATGCTACATGGCTCTCACTAATGCATGTGATACAAGCTCAGAAGGCTGTAGAGAGAACTAGCAACAAGTGCCAATTTTACAAGAACACATCAGGCAGCTAGAGGCTCAAAAATATGAAACTTATGGGGTCAAGGGATGCCTTAATAGAAGCACTTACGGCAGTGGCTATCCAAGCATTCCCATCTTTAGCTTCCATTTCTCCTTTGACCATGGATGCATATGACATGTGGTATGTGCTTAAGCTTGACCTTAACGGCACCAAAGTAGAGGCTTTTGCTGTATATTTCTCACTATTTTCAACCATAAACATTGCAAGTAGGTATATACTCTTCACTTTCACATTGGTCATTTTCACATTGCATGTAGGCATACTCTTCGCTTCCACATTGGTCATTTCATATCGGTCAAATGTGACCCTTGTTTGGTGTTCTTTCCTCTTGGCTTTTCGAGAAAGAACCATCATAAGAGTATCTCCATCTTTTTACACAAGGATGTTGGTTTGCTCAAACACAAACAGTGTCACTTTGCACTCCTCATTCCCTGCATTTCTTCAAGAATTTGTGAGTGGATGATCTCAATCGATCTGCACCAGCACAATCATCACTAAATGCAAATCCATCTTGCTTCAAGATAAGCAATTGTTGCTTCAATTCTTTCTCTTTATTACCGATCCCATGAGAACCACTTGGTATTGCATAATTAGTGCTTGCTCCCTTCGCGATAGAGGCTCCTAAAGGCAATGCTCTTGCATTTGCATCCTTTGGTCTACTCACAAGAGAGGCACATCCAAGCAAGGTCCTTGCCTTTATCAAAGCTTCTTCCTCGCATTGAAGAGATGCCTTACATAGGCATTCCCGACATATGTGTCCCACTATGATGCATCGATTGTGGAGGCAAGCTCTCCTTACCATGACTATGATCAACATGATGCAAACTAGCTTGAAAAACGCGTGCATTTGCATTCCTTGACACATCCACAATGGGTTCTCCCATAGGAATGTCCTTCCCTTTGTTAAGGTTTCTTGTGTACATTGGCGAAGATCCTTTGCATATAGTTTGTTGCAGAGGCATACCATACGTATGTGATCCCTCGTGATGCATAGGTTGTAGGGGTAGCTTTTCTTTACCATGAGCATGATTATGACCATAATCAACACAAGGAAAACTAGCTTGAGAGAAATTAAACACATTGCATGTCTTGCATCCATAGAAGGCATATAACTTGTGATCCGCTCACTTGAGACTTATTTGATGCAAAAGCATGCATTGTTCAATCTCCATATTTCTTCAACTCTAGTCCCAAGCTAGATAGCCCATAAGTATTCTTCTTGCTTGAGGCATAAAACTTGTAAACCATAGATCGAAATATTTGGTCCATACACTCAAGCATACTTTCATGCCATTCCATGGTTAGGTAATCATTTCCATCCATTCGACCTCCAATGCATTGACATCCTCATGTGTCACTTCACAAACATTGATTTCTTCATGCATACCTTCATGTACTTCCATGTGAGAAGATTGATTTGCGAGTTGCTCCTCTCTTGCATCATTGGCATCCACTCCATCATGCATGAGAGCTTCCTTGAAGTTGCCCTTGTGTTTGGAGTTTTGATCTCTTTCCATCATGATAGACTGTTTTCAGCTAAAAATGTAATTTGAGCGTAGAATCCTCTGAGCTACTTGAAATTGAGTGGTTTTTGGTTCTATGGAGAGCTAATGATGTCTAGAACCAGGATTGTCCTAATATTCTCCGTTTTAGGGTTTTTCACAACTAAAAATATAAAATTGGCTCTAAAATGCTGAAGTTTTGTCGGAATCCTTTGGTTTTTGGCTCGGAGAGGTATTGATGAGTACTACCTACTTCCAAGAGGGTTTGGTCAAAGTCAAATGGCATGTATATTCTATTTTTCAAAAAAATGAACTGTCTATTGACTAGCTAAATAGTAATGCATTGGGGAGTTCAATGGCTCATCTTGAAGCTATAAGGGAATACTCTCGGGATATGTAAATGCCTTGGAAGGATTCAAAATAGGCTATGATTGAATTAGGAATTTACCCTGCAATTGACCTTGCCAGTTGGGATAGCAAACGATGTTGGAATCAGAACTTTGTGATTCAAAAGAAAGCCCTCGCATAGCTCTTTCAAGTCATGTAGTTGTTTTCAAAATAGCCCTGTCCCTGTCGGACTGAATTATAACTTTGTGCTCATTTGCATATGGCTCTTTGGAGCAATTTTGGTAGAATCTCCTTTGTTTTTGGAGCCAAATCTCAATCCAAAAGAGTACTCTTATCCTTATCTAACAAATCAATGCCAATTGCCAGGCATTTGTCCCATCATATTGCATCAACACGTCATGCATAGGCATTTCCATGTCATACTAGCACACGTCATTGCATTAATACATGTGATTCTTTTTGTAAATTGCAATGCTATAAGTGTATGTCGATGTAGAATGTTATCAATGATGCACTTCATGCTTGTCGATCTCCTAGCCAAGTCTTCCCACCCCTTTACTGAGCTTCACTCTAAGGCAAGAGTTGGGGTTATTTCTTCACATCCGGTATACCTAATCCCTTTCCATAGCACTTTACCATGGCACTTACAGCATGTAAAGTTCATGACACACTCTCTCTTGGCCTCTCCTCCAATGTCAAGGGTACCCTCACACACATAGGAGATTCTATGAATTTGAAGAATAATACAATTGTGTGGGGGATATATGTACTTACAACATGATTTCATGTATTCAAGCTGTTACATCCCTCAACAAATGGTATGGCTCATACTTATGTCGATCCATTTAGTATTTACTTGTTCACTTCATGACCATTGTAGGTCCAAAAGTATCATACAACCATCAATAACATGTAACATGTCCCATACCATGGAATTTGAGTATCATAATCCATTAAATAGGCATCAGGCATGAACGAATGGATCCAAGAGCATGTTATAGGCATCCTAACATAGCCACATAACATCAATCTCCACCACCATGCACGTGGATATGGCTAGATTATTCGTGTAATGGCTCATGTTTGCACCAAAATGATGATAAATGCTCCAAATAGCAATCAAGTGGCATTCAATGGTCTCAATATCACTCAAATGGCATGTGAGTGACTATGAATGACATGAAATGTTATATGAGAGGTTATCACATCCAATGCTATTAAATGGCATGAAAAGATTAAAACCCCTAAATTATGTAGTTGGGTTTGCTCAATGCCAAGTATGAGTGTGTAAGCATGCATTAAGACACCATTGAATGCATAATCATGCATTAAGGCACCATTGCCATAGCATGTGTAAATGGCCATAGCATGTGTAAATGGCCAATGTCATGGAAATTAGGCATGGGTTTATTTGAGAAAGCCCCAAATCATGTCATAGGCATGAGGAATCAACTATGTTTTGCATGAATTTGATGAAGACACTCACCAATGGCAAAGTAGAAAGCCTTGATGCTTGCAATAGTTGATAGGAAGCTCGATCTAATGGATGAAAAATGTGGACAGTTGGTTTCCCTTCCCTCTTGCTTGTTGGAGTAGAAGAAGGTCCTTTAGATGCTCAATGTAATTTGTTTTCACCATTCCATAGGCTAGGCAAGCCAAAATGAGCTTCAATGTGGCCTATCCATGATGTAGTCCTCACAAGCATGGAAACTCATGAAAATCGTCGCCTGCTTTGTTGATGTAAATTTAACCGCCTTCATTTTAGGGTGGGAGAAGGAGATGCCATTGAAGCAAGAGATCAGGCCTTGGTTGCCCTATGTACCCCACATGAAGAGATCCAAGCATAGTAGTGTTAATTTCTAGGGTTTGGGAGCTTCAGAGAGGGCTGAAAATATAAAAATTTAGGAGTCAAAAATTTGGGAAAAATTGCGAATTAAAGGATCATAACAAAGCTTTGATATGATTGAAAGAAAGTAGAAGACTCGTTAACCAGACTTTGCATGGTTGCAATTAATAGAGAAGAGCACACTCTTCTTAAGTGGGAGAAGGCACCATAGCCAAGATTAGGGAGAACATTGTAATTGTGATTAGCATATTGATTATTGACCAATTAGCCTTATTTTTCACTTATATACATGGTTGTCCTTTGCACACTACACTTAAAGTGTCCATGGGCATGCCTAGCCTTCTTCTTAGCCATTGCTACACTTAAATCTTTGGTCTTAGGCACAATAAGTTCCTTCTAGTCTTGGCCTTGTGCCCAACTTGACTTGAGCTCTTTTAAGCTTTGTTATGATTATGTATCTAAGAAGGCTACCTTGATGCATAGAGGTCTAGAGCATGTCATTAATGCTAGGCTCTTAGGAGATTCTTCATGGGTGTAAGTCTTATTGAATTCTTAAAAATAACAAAAAGTCTCTTTGTTTATACTTGTGATTATGTTCAAGATGAAGAGAAACAAGGTAGTGCGTGTGTGGATTTCTTGCATACTTATCAAGATTTGTTTTGTGGAAACTTTGCCAAAAATTCCTCCACCTAAGGAGATTGATGGAGGTCAATGAGCTTCTAAAGAAAGGATTGATTCAGCTGAGTAATTCACCATATTACTCGTAGGTTCTCCTTGTGCAAAAGAATGATAGTATTTGTAGGATGTGTGTGGATTATCAAATCTTAAACAAGATCACCATGGAAAATTGATTTCCCATATCAAGGATAGATGACATCTTAAATAAGGTTGGTGGTTCCTCTTGTTTTAGATATCATCTGACATGGGACAAGATGTGAATAAAACAACTTTTAGGAGGTCTCATGGTCTACCTTCGTGTTGTGCAATTCATACTTCTCATACTGCCACATTAATACTTGCAAAATTTATATGGTAATGTCTAAATATGTAGAGGAGTTGTACTTGATGTACCTGCAAATTTCTATAAATTTGGATCTTTTTGTAACTCCAATACAAATTGGGGCATTCAACCTTCAAGGTAACAAAATAACTCGTTAGTTTTTCTTTCAGTTGTCAATTTCTCTACTTACAAGACTTTTATGCAATCAACTGTTGTAAAAAGGCAGTTTGTAGTTATGTGCGATTCACAAGAAAAATTTATCGAAAGTATTGTGGTTTTTTGTTGCCCGAACATGTAAAGTAATGGCACAAAATGTAGGGGATATGTTTGGGATCTTGTCTCAAGAGAGTAAACTTGATGGTAGTAACTACATCCATTGGAGTTCTATGGTCTCAAAAATTTTCTAGTAGCCAAGAGTCTGTGGGGTTTTGTTAACGGTGAAGGCAACCGTCCTTGCTCGGCGATATCGCACTTGCCACTCTTGGGTTTCGTTAACATTGGTGACACCCATTTCTAGTTGGTAGATATTGCACCTGCCACTCCTGGGATGTTATGAACAGTAAATTCATGGAATTCTCACATTTCTCATTATTTATGAATTCTCCTAGATGGGTTTAGATTGAGATGCATTTCTACATCCAGATGATAGTAGCTTACTTTGTGCGTAAGCAAGTGATTTCGTACATATGTTGGAGTATGGGTTGCATCGTCTTGCTTTATTGAGTTTTGTATGTTATATTTTTTGCGTACGCAGGTGATTTCGTACATATGTTGGAGTATGGGTTGCATCGTCTTTGCTTTTTATTGAGTTTCGTATGTTATATTTTTAATCAATTTATTAATTGATGGCACAGTTGATGTAAGTGTAGATCCTTGGGTTGAATAATGGGCTCATGTAGTGATCAAGAAGATTTTGAGATACTCAACTTTGGATGTTGGTAAATTACTACTTGATTTTGTGCAACATCATTTATTCCATTTTGTGTGGTGTTTATATTTATTGGCACCGGATATATTTATTTGGATATGTGAAAGCTCCCTTATGGATATTTGATTTTTTTACAAAAGGTTGTACACATTTATATGGTTAAAGGTTTATAGCTATTTTGAGTAGTGAAACTTGTATATTTAATAAAACAAGATGTTTTTTTAAATTTATTTATTTACAAAAGAAAGGTTATTTTAAGCCCTAAACGCTATTTTAAGCTAATATGATTAAAATATACCAAGAGAAAGTGTGGGCTTAATCTTATGTGGGAACAAATTGGACCTAAAATTGTATTTTTGTCTCTACTATCATTTTTTATGTAATTTAATATTGAAGGGTCTTTGTCCTCCCAACAGTGGTATCAGAGCCTTGACTAATCCAAAGTACTTCTACAAGCTTGAAGCAAGTGGAAGAAGTTAAAGAAACGTGACGGCAAGTTGATTTAATTAAAGAGTTCTTTGAAAGATTGAAGAATTATATGATTTTTACGTCCATTGGATAATGACCAAAGGAAAAAGTAGGTGAAAAATCATTTGTGGTTTCACAAATCCAGTCAAAATCCCAAAACCCCTTTCTTCATGCTTAATCCTCTTTAAAATTGGGCTTTATAGATGTGTAGCTATAAACCATTCTTATATTGATTATCATCTCCTTCTCCTAATCAAGGGCTCATGGTGGCTGCAAATAAGCTTTCCTCAACCACAATTTTCATTTTTGCTTCAAACCATGGTTTTCAAACTTCAAAAATATAAGCTTTAAGCTTTGAAGCTAAAAAAAAAGGCTTAAAAATCACCATAAAAGCATAACACATGGAGTTTGGTGCAAGATTTGAATGCCAGAAATATTCTAACAGCTCTCCAAGGATACCAAATCATTCATAGTATATTTTAGATTTTTTTGGGATATTTTTCAGTAAATATTTGAATCTAAAATAACATTTTTAGTTATTTTCAAGCTTAAAAAGACTTAAAAATTACCCAAAAATTAAAAAAATGATAGATTTTTTAGAAAAAATTTCATGAGGTTTTCAAACGATTTTAGTAAACTAGACCAAGTTTCTTCAATCCAAATCAATGGATTCGGATCCTATTTTTAATGAAGCCACAAAAAACGACGACACCAACAATGCAGTTGCTAATGTTCGAGATGGTGGATTCTCCAATTCTCCACTTTCACAATCGAGGTTTGAAGATCGAATTCAAATCCTCCAACAATTACTTTAAGATGAGCAACAAAAATGTCTTGTCCTTAAGGAATGTCTTGTCGGTTTGTAGAGTGAAGTTTTCTACTCTTGCTTCAGAAGATGCATGTATCACCAAGATCATCAAGGCTACTTTCGTTGCTCAAGCAACTAAAAAAGAATAGTAAGATTAGTCGTCGTACTTTTTCTTTTATCAAATTTGATGGCAAAAAGGATGCTTGTCCTGTTCTTTCGTGGTTGTGTCAAGTGGATGATTACTTCTCCAAAGAGACTTTTTTTAGAACGAGATAAGATTAAATGTGCTACCAACCATATGGTTGATCGTGCATCATTGTGGTAGAATGTTCTCCGTCATAATAGCCTTAACAAGCCTACTAATTGGGAGGAATTTCAACGCAAGGTAAAGGCCAGCTTTTTACCACCACAGTTTGTCCTAAAAGCTCATCATACATAGGACACTTTGTCTATGTTCAACCACAAGACGATCCCTTAGTACACCGAGAAGTTTTTGGCAAACTCTACTTTAACGTTGCATGCTTGAAGCCATGCTTTGAAGATATGATTCAACATTGCTATGAATCTAGTCTTGAAGAAACTATTCAAGTGGAGGTAAACATATTTAAACCTACTTCTTTGTATGATGCTATTGCTTTAGCACATGATGAAGAATGTAAAAGAGGTTTAAACCTACTCAACACTTCAATGCCTCTTTTGCAAATAATTGATAAACTTTGAGCTTTAATGACAATAGAAAATCTTTTCTTGGTTACTACCGTGCTCTTATACATTCTTTTAATGGTCCTACTGTTAGTACTACAATACCACCTTCCCGAGGGGCGTATCCGTCTCGCTGCGGGAAGATTTTACTAGACATGAGCCACACGTTTTGGTCTCCTTCTTTTGGCTCCTCAGGGATGCAAGGAGGAGTTTGTATCTCTATTAGCGAAGCAGCTCTTGGCAACAGTGAGGCTCAAGTGTCATAGTCTTTGGGCGAGCATAGAGGGTTACCATTATGATTGGAGAGGATAGCGTGGGCTTCCTCAATGGCTATGTCCCGAACATTGCACCAGGTAAAGCCATCTTCTAGAGCACAGTTTGTCAAGCCCTGACTTATTGTGCATGGATGGGGACTTTAACACGATTGATGTAGCAGATGAAAGACTCAGAGGAGGCACTGCTACAGTCTCAAGCACAGAGTACTCTACATGGGATGAGTTGATCCTTGCGCTTAGGGGACATGACCCTCGACATCTCCCATAGTTTTGACGCAGCCTTGGGAGCTTGTGTTTCTCACGGTTTGATAGGAGGAGCACTATCCCTAACCTCTCTGGACTTGACAGATTTTATATAAGGAGAATGCAGGGGAGAGCGAGAGCTTGAGATTTTGTAAGCAAAACACACACACACACACACACACACACACACAAGAGTACAAGACACGAGAGATGGATGGTTGAATTTTCTTCTATCTTCTTCTTTTCTCTACAAGCGTATAACTAAAAGATAAGAGTACATACATAAAGGGAAAGTACTCTCCTACAATAACATACAAATGGTCAGTCCATAGTGTGAACCCGACTATATGAGCTGGCGCTATAACTATGCCATAACTATAGTACTCCAAAGTGGCTGTCACGCAGCTTATCATCCACTGGCGGCATATCAACCATAATCTAACCAACCATGCTAGTGGCATAAGTGTAGAAGCTATCATCCAAGCGGGTCATCAATGTTTATTGTAGCTCTAGTTGAGCTCGATATCTCAACACTTTTCCTTGAGCTAAACTACACACATTGCACTTCAAGTAAGCTCTTAAACCTATGGAGCGTCTCTGTGTCCCAATGCCTTCGTAAAGATGTCAGCCACCTGATCCTCTTTGCTGACATATACCAAATCTACATCACCTGCTAGAACCTTCTCCCTCACACAAAGTGATAGTGCACCTCAATGTGCTTCGTTCTAGCATGGTATACTGAGTTACTTGCCAACTGTATGCTACTCATATTGTCACAATGAATGAGAACTGCCTTATCCACGGGTTCACCCATATCACCAAGTATCTTCTGAAGCTAAGCTACCTCACAAGCTGCCATAGTAGCAACACCCGTTTACTTTGCCTTCATACTCGACAAGACAACTATTGGCTACTTCTTACTGCTCCAACTCACAGCAACACTCCCAAATGAGAATATAAAACCCCTGGTAGATCTCTTGTCTGCTGCAACACTACCAGCTCAATCAACATCTGTGTATCCGTGTAGCTGCATCTCTATACCAGGCTCATAGAAAAGTCCATAATCAACTGTGGACTTTATGTACCTCAGAATACTTCTAGCTGCATCCAAGTGTGGCTTCCTAGGGGCTTGCATAAACTGACTCACAAGTCCAACATCATAGCTCAAGTCTAGCCTAGTAATGGTCATGTAGATCACTACTCACTATGTGCCTGTACATAATGGGGTCCTCCAAAAGTTCACTTGTATCTGTAGAAAGATTTGTGTTTTGCTCCAATGGCACTAAAATACGCTTACAACCTATTACACCATACTTGGACAACATGTCCAAGCCATACTGCCTCTGAATAACAAAATACGATGAGGTGATCTCACCACCTCTATGCCCAAGAAATAACGTAGCTCACCTAAATCCTTTATCTCAAACTTCTGCTTCAAAGCTTCCTGACATCATATATGTTAGCATCACTATCACCAGTGTGATAATCAAGTCATCCATATAGATAACTAATAGTATGATCCCTCTATCTGTCTTTTTCACATAAAGTGAAAAATCTACATTGGATATCTCAAATCCAATGTTAATAAGATACTTCCCGATCTTGTTTAACCATGCTTTGGGTGCCTTCTTCAAGCTATACAAGGCTTTATGTAATCTGCACACAAAATCTGGTTGTGCATCACTTTCATAACCTGGTGGCTGTATCATGTTTACTTCTTCTTGCAAATAACCATGCAAGAACATTCTTTACATCCATCTGATGTAAATACCAACCCTTTGTTATAGCCATAGCAATGATATCTCTCACGACTGCAATTCTTGCAAATGGACTGAATGTCTCCTCATAGTCAATTCCATAAGTCTGTGCATAGCCCTTGGCAAACAATCTTGCCTTATACCTATTCACTGAACCATCAATGTTATGCTTGACTTATACACCCACTTACATCCAATTGCCTTCTTTTCCTTAGGCAAAGGCACTAATTCCCATGTTGCATTTACATCCAATGCTGCCATCTCCTCATTCATTGCATCTTCCCATTTCTTATTTTCAAGTGCCTGCAAGTGGGCTCTAACTCATGTATTGCTTTAACCATGTAAGCATAATGATGGCCTATATATCGATCAGCTCTACATGTGGTGTAACATCAATACTTCTTACTTGTGGCACGTTGAACATTCTCCTACAAGGCTGCTACTAATGCGATACCCTTCAGTATGACCTATGCCTCACGAGTGGTAGGGTTATAACATCTATAACTTTTTTGCTTCATAGCATAACCAATAAAGATGTATTTCTCTACCTTTAGATCCAACTTTGTTCTTACTTCATCAGGAGCATGCACATATGTAATATACCCAAACACTTTCAAGTGAGACACATCCGGTCTTATGTCTGAAAACTTATGTTCATGCGTTATACCATAAACAATTGTAGTGGATGTCCTATTCATAATGTACATATCAGTTGCTACTACTTCTGTCCAAAGATAATGTGGCATATTCTTTTCAGCCTTTCAAGGCACGTGCCACTTTTGTAATGTGTGTTTTTTCTTTCTGCAACACCATTTTGTTACAGAGTGTACCTGCATATAAACTGTCTCTTGATTCCATACTTTCTCAGGAAATCGCTAAAATCATTGGAGAAATATTCTCCCCCATCATTTGATCTCAGATATTTTATTTGCTTGTCTTTTTCCTAATGGACCAAGGCTTTAAATCTCTGAAAGTAAACATCTTGTTATTTTTGTTATCCTTTGTAACCAAGCGACACGATTTTTTAAAGTCTTCCACAAAACCTTGAGGATTAAACCTCACTTGCAGACCTTACTCAACCATCTGTCCAATAGAAAGCAAGTTATTTGTAATATTAGAAACACGAAGTACATCTGTCAAGTACTTCATTTTGCCATCCTGCATAGATAATGGTACTTTACCAACGTGTGTAATGGGATGCATAGTATCATCACATGTTTCTACATAACCTGGTTTTTTTATCTTTTGCATGTCTCTAAACCACTCACCATGACTGGTCATGTGGTTAGGGGCGCTAGACTCCACATACCATATATCTTGAGATTCTAACACATCTCATGTTGTGGAACTGAGCATGTGCTGCATCACAAACATCTGCTCACTTCTGTCTCATCACCACCCTGTTTACTAGGTGATGCATAGTTGCCCTTCTAACAACTTTTCACTTTTAATGTCATTCTATTTTTTATATTAGTCCTTGTCATGTGCCCTAGTTTTTCACAATAATAACACTCTATGCTATTTGCACTCTGATTTCTTTGCCACAACCACCTCGGCTCTTTCGGCTTCCCCTGCTGCCTCTTTCACTTGTGTATGATTACTGTTGTTGCGAATCATTGGACTGTTGTTGTTGAGAATTTTGGTTTCCTTGTCGTCCACCACCTTGGCCTCGATCGTGACCTCTACCTCTGCTCTACCTGAATTAGAGTGGAAGGCCTATTCTAATGCATTCTTACTTTGTGAAGAAGAGTCCTCACCCCTAGAGACTTTTCTTCTATGATTAGCATAGACACCAAGTCCCAAAAGTTATGAATATTATCTTTGACTGCAATGGAGATCTTGAATAACTTGTATTCTTTGCCAAGCCCATTCAAACATACACTCACCAAAGTATCATCTTCCACCGATAGATTGATAGACCCAAGGGATTCAACAATGCTCTCGATCTTTAAAGCATATTCATTGATAGAAATGCTCTTCTTTTTCACAGTATATAGCTCTTGTTTTAGCTGCAGTTTTCTTGCGTTTGTAATATTTTGGAACATGTGTACACTAGATTTTGCCATGCAACTGCTGGAGTGTTAGCATCGTATATGTGTCCTACCATTGTGTTTATGACACTGATCGAAAGAAGGCAATACATTACTTTCGTTGCACGTTGATTCCAATCCTTGAATGCTTTTATATATGCCAGAGTGGCATTCTCTTTAGACAACTCTAGAGGCTCCTCATTGTCTTCTTAAACACAGTCTCAAAATTCTTTATCCCCATTAGGAAATTGGTCATTTTTTTGAACTTTCAGGCATGGAAATTATTCTTATCCAGCTTCTCACTAACAATCTGATTGAGTCCATCAGACACGTTTGCCTGCTACAATCAGAAATCTGCAAACAGATAATTTCTGTATGTAACCTGTAACACAACAGTCTCTTCTGTAATTGCTATAGCGGTACTGGAGCACGACCTGTATGTCACCAGATTTGACCAGAGTACATGTACATCCACAAAATGTCAACAATACATGTGCAAAACACTGATGCATTGTAATAACTAGATTTCGACCAGAGATAGTTCTCAATCAGAACTTAATGAAATTGCCGAATATACCTTACAGTGATCAAACAAAAATCGAAACACACCCAAAATATAATTCTGGATGTAAAATTTTAGTACAAAGTATAAAGTACTACGTACCATACAGGCACCTCTAAGCCTGTGAAGACAGCTCCTCAATTAAAGATGTATAGCTCTTGGAGCTACCGAGATGATGATACTCTTACCCGTATACCGCTTCCTTGCTTTATTGTTCTTGCATCTTTCTTGCCTCAGCTCTCACATGAACCAGAGCTATGATACCATAAAAATAATGTGCAAAGCTGTTGTGATCGATGTTAAGTAAAAATTCGCACCTTCAAGCATTTTTATTCTGGCATCTCTACCACTCAAATGTCTTTCAAAGCTACATTGAATGATACTTTGACATTGGCCAAACAATCTTTTGCAATATCCAAGCAATCCATTTTCACCCTCACACAAAAACTTGAAGAAACTTGTCAACCCAAAGAATGATGGAGATTGAGAGGAGGTTGAATCTGGTGGGTAAATACTACCATCCAACCATAGGTCCATATTTTTCTTTCCTTCATTTCGAAGCTCAATAATGTGGGCTTTGCATGCTAGCCTAGACCAATTTCTCTTACAGGGGGAGCATAATCGGCTTCTACTTGGAAGTGGATGTTCACCTTTTTCTTCTTTTATTTCATAGGTTTCATTGCATTGTTCTGTGCTTTAATAATACCAAAAAGCATCATGAACTCACACTTTAACCAAAAGAAACCAAAGATATTACACTTATCTCCCGTGAAGAAGATTGCTTCATTAAAACCAAAAGACAACATCACTAAATAATACCTCCTTGTCCATTAAACAAACTTGTTGGTATCCTGGATGCAGCAAAATGTACACAATACTTGTAAGCACAACCCTCACTTGAAAAAGGTAAGAAATGGGATTGTTATTCATGCACAAGCAAGTATGGCGCATGAAGAACAAATTCTTTTTCATCCTTTTTCAACACTTGCCGCCTCAGTCTCTCTCCTCAAACCTTGATGTATGATGAATCAATGTTCCATTGAATGTGCCACGAACTTGGAGGTAGACAGGCACTCATGAGATGGAGAGGAAGATTGTGGCGTGAGAAAGACGTGGGAGGCTATGAGCTTCCAAAATGGAAGGAATGTGAATGAGAAGAAGAGAAAATCAAAAACTTCTCGCTCAAAACAATTCGGATTTGGAGTGGTTGTGGTTGTGGTTGTGGAGTCGGGAAGACAATGAGGGAGACAATGCAAGATGATGGGTGTTGCAGGGACAAAGTTTGGTAAGCAAAGTTGGCTTGGTTCCATTCAAAAGTGTAATGAAGAAAGAGAGTGGTGAATTTTTTCAATAAAATAAGGCACCATAGTGGGAATAAAAAACTATACTTAAGAGGAATTGTTTTGAATTAAAAAACACCCCACATGTCAGTTAATGGAATAAAGAACTCAAAAATGATGCACCTACCCTCCAATATTATATGTGGGTTTATTGGCTTGCTTTGTCCACATCACCATCCCAAGGGATCTGTTACAAGGCCCCTTTTTGAGTCCAAATTTTCCCTAATGCTAAAATATAAAAGTTTATACATAAAGGAAAAATACTCTCCTACAATAACATACAAATGGTTGGTCCATAGAATGACCCAGCTATATGAGCTGGCGCTATAACTATGCCATAACTCTAGTACTCCAATGTGGCTATTACACAGCTTGGCATCCACTAGTCGCAGATTTACCATACTTGTGGCGTAAGTGCGAAAGCTATCACCCAAGCGGGTCATCAATGTCTGCTGGCATAGCACTGGTTGTGACCCAGCTATATGAGCTGGCTCTATAACTATGCCATAACTCTAGTACTCCAATAATGTGGCTGTTACATAGCCTGGCATCCACTAGTAGCAGATTTGCCATACTTGTGGCATAAGTGCGGAAGCTATCACCCAAGCGGGTCATCAATGTCTGCAGAAGCTATCACCCAAAGCGGGTCATCAATGTCTGCTGGCATAGCACTAGTTGAGCTCGATATCTCAACATTATGTGGATGAGTGGATTTGTGGCTATAGAGGCATGGTCAGCATGTTGGCAGATACAACTTTTTGTGATCATGCTTTGGTTATTCGTCCTTAGAGGACCCTTGGAGGCAGGATAGGCACATGGACACTAGGATTAAAGATAGCCTCATATCAGAACCTGAGATTTGTAGAAGGATAAAGTAGATATGGGCAGGACTGGTGCACCTTAGATGTGGGCCTAGGTGAGATTAACAGATTTTTGCAGGAGGCAGCACAGAGCAGATTAGAGGGATTTTCTGAGTAGAAGAGGAGCCTAAGGAGGGGTCTTACTTCTCTCCATCGGCTTCAAGATAGTTCCCTTGATAGCCCATGGATTGAGAGTCAGCTTACTATTTCCCATACGAAGATCATATTCGTCGAGGAGAGGAGGGTGGTTCAGAGCTTCCTTTTGGACCTAGGCCGACAATAAGTCAGTGGAGACTTATTTGAGATAGTAGGTCCCTAGAGGCGAAGAGATGGTATTCGTAGGTTGTGCACGGCCAGGAAGGCGCCATTGTTTCTGATCCCCCCATGTGAGCGCCATTGCCAAAACTGATTTTTTTAAATCTCTTCTCTCATGGGTGCCCCATTATCCCTTAGGTGATTGACACATGTGAGAGGGTTTGGTGACACACCAGAGAGGTGGTTTCCCCCTGCTCTTTGGTTCTTCTTATTGACTCCCTTCACTGTAGAGGAGCTGGCAGAGGCATTAATAGCTCTCCCTAGGGGCAAATACTTGGGGGCGGATCCGCTTCTAGTTTCTTTCTTTCTTCACTATTGGGGTCTCATGGAAGGCGGCCTTCGAGTAGCCTTCACTATGATCGTAAATTACAACTCATACATAGTGATGTGTGTGGTCCTAAGAGGACACTGTCACTTGGAAAACATATGTACTTTGTAACATTAATAGATTATTTCTCCTGATTTACTTGAGTCTATGAGTCTAAGCCATACTCAAATAAGCCATCATGAGCCAACTCCCATGAAAGACAAATGGTAGCACTATTGTTCTAAGAAATGACCAAGATCATAAATTACAAAATGATCTAAAAGCTCTCTTTCTATGAGCCCTTAGCCCTATTTATGTGTGCTACCTAATATTTCTTACTATTCTAATTTTTAAAACTAGGGAATCAAAATACCCCTTCATTACAATCCATCCCTTTCCATAGATTTTGTCCCCAAAATCACCACATACACCATTAATGAAGTATTGTAACCATATTAAAATACCCCTTCATCATAATCCATCCCTTTCCATAGATTTTGTCCCCAAAATCACCACATACACCATTAATGAAGTACTGTAACCATATTCCAAATACCATTACAACCACCAATGTAGTAGTAATCAAACACTTTACTTCAAAATCCATGAGCATGTATTTCCAAACTTGTATATGTAATCATCCATAAAATCTTTATTGGCTGTAATTTATTGCACATAATGCCAAAACAACACCCAAGTAGAAGCCATAGAACATATTCATATGTACAAACAACAAAACATGGTTAGAAAACCATATATAATTAGTCCATATGAGTGTATATAAAGCTAAAAAGTGCATGTGTACTCACTATCCATCATACCTAGCCATCCCAGCACGATAAGCATCCCAAATATGAGTGTGAGTCACTAAAAAGTGGAATTTCATTCCAGCAACCACTAATTTTCTATAAATAACAAAAAATACCAACTATTATCAAGAATAAAGATCATATTAGGGAGCTTGGAAAAATCTCATTACTTTTGGAATTTTATTTTCAATCTACTTTTTGGTGTATCTTGAGCATACCAATTCCGAAGTTGTCAGAGAATGTAGATTTAAAACCTAGTCTTTTAAGAGCTTTCCCCAACGATATGCTACATGAGGGGGTTTTGACAAAATCTTAAAAGGGTTTACTGTGCCTCCCATTTTTTGATCTTGCAAAATGGGAATTGGGATTTTCTCAAACTCCCTGATATGGTCTTAATAGGCCTATGCTCTTGCAAATAAACTAAAGGCTTCCATATAGACTCATCTTCAAGCAACCCTTTAATGAAGAATTCCTCAATGGGGCAGTTCCTCAAAACCTTATATCTTCTTCCCACTACCTTTTCCGGTTTACATTGGATCTCTTCCTCTCATCCATACTAGGTAACTTATCCACTACTTAAAGATCTTGTCCAAGATACCTTTTGAGATCAGATATATGAAACGCATTATGTATTCTTGTAGTGTTGGGGAATTGAAGTTGATAAGCTACTTCTTCCACTATCTTCAGCACCATGAAAGGCTCATAAAATCTATGTTCTAATTTGTTGTTGAGTCCACCCTTGAGAGAAGGTCTTGACTTTGGCAACCTTGAGAAGACATAATTTCCCTCCTTTAATGTAATGTAGGAAATAACGTGCTTGGTTGTACTACACATGCACATGTGGGATGAGGGCCTAAGCACAGGATATGGGGTATAGGACTTGGGTTTATGGGTAGCCCATGTGTGAATGGTCCTAGGAGTAACTGACTATATAAGTCACTTATGGAATAGTTTGTACACCAATCTTTGATATATTTTGATTCATGACCATATGGTTATGTCCTTGCCTAGAGCAAGCTTCCATGGTGAGCTTCACCCATGTTGTCACTCGATGCCTTGATGTGGCCCAGGATGGTGATCTACACCCATGTTGTCACTCCATGCCTTGAGTGGCTAACCTTCTTGCATTTAACTCCTCATGCCTTCTATGTGCATTGGCATGAGATTTCATGTTCTTGTTTTCCTTCTTCTTGTTGTCATTACATTGTTGCATCAAATTTTACATTCTCTCCAACTCCTCTTTTGCATGACGGTTGAAATCAGCCTCTTTGAAGACCATTGATGGAGTTGGGAATCAAATACACTTTCCCATCAGACCATATACATCCATTGTGCACCTTATAATCAGGAAACTAATCACAAACACCTTGTTGTAGTTTCTAAAACATTGGGCCACCCACATGATCCTCTTGTATACCTACAATCCAATCTTGTAAACCTTTAAAACCCATGAATTTAGGATCTCTATCACTTAGAATTGGTTGTGGCATCCCATGTAGCTTGATTATATACTCCATGAATTGAGTTGCCATTTGAGAAGCTAGAAATTGGGTCTTTGTTGGAATGAAATGAGAGGCTTTACTAAGCTTATCCACCACCACACAAATAGAATTCCACCCGTGCCTAGAAAGAGGTAATCCAGTGATGAATTCCAAAGATATGTGAGTCCATTTTCCTTGTGAAATAGGCAAGGGTTGAAGTAAACCACTTCGCTTATAAGTGGGATCCTTGTTTTATTGAACAAGGTAGGCATTGAGAAACATAATCATAAACATCCCTCCATAAGACTTTCTAATAGAAGCTTTGCCTCACCTTATCACATAGATTTTGAAAAGGTCAAAATGTGCCTAAAGTGAAGAATAATGCATCTCATGCAACACTTTCTCCTTGTATGAGAAGTTGGGAATTAAATACACTTTCCCATGAGACCATATACGCCCATTGTGTACCTTATAATGAGGAAACTAATCACAAACACCTTGTTGTAATTTTTGAAACATTGGGCCAACCACATGATTAAGTAAGTACTCCTCTTGTATATCCACAATCCAATCTCATAAACCATTGAAATAGAAGAGAGAGGACATGCCCACATACATGAAAGAGCATAAACCATGACATTGACATACATGAAAGAGCAACCATCACATTGTCTTTTCCAGCCATATACGAGATCACAAAATCATAGCTTTGAAGAATGGCCCACCACCTTCTTTGGTTGGGAGATATACTGGGTTGAGACATGAAGTATTTGAGCACTCTATGATCACTTCTGACCTTGAATTGACTCCCATAAATGTAGTGATGCCACTTTCTCAATTGAATGTATGATAGCCACCCATCAACATCTCTTTCTTATAAACATGCAAAGAACTCTTTTTGTGTGAGCTTTCTACTCTCATATGAAATCACACCATGAGCTCTATATGATCACTTTTGACCTTGAATTGACTCCCATGAATGTAGTGATGCCACTTTCTTAATTGCATGTATGATAGCCAACATCTCTTTCTTACAAACATGCAAAGACCTCTTTTTGTTGTTGAGATTTCTACTTTCATATGAAATCACACCATGCTCTTGATATAAGACAACCATAATACCACTACCACATGCATCGGCCCTAATGGTAAAAGGTAGGGAAAAATTAGGACACGCATCCCCATCCTTCATCCTTATTTGGTGATACCTAGATTTGAGACCTATCTCCTCCCTTGAGTTCATCAACAAGTAGATTGTTGATCCTAGGTATGGGGTAGCGGTTTTTGGGTAAGCTTGTTAAGATCTCTATAATCAATGCACATTCTATATGTACCATCCTTCTTCTTGGCTAATAGCACGGGAGATGCAAATGGAGATTCACTTGGTTGCAAAAATCTCGTCCATAAGCTTTTCATTTGTTTGGCAACCTTTTCTTTCTCAAAATTAGAGAGTCTGTAGGTGGATTATTGATTGGTTGAGCATTTGGCTCGAGTTCAAGTCCATGGTGAACATCCCTCTTTGGTGGAAAACACTTTGGGAGTTGAAATACATCCTTATAGTCCTCCAAAAGTTGAACCATCTCTTTGCCAAGGAGCTATCAACTCTAATTTTTAGCATCCTTTATGAGTTGCAACAAAAATAAGGAGCTCAAAATTTCTCATTTTTATCTTTAATTCCTTGGGATTGATGAGGGTTAGCTCTTTGCCAAAGGAGTTGTCCACTCTAATTTTCAGCATCCTTTATGAGTTGCAACAACACAAGTATGGAGCTCAATTCTTCATTTTTCTCTTTAATTCCTTGGGATTGATGAAGGTTAGTTTTGAGATGTAACACAAATATGGAGCTCACTTCTCATTTTTGTCTTTAATTCCTTGGGATTGATGAGGGTTAGCTTTGAGAAACTACATTGAGAGTTGCAAGTTGTCCTTACCATGCATAAACCTCATATTCATGTGACCAAGGTCCAATGAAGTCTTACCCAAAGTGCTTAACCAATCACATCCTAATATCAAATTAACAGGCCCCAATTCCATCATGATAAGTTTACCTTACAAGAGTATTTGGGTGTGAGGACTATAGTAGTAGAAGGGAAATACATAGAAGCAACTTCATTCTCCCCATTTGCCAATTAAACTCTCAATGCATGTGATAGCTCTAGGGGATATAATATCAAATTTTGGATAGATTTGAAGTTGACAAAGCTATGTGTGCTCCCCAAATCCACCAAAATATAAACCACTCTTCTAAATATATCAAATTTTGGATAGATTTGAAGTTGACAAAGCTATGTGTGCTCCTGCATCTATAACATGAAATCTACACTCCAACGGGTTATTTCCAATAGAAATTTTAGGAATGAAATACCCAACACTCATTAGACGCATTTCATGTGAGATTTGAATGTAAGTGTCTTCTTTTGTTAGTGTGCATTTTCCACGAGCTTTCCACGCCTCCAAGAATATGAGATTGTTGCGACCATAGGATATATGTGGGCTTGCCACCATTGTAGACCATTCACGATCGTGAGTCCAATCCATATTCTTGGTGGGTTGAGTTCTTGTGGTAGGTCAAGGGAAGTGTGGAAGACTTACCAATTATTGTGGTGGGTGAGGGAGTACCCTTTGTGGAAGCAGTTAGTGGGGGCAAAAGATTAAAGTCGATGCACTCCCCATCCCAGAGGAGCATTATTACCTTGACCTGGGAAAGCTTGAGGGTAGTTGTGTTGCCGGCGGAGTTGATTGTACTTGTAGCGTTTTGGACCCGGCTTCCTCTGAGGATGACTGCTTCCTTTGTCTCACCTATGGGAACCACATATAACTTACAAGCCAATGGGTTAGATACAATATATACAATTTGTGTTAAATACCTAAGGCTTTGTATGCATTTTCCATTAGGCAATTAAACTTTGGCATGGGTAGTTTTTAGAGATGGTTTACTCAAAGAGACCCATGTTTCCCATGAAAAAAGATTATGGCTAGGTGTGGGAGACAACAAGGCATGTTTTCAGGGAAAATCTATCCAGACCTGAAGGGTGGTTGTTTCAGGTTATGGAGCTACACTTACACTCAGGGTGTTAAGCAAGGCAATGGCTTTGTAGGGTTTATGAAGGGTCTGGCCATTTGGGAGCATGAATTGTGTGCCGAGTTTGCGACCTGGGAGGGTGTCAACTGTAGCAAGGATTTGAAGCCAATCATGGTCGACTTTGTCATTATGGACAAAAGCGATCACACGGATAGCACTCGCACATCCACCCACGCAACATCAAAGGCCTGGTGACAAGCATTGCAAACAAAGAGATTGTTGCTCCTGGTGGTGGTCACAGAATCTTGAGCAAGGGGAGATTTGGCCATGGAATGTGAGTGCTAGGTATATAAGTTGACCTTAAGTATTTGAACGCTTTGCAAAGGTAGACATTATGCAGGTCTGTAAGATTCCTCCCTAGTCCCTCAAGATGTCCAGTTTCTCCCCCTGTAATCAATCCCCTTTTCAGAATAATAACATATCTTGTTTCTATCTGTTTTGGCCTAGAGAGAGAAAATATTCTAGAGAGAGGTAATTCAATTTTTAGATATCCTTGGATGGAAAAATATCCCTCCCTATTAAAATAAATTTTCCCGAATCAAAAGTTCAAAAAGAAATTCCTGAGGTGTATTAGAATAAATTATAATGTGCACAAAAGACCTTAGCCTAAGGGTCCAGATTTTCTAAAAAATTTGGATTAAGGTTTCTATGGACCAATAGGATTAATCCAAATGTAGGGAGGAGATAAATTGAAGAATAAAAGAAAAACCCCCCCAAAATGAGTAAATGTTCACATAAGATGAAGAGTGGACTAAGGACCAAAGAAAATAGTTTAAAAACTGATTTTTGACACCTCAGTGTGGGGATCTCCCCTCATGAAGGAGGCGCCTATTTCACATGTGTGGAGGAGTTTTAAACTAAAAAATAATGAGATATTTTTATCTCTCCTCTCTCCTGTTTCAATTAGATCCAAAAAGTAAGCTAAACTAACCCAAAAATGGTCAAAAATTGACCAAACTGATCTAGAAAATTCTAGAATCAGTTTGCTTGGTTAGAGGCTCACTTTTTCCTATAAATAGAAGCCTCTCCCTTTGTAAAATCTTAATAGTGTTTATGCACAATTATTCTGCTCCTGTGTCATCCTGAGCCATTTAACATTGAATTTCTTAATAATTCAATTATTTTTGACCTAATCCTCTCCAAAGTGAATTAGTGGCCACTCTTGCTTCAAACAAGAGTAGAACCCTCAATCCCTCAAGCCAAAGGAGAGCTTACAAGCTCCATGTAAGCTAATTTCTTATTCATTTTTGAATTTTAAATCTGTGATTTTCTTAATTTTTATGCTTTACAAATATTTGAATTAAATTCTAATGCTATGCCTTTGATGAAAAGGCCACCCCCTCTCTGTCTATAGAAGAGTTTAAGAGACAGGAGGAGGTAAAAGAGCTTGATGACCTCACAAGAAAATATAGTGACAAAATTGGGAAGGTAAGCTTGAGAATTCTTCAACGTAGTTGTGTTTACTTTGTTGTTTAATGTATAATTAATTACATGTGTGTGTTTGCAAAAAGATATTAAATATTGTGGATCCCAACCTTGGTGATGGTTGGTGGCAAAGAGTGCTTTCACTCAAATGGGATGCACAAAGCTATGCCACGCTAGAAAAGATTAATCTACTAGCTATTTGTCCACAAGTTTCAACGGAGACAAAGGTTCTTTGACTATCACTATTGGAGGCAAATAAAGCAACCAGAGGAGTCTATGGTCTTCCAAGAGGGGATCACGAGTTCAAAAGGTGAATACATAATAATGCTTTCTTTTGAGTGTCATAATTTATTTGCAACATATAATTATGCTTTCTTCCTTCTCTTGAGTTGGTTGCAGAGGAAGTCGGTGTTGGAGAGAATTCTTGCAAGAGCACGTGATGTGCTCAAAGATTTCATCGATCAACCTGGGGGTTTGGTCTTGCCTAAGGAGTTCCCATTGCAACAGTTTTATGAGGAGGTTAGGATGGAAAAACGCAAGTCGCTCTTTCCTACTATAGTCCAACTAGAGAGTAGGGAGAATAATGTGGAGTTAAAGAACTTGAGAAAGTATGAGTTGATTCAAATGGCTGCACAACAGGTTGTTTACAGGTGGGATGTATAATGTGCTTGGAGTTTTCTTTCTTGATAGCTTGTGGTATTTATCTGTTGTGTCTCAAGCATCTTTTGCTTGTGTTGTGTCTTCTTTGATTCTTTTGTCTGACAAATATTTCATGTTTTTAATGTCCGCTCTTCCGGTTGCTTGTCGAGCGTGGATGTCTATCTCTGATGACACTACTACCATGTATAGCCCAGACATGCACTCCCTCTCTAAGTTGGAACTAGAAAACTACCCGTGGTCGACATGAGATGAGTCGTGGTGGGGAGTATCTTGAGAGAGAGAAAGAGACGCATGTGGTTTTCTCTTAGGAGAATCCGACGAGAGAGAAAGACTCTACCTCAAACATTCATGGTAATTCTTTTCGTTTCATTTAAGTAGTATTCTAAAACGTTTGCATATTAGTTGAGGATTATGTGTTTTGTCCAAAGGGTGTCAGTCCAAAGACATGGATCGAAGAGGAAAAAGACGAGAGGAGTGAAAAGGAGACTCCCGCTTGATGATGAGGATGATGGCTCCTTATTAGGTAATGATCCTCACCATGCGCTCTCCATGCTCTCTCTCACTCTCTCTCCATATGCCCAACTCCGCTCCTTTCACAATCTTTCACATGACTCAAACGTCACTTTTCTCTCTTCGTGCATCCATGCTCTCTCCCTCCATGCCTCTCTCTCTCTCTCTATTCTATCTTTTTACCATTATACACATGGCCGTAATATCTCTCTATCTCTCTTTTCCTTACACACATTACTATATTACACCCTTCTCTCTCCATTCTCCCATGCTCTCTCTATCCCTCTCTCTCTCTCTCTCTCTCTCTCTCTCTCTCGGTGTCACGTTGCCTTGGCTTTTTTTTTTTTGAATGGTTGTTTTGATGTTATAGGGCGTGATGGCAACACTCGTGTCGCCAAGAGGACATGCACATTCATTTTTGTTGGCGCACTCAAAGAGAACTTTGTTACATCTAGGAGGGATCACCATTGTCTGGCCATTGTGGGGGGACTTGTGGCCATAGGTAGAGAATTTTCTTGTGGACAAAAAAACTCCATGTACACTCAGGCACATGATCACTTTAGGACATTTTGTCCTAAAGGTAGAGAGTATGTCTGCAATGGTAGACCGGTCAATTGGGCGGCCGATATTGTTTTCTTGGACTTGCCATTTGGTGGAGTGCTCTTTAAGACGGCACCTCACCCATAGTGGGATATTCTTAGTGAGGAGCATGTGTGCTATGGCATATGTGTGGCTGCCGCCTCCATGTCAGACAGTGGATGGTTGTTGATTATGAGCTCACATGCAAGTATGCAAGTAGAGTTTCATTGGTCATCTATCTGAAGTGCCGACGGTTGGATTGTGATGCCTCATTTGTTTATAGGGCCAGCCACCAACCACTGGTTGGATTGAGAGACATGTTAGGGTGAGTGGCTTGGACATTTGGCATCGTGTGGTGGTCATGCATCACACACCTTATGGTTCAATAGAGCTTATGGGCTCTTCGTCTATGGTACAAAGAGAAAATCAATAACTATGATGTTTGGTTAGATGATTGAACTTGTTCCAAATGCCAATCGTCTAATTTGTTTTACTTTCGGTGTTTGTTTGCAATGTTTAGCTTCTATGCTCTTCTTGGTTCGTAGATGCAGTTGTGATCCTCCTGTTTACCTCAATTCTAGCTGGCCTCTGTTTGAGGCTTTGCAGTTGAGCCCTTTGGGCACCATCGTCTACCATCATCTACCTTCTAATAGAAGGGCTAGGGCCTTTGACGAACACGATTGGAGAGGAGCCACACCTTTGTGGCATGTTATTGAGAGCTCCTCTGTCGTCGTGATGGGATAGCACTTGAGTTGGGGGTTTTAGCACTGCTCCCCTCCTTTGGGCGTGCATGGACTCTAATCGATTATGTCTAGACATTGACATTGATGATACGCTCATCACATCACATGTGGTTCCCCTACTTCTTGAGAATAAGAGGCAACTAGGTGCTGGGGCGGGCACATCAGAGACTGTCGAAGATGAGGATGTTTTGGCAAGGGTCTCTCCATACGACTAGTGATGAGTAGCTTGCCTTTTCATTTTGTTGCACCATATTTCAATTGCACTATGACATTTGATTTCATGAGTTTAAGATAACATTTTGTTTGCAGCTTGCTACCTTTTGTTATGGTTTCACTATCACTATGTTTTAGTTGTGTAATCAAAATAGTTGTTGATGCTATATTGGATGAGATTCACTTCTTTAGATCTTTGATTGGTGATGTTATATGCATGAACCCATATGTGGTGTGTGTGCACATGTGGCGGATGCAAATTGAGTAAGATCATGTCCGAGATTGTTATTTGGTTGTAACTATTTTGTTTAAATTTCTATAATGCCATTACAAGGTCTTCATTAGTTGAGCAAGTTCTTTGTCCATGTTAAGTGTCTTGCCAGATTATGCTGAGGGCGATTGCTTTGGAGATGGCTTAAGATTGTCAATATGACAAGGTCATAGGAGAGCATCACCGACGATGCTTATTTTTGGATGATGAAAGTTGTGTCGATTAAAATTCGCATATAGATGTGCCACCGGTTGAACCTCATTACAACCTTTGTAATTTTGTTATGAATAGACCAATGTCTTAGCGGATCGTAATTATCTGTTGTGTGTATTATGGCTTGGATCTTGTGTGCACATGGGGTGTGTGTTTGTGTGTGTGTGTGTGTGTGTGAGAGAGAGAGAGAGAGAGGAGCATTTGTTTCATCATTGTATAGCATAAAGACCAATGTCATAGTGGATCATAATTATCTATTGTGTGTATGTGTTCAAAGTAACAATAGACATACTTAAGTACGTGCAATGGCACGGCTTGGATCTTGTGTGTATGCACATGGTGTGTGTATGTGTATGTGTGTGTGTGTGTGTGTGTGTGTGTGTGTGAGAGAGAGAGAGAGAGAGAGAGAGAGAGAGAGAGAGAGAGAGAGAAAGGAGCATTTGTTTTGTCATTGTGTTGCAGTTAGACCAATAACATAGCGCATCATAATTATACATTGTGTGTATGAGTGTTCAAAGAGGCTTAAGTAGGCGCAAGGGCACGGCTTGAATATTGTGTATGTGCACATGGGGTGTGTGAGAGAGAGAGAGAGGGAGAAAGAGAGAGAGAGAGAGAGAGTGAGAGAGAGGAGAATTTGTTTTGTCATTGTATAGCATTGTCATGATGGCCTCTAGAGCCGGCGGTTCCCACTTGCTTGGTCTTCCTTTGGCTCACTCACGCTTCCAAAGTGTCATGGAAGTTCCTTTTCCCAAATGCCATTTACGTTTCTTCCAAGTACTATGATGGATGTTCCTTCCCGACCGTTCTTTCCCAAGTGCCGTGGACGTTCCTTCCCAAGTGTCGTGGACATTCCTTCCTAGTCATTCCTTCCCAAGTTCCATGGACGTTCCTTCTTGGCTGTTCCTTTCCAAGTGCTGTGGCCGTTCCTTACCAAGTGTCGTGGACGTTCCTTACCAAGTGTCGTGGACGTTCCTTCCCGGCCGTTCCTTCCAAGTGCCGTATACATTCCTTCCTAGGCATTCCTTCCCAAGTGCCATGGACGTTCCTTCCCGGTCGTTCCTTTCCAAGTGCCGTGGCCAATCCTTCCCAAGTGCCGTGGATGTTCCTTCCCGGTCGTTCCTTCCCAAGTGCCGTGGACGTTCCTTCCCGGCCATTCTTTCCTCCCAAGTGCTAGGGACGTTCCTTCCTAAGTGCCATGGCCATTCCTTCCCAAGTGCCATGGACGTTCCTTCTTCCCAAGTGCCATGGACGTTCCTTCTTCCCAAGTGCCATGGCCATTCCTTCCCGGTCGTTTCTTCCCAAGTGCCATCGACGTTCCTTCTCAAAATAAATAAATCAATCAAAATTTCCAAATCTTTTGAGGTGCTTTTGGTGTACCTCCCCGACTCACTTGGGTTGTTTTTACATGCATAAAACACCTCAAAAGACCATTTTTTACCTTAAGGGTGTGCACTGTTCACATGCAAGGCAAAAGTGAGCTAAAACTCCTATTTCAAACTTGTGCGCACACCGTTGAAGCTTCTCTAAGCTTCCTCGCACATGATGGACACCTTTCAGTCATGGTTGCATGCCTCCAATGCCTCCATTCCATTCGGCAGTACCCCGGCCTCAATTGTTCATTCACATGTGGTCCACGCCACACATGCTTGGCCGGGAGGGCAAAACGATCTTTGAAGAGCCCTCATCTAGTGGGCGCCCTCCCTACATGCACCCCATCGTGGATAGATGCCCCAAGCACATTCACATACCCTCTTCTCTATCCACCATGGATCTAATCCCACCCCCCATCCTTGCAACACCTCCCCTTATGCGACAACTTGACATTCCAAGCTTAGCAGCATAAGCTCTAGGAAGGGGAGTGTCACAACACTTGCACCCACAAACATCACATGCAAAACCTATGTGGGTAAAAATTTTCAAACTTCTGCCAAAATTCTACAGAGCTGGAGACTCCGTATTCCACATCGAGGTCTTTAACCAAATCTATCAGACATTTGAAATTTTTGATGATGCAACCACAGTCTATCTACTTGGACTCAGTCTTGTAGTAGGCAAGGCTGTGTAATGGTTCCAATCCTTGGACCCTTGGCACAAAAGCACTTTTAAAGCGGTGAGAGACACCTTCATTCTCATATTTGCATCCTACAGGCCCAAATGGAGCCCTGTCATCCAACCGTTCCAATTAGAAAAAAAACCACATAAAACATTACACAACTACATTGCACGCATCAAGTACCTCGATTCGCGTTGCGAAGAAGGAAAAATTGAGTGATAAGCAATTAATGGACCATTTCCTTTTGGGCTTGCACAATCCAATGCTTCATGACCACATGTTGGTCAAGGACCCCTCCACCTTTGATCAGGCCTGCAAATGGACGATCTTTCTCGATGACATGCGAGAGAAAGATATTCCACACAATTGGCCACCGCACCAATGCCACCCCACAGCTCCTTTGTAACATTGCCTTCCTCTCCTCCCGGGCCCCAAACCTTACTGGTGGCACCACCCCAAGATAACTACTCACACAAAGCACCATCACGACCTTCTCATGTGCCCATCTTTCCACTCCAACCGTTGCCTCTCTAGGCAAACCCCATTGCTTATGGAAAGATCCCAACTAGGTCCATAGCTAAACTTGTGAAGCCCATGTGCTCTGCCATCCTGAGGCACCCCTACCACCTCATCTCCCTCTGTCGATGCCTCACATGGACCCTAAACCACTTGTGCACACTATAGGTGCACCCGCAGCCAGGGAAACCACCTCTTCCGTGTTTCCTCTGCCATGAATCCCATAGAGTGGTGGACTGCCCTCAAAAGAAACGTTTACCAATGCAACCTCAATGACATGACTAAGGAATTGACCATTATTATAAGGATTGTCCTTTGCAATCAGTTTCTCATTCCACAGTCGAAGGCATGCCGTCCCTCAACGTGTTGAGTATTCAACATGGGAAGATATCCAATGTCCCATTGAATGTCGTCTCTCAATGTGTTGAGTGTTCAACATGAAAAGATATCCACTGTCCCATTGAATGTCATCACCCGGGTTGCAGGCCAAGCTAAAGAAGGCCACATACCAAAAGAAACAACGCTCTACTAAGTACGTTGGCCAGGGTGGCGATTAGGTTAGCATCCACACACGGGCTCAATAAAGACCACATTTCCTTTATGCATCTTTCTATGCATAAAAATCAAATTTAATGAGAATAATACTTTTGAAATAAAAAATAATTTCTTTATGCATCTTTCTATGCATAAAAATCAAATTTAATGAGAATAACACTTTTAAAATAAAAATAAGTCCTTTATGCATCTTTCTATGTATAAATTTCAAATTTAATGAGAATAACACTTTTGAAATAAAAATAGTTTCTTTATGCATCTTTCTATGCATAAAAATTAAATTTAATAATATCAGTGATATCCATGCATATTCAAAGGTGTTATGTACATGGAGTAATTAGAATATTTCTTTTAGATGCAAAAATGGTGGGAATTACTCTTTGGAATAACATAAAAGCAAACTTTCTTTTCCACAAAATTCTGGAAAATTTTGCCATAACCTCCTTTGTATGGCTGACCACTTCTCATTTTTAGCATTCTATTTTTGACTTAAATTAACCCAAATTAGATTCCAAGAACTCTAATCTACACCATTTTCTAAAATCAAGAGAGTAAACAATAAAAAGAGTTTAATTAATCTATTAATTAATCTTTCTAGGATTAAGAAAGGCTGAAATGTAAAAAAGAGAAGGGGTGGCCTTTTCATCAAAGACATAGCATTAGAATTTAATTCAAACATTTATAAAGCATAAAAATTAAGAAAATCATAGATTTAAAATTAAAAAATGAGTAAGAAATTAGCTTACATGGAGCTTGTAAGCTCTCCTTTGGCTTGAGGGATTGAGGGTTCTACTCTTGTTTGAAGCAAGAGTGGCCACCAATTTACTTTGGAGAGGATTAGAACAAAAACAATTGAATTATTAAGAATTCAATGTTAAATGGCTCACGAGACAAGAGAAGAATAACTGTGCATAAACACTATTACCCATCCATCCATTCATTCTCATCTATCTGATTCACATCACATCTCATCACATCTATTCACATCACATCCCATCCATCCATTCATTCCCATCTATCTGATTCACATCACATCTCATCACATCTATTCACACATCCCATCCATCCATTCGTTCACATCTATTTGATTCACATCACATCTATTCATAGAATTTAAACATAGATTTTAAGAGAATTCTAATTTTGATATAAAAGTTCTTTATGCATCTATTTATGCATAAAAATCAACTTTAATGAGAATAATACTTTTGAAATAAAAATAATTCGTTTATGCATCTTTCTATACGTAAAAATCAAATTTAATGAGAATAACACTTTTGAAATAAAAAATAATTCTTTTATGCATCTTTCTATGCATAAAAATCAAATTTAATGAGAATAACACTTTTGAAATAAAAATAATTCTTTTATGCATCTTTCTATGCATAAAAATCAAATTTAATGATTAATATCAGTGATATCCATGCATATTCATAGGTGAATATGTACATGGAGTAATTAGAATATTTCTTTTAGATGCAAAAATGGTGGGAGAATTACTCTTTTGGAATAACATAAAAGAAAACTTTCTTTTCCACAAAATTCTGAAAAATTTTACCATAATCTCCTTTGTATGGCTGACCATTTCTCATTTTTAACATTCTATTTTTTACTTAAATTAATCCAAATTAGATTCCAAGAACTCTAATCTACACCATTTTTTAAAATCAAGAGAGTAAACAATAAAAAGAGTTTAATTAATCTTTCTAGGATTAAGAAAGGCTGGAATGTAAAGAAGAGAAGGGGCGAAGGGGATCCAACTTTTTATGGAGTTCTTTGTTCATTTGAACCTAGAGGAAAAGTGTGAAGAACATTCAACGTAAAACTCAAAAAACATCCAATGGCTTATGACAATAGTGTAAAGAACCATACATTATAAACTACCCGAGCTAGGTATCTCCTTGTCAAGGGAAACCAAGGCTCAGCACCCTTGATATTCTTTCTCCTAATTCTCATGATCAAATCAACATCTTTGGGAGACAACTCCTTAAGATAATCCTCCGGATTAGCAATGCATATATTAAGCATATTCACCAACTCATCTCGAAGAAATGTAGCAACCAAAGCATGTGTGTTAAGACTACATGCAAAATCTCAAGTTAGTCCAAATCGCAAAAATCAACCTAATTTTCAATAATCAACAAGAAAGCTTTGAGTAATCAGACACTTACAAATTCATGCATTGGAAGCAAGAAAGGAGAGCAATCTTGCTCACTTTCCTTGGATCAATGATCGTAGAAAGCACACACACATGCTTCTCAGACGATGAAGGAACCTCTCGGTAGTGGCCCCCATCCAAGCCATGGTTCAATGATTACCCTCCCAAACATAAAACATATGATTGGACAAATGTTTCAAGCAAGGACACAAGCTCAACTCATCTTCAAACTCCCTATTCACATCTAGCCAAATGGGATCCCAAGTAGCCATAATCTTGGCAGCCACCAAACTAACCTCACCCTGGTTAGTGCAAATGGAAACTATGAAAACCCCCTTCTCAGGAACATATCCCTCCTTACCAAATGCAATCTTTAACCCAGATAGATCATCCCTAAGTCCTCTCACCTTTGCATAAGGAAGCATGTGACACAATGGAATGGGTGGTCACTCAAAGCAATTGAGAACCCTAGTTTTTTTAAGAATATCCTCCCCCTCAACCATGGACATACCACTCTCATCATTCACAACACTATCACTCAAATCTTCTGGTCACAAAACATATGGGACGATTTGGAGTTAAGCTTGATTCTCATCAACAATTTGGTCATCCTCACCATCTCTATCCAGCCCATCGTTACCCTCATGCACCTCAATAGTAGGCTCATCCCGTGGCTCTTCCACCACCATCTCAAGTGTTGATCTCCCATCTTCTTCCTATTCGGGAGCTAGTCCCAGGGCTTGATGTCACACTAAAACAACATTAGAGACAAGCACACTTCACATTACATAAGCATGTCATGAAAGTCATGCGAAAACACTGTAAAGAGGTCTCACCTCTTTCGGGGGGTTCGAGGCATTTTGCAAAACAAGAATCTCCACTGCAAAAACCACAAACTTACATGTTCATCATACAATCCCCAAAACATTCTCTCTCTCTCACTATGTCCCTCTCTCTATCTCTCTCTAACTCTCTACATCTCTCTCTCACCTGGCATCTAATCTCTCTCACACATGCTCTCTCTCTCTCTCTCCCTCTCTCTCTCTCTCTCTCTCTCTCTCTGCCTGCTCGAAAGAGCGCGGGCTCTTTCGAGCAGGGCCTGCTCGAAAGAGCCCGCGCTCTTTCGAGCAGGCAGAGAGAGAGAGAGAGAGAGAGAGAGGGAGAGAGAGAGAGAGGGAGGGAGATTGATCACAACAAATGTAGGCACGTGGATATGAGAGAGAGAGAGAGAGAGAGGGAGAGGGAGATTGATCACAACATATGTAGGCATGTGGATATATATCTCTCTCTCTCTCTGCCTGCTCGAAAGAGCCCGAGGGAGAGAGAGAGAGAGGGAGGGAGATTGATCACAACAAATGTAGGCACGTGGATATGAGAGAGAGAGAGAGAGAGAGAGGGAGAGGGAGATTGATCACAACATATGTAGGCATGTGGATATATCTCTCTCTCTCTCTCTCTGCCTGCTCGAAAGAGCCCGCGCTTTCGAGCAGGCAGAGAGAGAGAGAGAGGGGGAGGGAGATTGATCACAACATATGTAGGGCTCTTTCGAGCTGGTAGAGAGAGAGAGAGAGAGGGAGAGAGAGAGAGAGAGGGGGAGAGGGAGAGAGGGAGGGAGGGAGGGAGGGAGATTGATCACAACATATGTAGGCATGTGGATATATGTTGTGATCAATATCCCTCCCTCCCTCCCTCCCTGCCTACATATGTTGTGATCAATCTCCCTCCCTCCCTGCCTCCCTCCCTCCCTCTCCCCCTCTCCCCCTCTCTCTCTCTCTCTGCCTGCTCGAAAGAGCCTACGCCAGCGCGCAGGCTGTTTCGAGCAGGCAGAAAGAGAGAGGGAGAGAGAGAGATTAAGAGAGAGGGAGAATATGCTTAACACAGCTCTTTATTGTATATCCACCAAGCATTCCCTTGCTTGTGAGAGACAGGTATACCAGGTTTGTCCCACATACACCTCCACCCTGCAGACTTGCCTTTTGAGTGTCCGTTTGGCAAACTAGGCCTCTACTGGATGAGAGAAGTGAAAAACTACCGCTTCAGCCACATTAGAGAGGCTCAGCTGGTGTGATCGACAACTCCTTCGAAGACTTGGAGCTAGATGTTTGCAAAGCCTTGGCTCACCAGCTAAGAGTGGTCGGCCCTCTCTTACCCCCCCTAGCTTTTCTTGGAGATAAATTTGGCTGAATTAACTCATGTGGCAATAAGAGTTTAATTGCATCCGGAGGAGCAAGCTTATGGGAAGAAGAAGAAGAGGAGAACATGCATTGGCTAGACATGCAGCCACCAACATCTGTTATCTACGTTGCATTTGGTAGCTTGACCAAATCCTCTCTTGAGAAAGTGCATGAGCTTGCATTGGGCCTTGCTGCAAGCCACCAATGCTCTCTTTGGGTTATCCGAAAAGGTTCTGTTGTAGAGCAAGCTGAAAACGCAAAGCTGGAGGCAATATAGCCCAAAGGGTTCTTAGAGGAAACCAAGGAGAGAGGCAAAGACATCCATTGGGCACCACAAGTCGTATTATAGCATAGCCTCTCTCTCTCTCTCTCTCTCTCTCTCTCTCTCTCTCTCTCTCTTTTCCTGCTCGAAAGAGCCCAGGGCTCTTTCCCCTAGCTTTTCTTGGAGATCGGCTGAATTAACTCATGGCAACAAGAGTTTAATTGCATCCGGAGGAGAGAGCTTATGGGAATAAGAAGAAGAGGAGAGCATGTACTGGCTAGACATGCAGCCACCAACATCTGTTATCCACGCTGCATTTGGTAGCTTGACCAAATCCTCTCTTGAGCAAGTGCATGATCTTGCATTCGGCCTTGTTGCAAAAGCCACCAACACTTTCTTTGGGTTATCCAAAAAGGTTCAGTTACATACCAAGCTGAAAATGTAGAGCGACACTCCCAAGAGATAGTGCTTGATTGAGATAGAGGCTCCCTAGTGATGGTGTTAGGGTTCGACAACGTCCAAGTGTGACATGGCATCAAAAATTCAAGTGGCCATCACCCCAGGCGCCGCCTACTACTACTGGTTCAGCTCATCCAACTTCACCTAAACTTGAGTGACTGTCATTGTTGTTCACGTGGTCGGAGATCCTGGGCGATTGTGCATGATATATTGAGATGGTATGCTGCCTATTATTCTTCAAGCATGCATTAAATGTTGGTGTTGATTGTTTAATAAGCATACTCATAAAAAATTATTATAAAAAATATTAAAAAGCTTTTGAAAATACAACCATTATACACGAAAGTTTTATAAGGTTTACAAACAATAAATCTCAAGAAAAACCATCATTAGCTCATTGTGTGCTTCATATTCCTTAAGCTAAAGTTGTTATTGCATTCTCATCTATTGGGTGGCAAATATGTCACGATCTATTACTATATTTGGACTTGTTGTTGGTTCAAAACTTATCATACGTTCATCCATAAGACTCAATGAGATTGCAAGTTCTGAGATTCAAGAACACTTTGATATTGGAGGCATGGATTTTGCCCTGTATCCTGCTTTATTGGGTGGTGAGGGGGTGAAAATTGAGCCGCAGGTGCTTTCAAACGGTGATGAAGGGTTTGTTCTGGATGCAGAGATTACACCCTTCTATAAAGTGAAGCTTCAATAGGTTGCAGAGCCCAACAAAGTTGTGGTTATTGATGTAGATGAGCTTCTCAACAACGACAAGGTTATGGAGGGCGGACCTTCTTCATCTACACAGAGTGTATGTGATCTTCTTCGAATTCAACCAAAAGATAACAACCTTCATGTTGCATACCAAAGTGCAACAAAAATAGTTGTTGTTGATGAGTTGCCAGTTACATATGATGGATACATCGCATTTGAGTTGCCTCTTGCCAAAATGTCTTCCCACTGGCTAGAATAGAGCACAGGTATGATGGTCATATTTGGGCAGATTATGTTACATGCAGATGTGATTGTTTTCCAGGCACTATGCGAATGAGCCTTTATATTGGTCATTTGGGATGCTATAATGTCAATTGCCCTCATATACTATCTTATTCAACTGTAAATGAAACACATTGGGTTAGTAAATTGAGGAAGGCTCCTCCTACTGGTGAAGTTACTATTGGTAATGGATCTCTTCTCTCTCTCATTGTAAGTTCCCTCCAACATGTGTGCAACAATGTCCAACTGTGATATATTATTGTATTCCTAGAGATCAAGAAATAATTATCAGGTGTGCAATTCATATGGGGTTTCACAAACAATCCTTGTCCAGAAGGAGTGAGTCGTGTGTGAAGCAGAAGATTGCAGAGGAAGAGGTGCACCTGAAGACTGTGGCCTCTCCTCTATTAACTCCAAAGCAGATTGAGGTAGCGATTGCCTAAGACATGGTATTGGAGCTTTTGATGGAGGGAGGTCAGTCACACAAAGATGGTTTTAGGGACAAAGAGTTGAATGAATTACTTAGCGTGGTTACTCCGTTGTCAAATAAGAAGCGAATTGAGCGTTGTGTTCAAGGAGCTAAAGGAGGCTCAATGCTTGGCTACTATAAGGGTCTCGAAGCAATCCTAGAGTTGAAACAAAAAATTAAGTATCCTTTTATTCATAGTATTCTATTTCCAGGACAGCTAGGAAAAGATGTGCAACCCCATATCTTCAAAATGTCAACCCTTGGCCAAGGAAGTGGGGTGGACTTGGTCAATATAGAATAAGACCAGGTGGAAACTTGAAAGATATGTGGGTACACTTTGACCATGTTCACAAAGTTGCTAGTTGGTCCACTTGGCTGCTCATGTTTACGATCCTTTTCTACAAGAGTTGCTAACCATTTCCACCTATGAGTTCAAAGTTAAGGACATATTTGCCCAAATAGAATTCTAGAAGATGTTGAACGAAGTGGTGCAAAATTGTGGTTTTGACAAGCATGAGTTTCGAGGATTTATGGCAGATGAGGCAGGTGCAAACTAGATTGCTGTCCGCTCTATGTATTTTGGAGGGAGACCTTGTCCAAACAGCAGAGAATGCTCATGTGTGTTTCATTGGGATCAAAGCATGGTGTCCCACACAAAACGTTGTATTAGGTCACTTTTCCATGAAGAGCACAAGATGTTATGTAGAAAATGGAGAAATGCTTGTTCAGAAGTGGCAGACAAATTGTAAATATGCCTTGCAACAGTGGTGGAGGAAGGGACATGCTGTTGAGAGCAAATTGGCATCACTTGAAACATGGATTTCTGAACAAAAGACAGAGCACAAGTGTGAATGTGCCAGAAAGCCCAATAACCATTATCAAGGAGAGAGCAATAGTAAGGACATTGTGGGCTATTCGTAGAGAAGGTCACTTGTTTTGGCTTGCTCGAAGAAAAAAAACAACGATGTGGTGCATTAATTAATCATTCAGGAGTGACTCTTGAGAGAGGTGTACTAGCACCATGCATCTAGGGGCGTCGTGTCTACCCTGAATCCACAATTGCACCTGGTGGAGTGCGTGAGGGGTTTGTATGGTTTTGTGCTTCTACAAGCACACATTACTGGAATGTGGACACAACATGGGTCATAGCTCCCCCTGGTCCAGCAGTGTGGGGCCTGTTGTGCTGAAGGAACAAATCTCTCAGTGGTTGAGGTGGCCAGTCTTGAAAGGGATGGCTTCTTGTTTGGAAACAGATATAAAGCCACTACCAGAATGAGTACAAGGGTGACAAGTGTCTTTTTCTTTGTTTAGGGCGCATAGACAATCTAACAATGTTCATGTGTGAGAAGATTGGGACAGAAAAGCCACAAAGATAAAATATGCTTTAAAGAGTTAAAAATTTTGAAAGCTTTCTTTTGTAATTTGGTTCAAACTTCACTTGTCCAGCACTTTCAGATGTGGGAATGTATCTTTTAGTGCTTCTTTGACTATCTAATAATACGGAAGAGTGAAGAACAATAATGCGGTGACATGCACAGTTTTCCTTTCGCACTTGTTCAAGAGGTAGGGCTTGGCTCGTTCGCAGTTGCTCGTAAAATGGACATATCCTTGGAAAGGAACGTCCACGACACTTTGGCAAGGAACGACCGAGAAGGAACATCCATGGCAGTTGGGAAGGAATGCCCACGGCACTTAGAAGGAACGACCGTAGCACTTGGGAAGGAACGTCCACGGAACTTGGGAAGGAACGGCTGGGAAGGAATGTCCATGACACTTGGAACGGCCATGGCACTTGGGAAGGAACGACCAGGAAGGAACATCCACGGCACTTGGGAAGGAACGGCCAGGAAGGAACGTCTACGGCACTTGGGAAGAAACGGCCGGGAAGGAACGTCCACGGCACTTTTGAAATTTGAATTTGAGATTTGAATTTCAAATTGGAAGGAAGTGAGTGGGAGACACAACTAAGACCCCCTCTTTAATGTTAGGTGGGTGGGATAGGGCTAAAGTTAGAGGTTACCTCTAAATTAATGGATTTCAACTAATTTAGAGGTCCTCTAGCTTAACTAAAGATTAATTCTCTTAATCCCACTATTAATCACTCCTTAACCCTCTTCTTTGTCCTCAAATTACTCCTAATTGGTGAGGAGTTTAAGCATGGGGATTTGATAGGTGGATTAGCAATGTTTATGCTAATCCAAAGATGTGATTATCCCAAAATACTTTAACTTAATTAATCCACTCAAAAGAGAGAAAATTAGATAGAAGAGCCCAAATTAGTGCTAATTCTTGCTAATTAAGGCCTAATTGGAGTGAACTAAGCATAGATTTGAGTAAAGACAAGTGTTTAGAACACTAATGCCACTCCAATCAGTCTAGTTGCAAGCAATTAGGCTCAATTTTTTAGTTTTTTGCTCTCTTTATGTTCACACTAACTAGTAGGTTAGTAATAATTAGTAAAAATTAAGAGATAGTTTATGTTTTTTTGGTTTTTTTGTTTGATTAGTGGTCTACCTACCTATGCAAAGGAATTAAGCAAAAAAATAAAATTAAGCAAAATTAACAAAAAGAGTTTAGGTTTAAGCAAAAACCCTCTCGATTAGACTCTCTAATCACCCAAATCACAAGTTTTTTTACTCAAACAAGTGATAATCCTACTTTGAACACAAAGCTATACATGAATCTTAACAAAAACATCAAAACAACCAAACAAAACATCAAAATACAATAAAAAATAAAAAAACCGCATGCCAAAAAGCCTACCTGGCACCGGGCTATAGAGGCTCTGTCGGATACAAATCAAAGATGGCGTAGACAGGTAGCGGATGATGCTCCCTGGCAGCGGTGCCAAAAATGTTAAGGAAAGCTTACCCTAACCGTGTCATGTGGGAAGTTACCTATCTACTGAGCTCAAGCATGGCTCAAGCCACATGGCTCAAGCCACTCGTCTCACTGCCGTCCTCCTGCAGTCGTCGTCATCACACCGAGGTGGTTGCTCTAACCCAATAGTTGATGGAAGCTCTCTCACAAAGATTGTGTGGGATCTCCACGGAAGAGGATCAAGAGAGAGAGAGAGAGAGAGAGAGAGAGAGAGAGAGAGAGAGAGCAAGAGGGAAGTAAGCTTACTAATCTCTTCTCACACTTCTAATGCTTTCATATCCTAGCCCTCATACCTAAATTTGCATTATGTAATTAATTAATCATTAATTATATACTAATCTCACTAGCTCAAAATACCCACCTTTGCAAAATAGCTTTGATCTCGTACTTAATCCATTTCTACTACTAGAACAAAACCATATAGGCATCTTGCCTACTTCTATTCCATCCACAAACCAAGCCTTAATCATTAATTTCATTCAAGGAGGCCAAATTAATCAAAAATGTAGGTGCCATTCGAAATCTTCTTTGTAGACCCAAATCTGCCATCTCACGATGCCTTCAATGTTTATAAATTCCTATCAAGAGTGGTTTCTACATATCAACATGCTCATGCATTTTGAGCTCACATGATGCAGTGTAGTAGAGCCATGGGAGTAGAAAAACTAGTCGGGTTGATTCATCAAGATCCGTGATTTTTGGGAGTGTGGTGCCAGGTTCGAGAGCTTGGGAGTGATCTTCCTATTTGGATTAGTATACACAACAAAGATCTTAGCTCAATTTTGTGTTTTAACCCCTTCGATTTAGCTTTGTAAATTTTCCTCCAAGTAATCACTGTGATTAACCACCACTAATCCTATCATTAGTAACCTAATTAGTAAAAACACTAAATTGAGCTTATATATCAAGCATTGGGACTTCATTAATCATTTTTAAACATTTGCATTAAGAGAGGGTTTCATTAATTAATCACTTCTAATTTCCATCATTAGCCAAAAATCTTTGTTGTAAGGGATTAGACACTACTTAGAGAAACAATTACTCTGTAGTAAGACCTTCCCTCTTCACTCACATGTCCACCTCTACTAAAATTGATAAATTTGAGGATCATTCATTCCATACATGGTAAACAAAAGTAAAATTTACACTTATGAGAAAGGGGTTATGGAACATAGCATGTGGGAAGGAAAAGAAACCTTCAACTAAGGAAGCTGAAGCCACATGGGTGTCCAAAGATGAGAAAGCTCTTGCCATAATAGCTTTGGGTCTCAGCCATCAATTCATTCATCATATCGGTGGAATGGACACATCCTTTGAAGCTTGGGAAGAGTTGGAAAAACTATTTAGAGTGCAAGCCAAGAGCTCCAAGATTATCCTACTTATCCAATTTTTTGAGCTCAACATGATGAAAGAAGACTCTCTTGTTGTACATCTTAACCATATGAAGAGTCTCACAACTCAACTTGCAAGTATTAAAATGAACATTGATGAAGATAATTACATTATTTTGTTGCTTAAAAGTCTATCACAGGAAGACTATGGAAACATAGTCACTACACTCACATATTTGCATTGATTTGTTGCTTAAATGTCTACCATAGGAAGACTATGGAAACATAGTCACTACACTCACAAATCTACCATCTCCAAAGTTGGTCAACATCATTGCATCCTTGATGGAGGAAGAGAAAAAGATAAAGAAAAAACATGGAAGAAGCCATCTCTTCTCCCATAATGAGGCCTACTACACAAAGAATATATCCAAAAGGTCTACATCAACACAGGGTATCTTAAGAAACAAAGCAAATGGTAAATGCAACTTTTGTGGTAGGCCAGGGCGCTTCGAGAAGTGTTGCTACATCAAGAAGAAGACCTCCACCAACCTCGTGGAAGAAGACAAACAAGAAGAAGGTGAAGACAATAATACTGAGGCCTCACATGAGGCCAACCTTATTGTTAAATCTGATTGGGCCTTCTAGGCCAGTTTACTTACATCCTAATCCATTGTACACATTATATGCCTTTTTGAATTCCACTTAATTTGTTAACCTACAAACTCGATTGAGTTCCAAGTTAGGGTTATGTACATTGTCACAAGGGTGGACAAGTCATGAAGCATTCCATGGGCTACGCTAGGGTTTGGGGTCATCAATTTGAAGGGGGGATTATTGGACAAATTGATGTATATGAGAATTAAGCCCAAGTCATTTGTTCAAAGGTTAATATCCTTATAGTAGTAGATGTAAATTGTGCGAGTAAAGGTGAAAGAATCCATGAGGTGTACTAGGAACCATGAGAATTTAAAGGAGCCTCCTTTGTTAACTTTGGAAGCTAGAATCTAGGGCATGTGGAGGATAGAATCATGGAGGATTATTAACTCTTAAGCATGATTAGCTAGAGCCTAATCACTTTATACTCAACCTATACAAGAGGCTCACTCTAATGAGGATAATACTCTCTCATTCTCATCATTATGTTGCCATTACCTTAATCCTATTGTGTTTTAGCTAATCTCTTTTACTTAATTTAATTAGCATGGTCATTATGCCTCAACCATGATTTGGATTCCTATCTTTAATCCTCCATGGCAACAAACCATTAAACATGTTTGAGGAATTAGCATAAGTATGTTTATTGAATTCCATCATAGGAAAGATAGAATCCTCAGCAAAAAGAACATCCCTATTGATAAAATGATTTTCTAGGTAAGAAGATTATAGAGACGATTGCCTTTGGTTTCTAAACTATAGCTAATAAAAATGCATTTCAATGCCTTGTGATCAAGCTTAGTCCTACTTTAGATGCTGGCACATGGGCATATGCTAAACAACCAAAAATACATGTGTTCAATCTTAGGTTTTCTGTTGAACCAAGCTTCATAAAGGAGTGATGGTTTTCAAAGCTTTAGTAGAGTACCTATTCTCATCATCACACATAGGTAGCATAAAGAACTGCTTCCATCCACCCAGAACTTGTGTGGAAGCTACTAAACCTTAACCATTCATCAACACATAGGTAGCATAAAGAACTGCTTCCATCCAAAACTTGTGTGGAAACTAACCAAATGACCCTTAACCATGCATCTAACCATCTCCATGAGAGTTCTATTTCTTCTCTTTAGCAACACCATTTTGTTGTGGTGTATTAGGAGTTATGCATTGATACTTAATGTCTTTGAAAGACAAATATTTATCCCCTCTATTTGCATACCTCTATTTGCATAGAGGGTTCGAAATTTTAAACCAATTTCATTCTCAACCAAAGTAAGAAAGAGTGAAAAATGAGAAAATACCTCCGCTTTACCTTTCATGGAGTAAGACTAACCAAATTTGCTATAATCATTAGTGAAGGTCACAAAGTAAAGATTTCATTCTAATGATGGAGTCTGCATTGGACCACAAATTGTATGAGCTACAATTTGTGGTCAATTATTGTTGCATTCTTTGGGAAAGGTTGGTGGGAGAGCTTCCCAAAAGGTTGGTGGGAGAGCTTCCCAAAAGGATACATCCTCCACAAACATATCTAGGTGGGGGATCGAGTTGATGTCTGATCATCAGCTCTAGAAGATGCAATTAATTTTGAAAGATTATCAATCACTAGGCTTATGCCTTCATAGGTTAGAAACACCTTGCAAGATAGTAAGTTATCTCCTCCTTTACAAAGTATAACCAGATCTGGTGCTAAAACCAACCTCACATTTATACTATAGGGGAGTTTGTTAGATATTTATGGTAGTACTACTACTATGTTAGAGAGATACTCCATGTAGGTGGAATCAATCTGATAGTACACATGACAATGTTGTAGATCTTTTCACTAAATCCTTGTCATATAAAAAGTTTGAGGGAGGCTTCATCCCTTTCAGAGACTAATCTTTAATCTCTTTAAACCTTACATTTGGGGGGTTTGTTAGATATTTATAATAGCACTATAGTGAGGCCATGTACTAATGCCATGGGTAGATTTGTCCCATCGGGTTTTTCCCCATGGATATGAAGTGCGAACAAACACTTTAGGGTTAGCTAGTGTATAAGCAACCACATCCATTATTTAGGGTTGTTACTTATTTTATTCTTTCACCTTATAATTGCTTTGAGCTCTTGCTTCCTTGGTATTGAGCTAGCCATTCTCTCTCACACTCTACACCCTTGTGTTCTTCTCATTGAGCATTGTGCCTGTGTTAGTTCAGCTCCATTGTGAGCTAACATACAATCCATCCCTTCCCTTAAACATTTTGCTCCCAAAATCACCACATATTCCATTAATGAAGTATTATAACCATATTCCAAATACTGTAAATACCAAATAAATCATTGGATGTATTGTTGGCCATACTTGACTAATATTGAATTTGACAAAGATAGATGATGAAAATAGCTTGAAATGAAGTCATCAAATGCTGATGTTGATCAATCAATTTGGTGAAAGAAGTTGTGGATCAAATGATTATTGAATCAAGTTGCAGTAGGATCGAATGATTAACGTCTTGGATCAAAGGGATTGTTGAAGTAGAATTGAGCAATCGAACTACACTTAGAATCGGGCAATTGAAGAAGTCAAATTTCTTGATCAAAGAAGTTAAATCGCCGAATCAAAAGATTGAATCCAACGATCAAAAAATACAATCGATCAATTGATGAAGATAAATTGAGTGTTTGAAGAAGCTGGATCATTAATTGAACTAGACGTGAATCTCGCACAATTGAATCGTGCTAAATTCCATGATTTATGTAGGAATTAGGTAATTAAAGAAGTTGGATTGTCAATCAAACTGGACCTAAATTAGTGATTGTAAAAACTTATAATACCACATGGTAGGTTTATCAGCTACGTGTCAGCTTGTGTGGTGAAGCAATGAGTTGATGAAAAGTTGGTAGATGGGGGACTTGATGGTGACAAGTGGACAATGACGACAATAACTAGTGATGGTAAATGTTAACAACAATGATGTGTTGGGATAATAAGATGATGATGAAGTTGGACGACAAGAGAAGGTGTTGCTATTCTCTACCAAGACTAATGGAGTGTGATATAGTCGATGGCGACTTTCGCTTGTGAGATGTTGAGATGCCGATTATGACCACTCTTGAAGATGCTAATTGTTTCTTGCTAGACTTGGTGATTATATTGTTAATGCTGGGGCTACAATACTACTGCCAACAGCTTTGTTGAAAGCTTATGAGTAGAGCCTTGATGTTGCCCTACTATTGTAGAAGCTTGAAAAAGTTTATGACCTGCTATGTGAGTGAAGCTCTAAGTATACAAGAAAGCTTCAATGGAATCTTACAAGGATTCCAAAGCACCAACAAGGAAAGATTTGTAGAAAGCTTATGAGTAAAGCCTTGATGTCGGATCTACAATACTACTGCCAATAGCTGGGGAGTAAGAGCTCAAAGCTAGTACAAGGTGAAAGTATTAAAATGAGCAGCAATCCTAAACAATGGATATGTTTACTTATATAATAGCCAACCCTAAGGTTCTCGTTCATACCTAGATGGCCATAGGGAAAAACTCGATGGGACAAAAGTGCACATCGAATCAGTACATGGCCTCACTATAGTACTACCGTAAATATTTAGCATTATAATGAAGGGATATTTTAATACCCAAAGATGTAAAAATTAGAATAATAAGAAATACTAGGTATCACATATAAATAGGTCTAAGAGCTCATAGAAGACAACTTTGGATCATATTGTAATTTAGAGTTTTGGTCATTTCTTAGAGAACATTAGTGCTACCATTGGGTTTTCATGGGATCTAGATCATGGGATCATTCTTGTGTGGAGTATCACATGGCCTCTTTGAGTATGGCTTAGACTATCATCTCTGTGCTTCTTGATGAATGCTCATGTCATGGCTATGGAGTTCTTACATGTTTCCTATCATGAGTATTTCTAAATTTTCTTTAATTTTTATACTTTTTGTAATTTTCATGATTACCTTTTGAAAGAAAAATTGGAGGCTTTTATGTGCTTTCGGCACTATGTTGCAAGGGCTGAAAATGAGTTAGGTTGCAAAGTCTAAACCCTCCGTATAGATGGAGGGGGATGTATATGTCTGATGCTTTTAAAGCATACTTGGGCATTAGTACAAACGTACCATGCTATACACACCACAACAAAATGTTGTTGTGGAAAGGAAGAGCATGCCCTTGATGGAGATGGCCAGATGTATGGTCAGGGGAAAGGGTTTACCTAATAAATTTTGGATGGAGGTAATCACGTGTGCTACATATGTTATTACACACACGCACTATAAAAGCATTGAAAACCATCACAACATATGAGGCTTGGTATGAAAGAAAGCCTAGACTTCAGGATTTTTAGTTGTCTTACATATGCTTATGTGCCACAACGATGAGAGGAAAGCTTGATGATAAGGCAACATGTATTTTTGTGGGGTATAATAATGGTAGCAAAGATTGCGGTCTCTATACTCCAAACTATTTGAAAGCTAATTAAAAACTCTAATAATCTAACCTATCCTAAGGTATACGTATAGCTACTCAAGGGATGATGGGTGGCTCTCATATCAACTTGAGATTTGCATCTAGAGCCGATTAGGGTGTGTAAAAATGGATTAGAATTAAAATCTTAGCATGCTAAAAATTAAGAAAGAGATTAAAACTAATGACAATGCTAATGATAAAAATGAAGCACAATGACAAGGCAAGAGATTTAGCTCAAAAGCTCATATGTTTGATCTAGTAAATGGACAACCTTTTTATAGGATTGAGTACATCTCCATTAGCCATTAAACATGGCCCATAAGATTGAGTACATCTCCATTAGCCATTAAACATGTCCCATGTGCTTGGTTAAGCATCCCCTAACTTTTTTAGATGTGAGAACCGTCTCCCTTGAAATGAGCACCCATTTGGCATCCTTTCCCACTTCTTCTATATGCCTAATTTTAGCCTCCACGTGTGCTCTCTTTGACCCTTTGAACCAACTCTTACAAATTTTTGAGGGTCACATACCACTACCCCTTTGCTCAAAACATTTACCCCACATCACTTGTGATTTCAATAGCTAATAGCTGGATTAAGGAATCCTACGATAGTTAACTTAAGACTAGCAATGATTAAAATTAGAAGCTAATAATACTATTCTATACATGTTTCAAACTTATGAGAAATCTCTCAACTGAGTTGCACCATTAAGGAAGAATAATACAACCAATGCCTGCCATGGTCTTATTACTTCTCAGCTAGGCACATGATGTTATTTTGAGGCATGATGTTAACCACATGCACCTCTGGTCAATACGGCTTTAGCTTGGAATAAATGTAAATTCATGGTAATAGTTGGGTTCCTACTAGATCTTATTTGGGATAGAGCTTTGTGAATCGGTCCATGAAACCATCGGGCTGGGTGTTCTTGGCCTCATTTTGGCTTCATGCACTAGGAACAAATTACTGGTGTGGAAATCTTTAGACTTGATACATGTGTGTGTTGGGAAGACCCTTCTTGCATTTTTGAATTATTTCCCAAAAGCAAACTCCATGTTCCCCTAAAATTCTTACTTCCATGATGTCATCCTTGGTTCACTTGGAATTCTAAGGGAAGTACTGCCTCTAAGACAAAAGCTAACCAAATGGAGTACGATTGTGACCTTAAAAGATGTGTGCAGTATGCCCAAAGCGTGATGAGAAGCTTACGGTCCTCGTTGTGCGGTTCTTCCTAGATTATCCCTTGATTATCTTGTTGGAGCTCTTGGCTTGTTCATTACAGTGAGGATAATAACCCACTAGTTTTGCCAGTGAAACAATCACTAGGACCTTGCTACCAGCTTTTCTGTAGTCTTATTAAGAAAGTATGCTATCTCAATTAGGCAACCAAACCGGTCAAATAAAGCAATGCTATGATCGGTATTATTGCTTTGGCTTCTACCCACTTTATAACATAGTTGGTAGATATGACTATATACCAATTCTTCCTAGGGGTGATCTTTTTGAATAGGCCCACAGAGTCTAACCCCCATTTCATGAAAGACTGGTGTCATACTAGTTCTTTGACATTGTCGCACATGGGAGAAGAATCTTAGAGCTTCTTCATCTGTACTGATTTGGAATATGTGATCGTCCAAAAATTGATCGAGAATGGGAGTTATTGCAACACTCGAGGTGTCTTTGGATCCAAAGGCCTTGAATAATCATCTTGTTGTTGATAAGGAGTAGTGATTCATGTAGAAAAGACACATTTAAAAGGAATTATATTCTCCTAACATTTAAAAGGATTACGAGAATACTCTAGGTGATCCATCAACTTTGAGAAAGCTACAAAATGGTGATCAAAGTTCTGGTGGAAGTTCAATGTTGTGATCATAGTCTTTGGGTCTTTCTTAGTGCCAAGGTTGACTTCCTTTTTCTTTTGATCTCTTTATCAAAGGTAATTACAAACAAAGAGAAGAGAAATTTGGTATAAATCATACAACACGGAAGAGTAGTATAAATAAAGACTCGGAAGAACTCAAGTACAAATGATCACAAAGTATCTATGGAACTTAAGAGTACAAATGATAATTAGGAGTACAAAGTGACTTAGAGCTTATGGAACTTAGGAGTACAAATGATCACAAAGTATAAAGAGATATAATTTGATGAGTCTAAAATGAACATGAAATGGCCTATTTATAGGTCCGCCCATGTGTCAAGTGCGGGCTTCACATTGCCACCTCTTTCTTGACCACCCATTCTGCATCTATCTTCTCCATCCACCTCTTCAAGCATATTGCCATTGCCACTTGCCAAGAGGTATCAATCCACCCTTCCTCGAGCCTTTGCTTTTCTTCTAGCAACTGGGCCCCGCAAACGGTGCTTCATTTACTCTTTCCATGGCTGGACCTACCATGTTATATCTGCTTATTGTACTAGTGTACACTATACGTTCCATTTTGTTCTTGGAACATGTAATTTTTTTGCAAAATCTATGATAGCAATAATTGTCCTTTGGGAAACTAGCAAGGTATGCCTTGAATTTCTTATATTTCCAGAAGCGACCTGTGAAACTATGAACCATATCTTTTGGGATAGATTTGAGTAGGTGATGTATAAGATCTTGTAGTGATGTGGTCTTTTTCTTGTGTGATCACTCAACATTAGCCTGTTTAAATCTCCTCCATCAATTGAGTTTGTGAGGGCATACAAGTTTACACCATAATCTTAGCACACTCCGTGAATCTCAAATTAAAGCTTAGAATGTGTAGATTAGTTTAGAGACCAAGTTTGTTAAATTTTCTTAAGAGAGTCTTGTTCGGTTCCCATTTCAAAGGCTTAACTCACTAATAGTGCTAGAAAAAATAACTTTTTTAAAACTAGTAAAAAAAAACTACATGTTAACCAGTTTTAGAACAGAAACTCGTAAAATCTTCATCGTTAACTTTAATGCCAACACAAATTTCGGTTGGTTTTTTCGAATGAAGCCATGAAAAATACACTTAAAATGGTTTTTTTAAAGCAATAAAATGATGACCCCCCATATCCTTTCTATTTGCATGCATTCACCCATATCCTTTCTATTTGCATGCATTCACCCATATCCTTTCTATTTAAGGTCTCACAATTCTCTATAAAAAGTTTCCAAGGACTCATTCAAAGAGTAGAGGGGAGGAGAGAGAGGAGACAAGGGAGGGGGTAGGGAAACTCATGTTCTAAGGTTGTATTAATTAAATCCACATCAGTGGCATTTAATTAATACACCTTTAAAAAAAGTTACGACGAACAGGATACCAAAATGTTGTTTTGCATTTCTATTCAATATATTATGTGAGTTTTTCAAGAATAAGAGTCTTTTTCTAAGGTTTCATTCTCCAATCAGCCAGCCCTTCCTACCACGTAATGCAGCCCTCGACCATGAGTCCAGCACAAGCTTTTCTACACGTGTGAGAATCCACTCCTGCCATGCATTCAATGGTAACGACATGTACATGAAGGTTGTACATATTGAATATTAGAACTGCTACTATGGTTGAGATCATACTTGTCATCTTACATGTATTATACCCTCATCACTTCCATCTCACATTGGCAACAAAACCTAATTTTCCATACATTTTTAGACCTCATGCAAGCGCTTCAATGGTAAAGGCTTCAGGATAGCATGGGCAAGGTGCTGGCTAGGAGTGAAAGATGAGACCGACAGTCACCAGTGTGGTGACCAGTGCTCACGGTTCAACTAACCTTAGATTTATAAATTGGGTGCGCCCCCTTGTTAATACAATCCAGAAAGAAGAGCAGCAGTGTCAGAAATAAACTTTTTTTCCTAACCAAGTGGAAGAATGACCTTCAAAACTGAAATCCTGTTTTTATTGAAAAAATGTATATGTTAACCGGTTTTATATTTTAGATTTTGAGTCTTCAAACACCTTTGAGATCCCCCTCTTGCAATGCCTATCACCCTCCTAGCCCTCTTGTGCAGTACCTAGCCCCTTTTGCTCTCCAATCAGCCAGCCCTTCCTACCGCGTAATGCAGTCCAGCACAAGCTTTTCTACACGTGTGAGAATCCACTCCGGCCATGCATTGAATGGTAACGGCATGTACACGAAGGCTGTGCATATTGAATATTATGGTTGAGATCATACTTGTCATCTTACATGTATTATACCCTCATCACTGGTGTGCATCTCTCACATTGATGACAAAACCTAACTTGCCATACAGTTTTAGACCTCATGCAAGCGCTTTGATGGTGAAGGCTTCAGGATAGATAGTTCAAGCAAGCAAAGCATTCAGGGTGGTTTCCACCTCTAGCATCTATTTTGTGGAATGTTCTGTAAAAATACACACCTTTATGCTTGCACTTAGAGACCAAAAGATGCCAATCATTGTGAGTGAAAAAGACAAAATAATTATCAGATCCTGAAAACTAACAATATGTCTAGTTTATACTTTTTAGATCATTCAAACTAAGTCCCAATTGTAGGGGAAAATGCCTCGATCACTCCTCAGTGCCATATTCCAACTTCAAAATGTCCACTCTCATTGGCAGCTGCTCTATACATCCCTGTGGTGTTGAATGCCATTGCAAGTTCCCCACTGCTTGAAACTGCAATGAGTCCTGTTGTGCCCTCCTCCACCCGTCTTTCAACCACTTCATCCACAGCCTCCGAGAGAGTAGCCCCTTTGTATTCCATGATTGCAGCCACCTCCCGACCCACTGTTGCTCGGATTATGTACTCCCCTATTCCCGTAGCCGAAACAGCACACAGATGATTGGCATAGTTTCCTGCCCCTACAATGGGAGTGTCCCCTATTCTCCCTACCATTTTATTGGTACGCCCCCCTGTGGAGGTAGCTGCTGCACAATGCCCAAGCTTATCAACCACCACACAACCAACTGTTTCCCCAATAAAATCTTGGTCAGAGATGGGTGCTCCATCTGCACAAGTATTCGCAGCATCTTCTGGCTTTGGAGCAGGCTCCGATTTCAACTGCGGCAAGACAAGCAGATCAAGGAGTATAGTACCCATTCAAGTTCAAGGTTTAAGAGAACATTATAGTAAGCAAAGCATTGTTCAAGATCCTCACCAAAACCTTGCAATGGCATTGA